>NC_090243.1:21791704-22126704 GCF_024489055.1 Chanodichthys erythropterus
AGAGCCAGATGGATGGATGGATGGAGGGAATGGAGAACCAGAGGGATGGATGGATGGATGGAATGGAGAGTCAGATGGATGGATGGTGAATGAAAAGAGAAGAGACTAAATTATTTAAATGAAACTAACTATGGATAGATTAAGGATGGATGAAGAGACAGTCAGATTGATTGATGGATGGATGGATGGAAGGAATGGAATGGAGAGCCAGATGGATGGATGGATGGATGTGTACTTTATGTGTGTGAATGATTATGGTTTCTTTTTTTTTTTCAGTTTTATACACAATTGTATTCTGTTAGCTAGACAAAAAACAGTACAGTAACCATTGTAAATGAAGGACTGGGCTAAGACTGAAAGGTGGACATGAGGGATATTTCAATGGTTCTCTGCCATAGTGACAAAACATCTAAACATTTTGACTTGCAGTGCTTACACAATGCCAAAGGGACAAAGCATTTTGGGGGCACTGACTGTTTAAATGAGAAGGAAATTTAGTTTTGACACATGAGTCAACTGTTTTGGGAGAGGTATGAACTTTTGCAGGTGAACCATGGTGTTGTGCCGAACCATCCACGTTATTTTGGCAAAAGTGTTGAGAATGTCCGGTCTGTTTCAAGAAATGAGCCAAAGCAATTGACAAAGATCTTTGCCATTTCCATGGCACTGACTCTTTATATGGGAAAGGAATTTAGTTTTGAAGCATGAGTGAACAGTTTTGGGAGAGATATGAGCTTTTGCAAGTGAGCTATAGTGTTGTGCTGAACTGTAAGACTGTTTTGCCAAATGATCTTAGAGTTTTGAGAATGTAATTTCTGTTTCAAGAAATGAGCCAAACCAATGGAGAAAAACTGTAATATAAATGAATAAATGAATGAAAATTCTAGCTTATTAACTTGGTTAATTAATTAAATAGACAAAAATCATGTAGACAAAATAATCAATCAAAATTATTTAAATGAAACTAACTATGGATAGATTAAGGATGGATGAAGAGACGGTCAGATTGATGGATGGATGAAAGGATAAATAGATAATTGGACTGATGGATGGAGAGGATGAAGAGACAGTCAGCTGGATGGATGGATGGATGGATGGATGGATGGATGGATGGATGGATGGATGGATGGATGGACGGATGGATGGATGGAAGGAATGGAATGGAATGGAGAGCCAGATGGATGGATGGATGGTTGGTGGATGAAAAGAGAAGAGACAGCTAGATGGATGGATGGAGAGCCAGATGGATGGATGGATGGAGGGAATGGAGAACCAGATGGATGGATGGATGGAATGGAGAGTCAGATGGATGGATGGTGAATGAAAAGAGAAGAGACTAAAGAGACTAAATTATTTAAATGAAACTAACTATGGATAGATTAAGGATGGATGAAGAGACAGTCAGATTGATTGATGGATGGATGGAAGGATGAATAGATAATTGGACTGATGGATGGATGGATGGATGGATGGATGGAAGGAATGGAATGGAGAGCCAGATGGATGGATGGATGGTTGGTGGATGAAAAGAGAAGAGACAGCTAGATGGATGGATGGATGGATGGATGGAATGGAATGGAGAGCCAGATGGATGGATGGATGGTTGGTGGATGAAAAGAGAAGAGACAGCTAGATGGATGGATGGATGGATGGAATGGAGAGCCAGATGGATGGATGGATGGATGGATGGATGGATGGATGGATGGATGGATGGATGATGAATGAATGAAAAGAGAAGAGACAGCTAGATGGATGGATGGAGAGCCAGATGGATGGATGGATGGATGGATGGAAGGAATGGAATGGATGGATGGAATTGGATGGAATGGAGAACCAGATGGATGAATGGATGGATGGATGGAATGGAGAGCCAGATGGATGGATGGATGGTTGGTGGATGAAAAGAGAAGAGACAGCTAGATGGATGGATGGATGGATGGAATGGAGAGCCAGATGGATGGATGAATGGTTGGTGGATGAAAAGAGAAGAGACAGCTAGATGGATGGATGGATGGATGGATGGATGGAATGGAGAGCCAGATGGATGGATGGATGGATGGATGGATGGATGATGAATGAATGAAAAGAGAAGAGACAGCTAGATGGATGGATGGATGGAGAGCCAGATGGATGGATGGATGGATGGAAGGAATGGAATGGATGGATGGAATTGGATGGAATGGAGAACCAGATGGATGAATGGATGGATGGATGGAATGGAGAGTCAGATGGATGGATGGTGGATGAAAAAAGAAGAGACAGCTAGATGGATGGATGGAGAGCCAGATGGATGGAGGGAATGGAGAACCAGATGTATGGATGGATGGATGGAATGGAGAGTCAGATGGATGGATGGATGGATGGTGAATGAAAAGAGAAGAGACTAAAGAGACTAAATTATTTAAATGAAACTAACTATGGATAGATTAAGGATGGATGAAGAGACAGTCAGATTGATGGATGGATGAAAGGATAAATAGATAATTGGACTGATGGATGGAGAGGATAAAGAGACAGTCAGCTGGATGGATGGATGGATGGATGGATGGATGGATGGATGGAAGGAATGGAATGAAGAGCCAGATGGATGGATGGATGGTTGGTGGATGAAAAGAGAATAGACAGCTAGATGGATGGATGGATGGATGGATGGAATGGAGAGCCAGATGGATGGATGGATGGATGGTTGGTGGATGAAAAGAGAAGAGACAGTCAGCTGGATGGATGGATGGATGGATGGATGGATGGAAGGAATGGAATGAAGAGCCAGATGGATGGATGGATGGTTGGTGGATGAAAAGAGAATAGACAGCTAGATGGATGGATGGATGGATGGATGGAATGGAGAGCCAGATGGATGGATGGATGGATGGTTGGTGGATGAAAAGAGAAGAGACAGCTAGATGGATGGATGGATGGAATGGAGAGCCAGATGGATGGATGGATGATGAATGAAAAGAGAAGAGACAGCTACATGGATGGATGGAGAGCCAGATGGATGGATGGATGGAGGGAATGGAGAACCAGATGGATGGATGGATGGATGGAATGGAGAGTCAGATGGATGGATGGTGAATGAAAAGAGAAGAGACTAAAGAGACTAAATTATTTAAATGAAACTAACTATGGATAGATTAAGGATGGATGAAGAGACAGTCAGATTGATTGATGGATGGATGGATGGAAGGATGAATAGATAATTGGACTGATGGATGGATGGATGGAAGGAATGGAATGGAGAGCCAGATGGATGGATGGATGGATGGTTGGTGAATGAAAAGAGAAGAGACAGCTAGATGGATGGATGGATGGATGGATGGATGGATGGATGGATGGATGGATGGATGGATGGATGGATGGAATGGAGAGCCAGATGGATGGATGGATGGATGGATGGTTGGTGGATGAAAAGAGAAGAGACAGCTAGATGGATGGATGGATGGATGGATGGATGGATGGAAGGAAGGAATGGAATGGATGGATGGAATTGGATGGAATGGAGAAACAGATGGATGATTGGATGGATGGATGGAATGGAGAGTCAGATGGATGGATGGTGAATGAAAAGAGAAGAGACAGCTAGATGGATGGATGGAGAGCCAAATGGATGGAGGGAATGGAGAACCAGATGGATGGATGGATGGATGGATGGAATGGAGAGTCAGATGGATGGATGGTGAATGAAAAGAGAAGAGACTAAAGAGACTAAATTATTTAAATGAAACTAACTATGGATAGATTAAGGATGGATGAAGAGACAGTCAGATTGATGGATGGACAGAAGGATGAATAGATAATTGGACTGATGGATGGATGGATGGATGGATGGAATGGAGAGCCAGATGGATGGATGGATGGTTGGTGGATGAAAAGAGAAGAGACAGCTAGATGGATGGATGGATGGATGGATGGATGGATAGAGGGAATGGAATGGGTGGATGGAATTGGATGGAATGGAGAAACAGATGGATGGATGGATGGAATGGAGAGTCAGATGGATGGATGGTGAATGAAAAGAGAAGAGACAGCTAGATGGATGGATGGAGAGCCAGATGTATGGATGGATGGAGGGAAGGAGGGAATGGATGGATGAAATTGAATGGAATGGAGAACCAGATGGATGGATGGATGGATGGAAGGGATGGAATGGAGAGCCAGATGGATGGATGGATGGATGGATGGAATGGAGAGTCAGATGGATGGATGGTGAATGAAAAGAGAAGAGACAGCTAGATGGATGGATGGATGGAGGGAGGGAGGGAGGGAATGGATGGATGAAATTGAATGGAATGGAGAACCAGATGGATGGATGGATGGATGGATGGAAGGGATGGAATGGAGAGCCAGATGGATGGATGGATGGAAGGGATGGAATGGAGAGCCAGATGGATGGATGGATGGATGGATGGAGGGAGGGAGGGAGGGAATGGAATGGAATAGATGGATGGAATTGGATGGAATGGAGAACCAGATGGCTGGATGGATGGTGAATGAAAAGAGAAGAGAAAGCTAGCAAGCAAATGTGAATTTCCACCGTGGCCCGCTCATCAGGGCCTGGTTCACTACTTATCAAAGGATGGTCATGGTGTTCCTACCACCTTACTCTCCTTTCCGCAATCCTATTGAGGACTTTTTCTCTGCTTGGAGGTGGAGAGTGTATGAGCATCGGGCTCAAGATCAGAGGTCCCTGCTCCATGCAATGGACGCTGCGTGTGAGGATATTACAGGAGATCATTGTAGGGGATGGTTGCGATATGCACGCCGTTTCTTCCCTCGTTGCATTGCAAGGGAGAATATACGCTGTGATGTGGACGAGAATCTGTGGCCAGACAGACAGCAGCGTGTGGATGGCCAGGAGTGTGAGGACGATGTCCAGGAGAGGGAGGGTGAGGACAGCGACCAGTGAAGAACTGTTAGTTGTGAAACTGTTAGTTGTTTATTTACAGCACTGTAGGCTGCATATAATTTTCATTGTTTTTTGTTTGTGTGTGTTTATATTACAGTATATTATGCTGTATACATTTTCTTTTTACTCTGATGTATGGAAGTTACTTTATGTGTGTGAATGATTATGGTTTCTTTTTTTTTTCAGTTTTATACACAATTGTATTCTGTTAGCTAGACAAAAAACAGTACAGTAACCATTGTAAATGAAGGACTGGGCTAAGACTGAAAGGTGGACATGAGGGATATTTCAATGGTTCTCTGCCATAGTGACAAAACATCTAAACATTTTGACTTGCAGTGCTTACACAATGCCAAAGGGACAAAGCATTTTGGGGGCACTGACTGTTTAAATGAGAAGGAAATTTAGTTTTGACACATGAGTCAACTGTTTTGGGAGAGGTATGAACTTTTGCAGGTGAACCATGGTGTTGTGCCGAACCATCCACGTTATTTTGGCAAAAGCACCAAAAGTGTTGAGAATGTCCGGTCTGTTTCAAGAAATGAGCCAAAGCAAGTGAGAAAGATCTTTGTCATTTCCATGGCACTGACTCTTTATATGGGAAAGGAATTTAGTTTTGAAGCATGAGTGAACAGTTTTGGGAGAGATATGAGCTTTTGCAAGTGAGCTATAGTGTTGTGCTGAACTGTAAGACTGTTTTGCCAAATGATCTTAGAGTTTTGAGAATGTAATTTCTGTTTCAAGAAATGAGCCAAACCAATGGAGAAAAACTGTAATATAAATGAATGAAAATTCTTACTTATTAACTTGGTTAATTAATTAAATAGACAAAAATCATGTAGACAAAATAATCAATCAAAATTATTTAAATGAAACTAACTATGGATAGATTAAGGATGGATGAAGAGACAGTCAGATTGATGGATGGATGAAAGGATAAATAGATAATTGGACTGATGGATGGAGAGGATGAAGAGACAGTCAGCTGGATGGATGGATGGATGGATGGATGGATGGATGGATGGATGGATGGATGGATGGATGGATGGATGGATGGACGGATGGACGGATGGATGGAAGGAATGGAAGGAATGGAATGGAGAGCCAGATGGATGGATGGATGGTTGGTGGATGAAAAGAGAAGAGACAGCTAGATGGATGGATGGATGGATGGATGGTGGATGAAAAGAGAAGAGACAGCTAGATGGATGGATGGATGGATGGATGGAATGGAGAGCCAGATGCATGGATGGTGAATGAAAAGAGAAGTGACAGCTAGATGGATGGATGGAGAGCCAGATGTATGGATGGATGGAGGGAGGGAGGGAATGGAATGGATGGATGAAATTGAATGGAATGGAGAGCCAGATGGATGGATGGAAGGGATGGAATGGAGAGCCAGATGGATGGATGGAGGGAATGGAATGGATGGATGGAATTGGATGGAATGGAGAACCAGATGGATGGATGGATGGAGGGAGGGAGGGAATGGAATGGAATAGATGGATGGAATTGGAAGGAATGGAGAACCAGATGGATGGATGGATGGATGGATGGATGGATGGATGGATGGAGGGAGGGAGGGAGGGAGGGAGGGAGGGAATGGAATGGAATAGATGGATGGAATTGGAAGGAATGGAGAACCAGATGGATGGATGGATGGAGGGAGGGAGGGAATGGAATGGATGGATGGAATTGGATGGAATGGAGAACCAGATGGATGGATGGATGGATGGATGGATGAATGGAATGGAGAGCCAGATGGATGGATGGATGGATGGATGAAGAGACACTCAGATGGATGTGTGACCTGAGTCAGTGATGGAGACTGTAGTGTGCAGCGCAGTGACCGTCAGCTCTCTCAGACATCCAGCAGCTCCTCCTGCGCAATGTCCTCCACTGATCCTGACGCTGAGCTTCTGATCCACGAAATCCTGCACAAACACCACAGAGGTGATCTCAGATCAGTTCAAACACACTCAGATCCCGTTCGCTCTGCAGTAACTGACCTCTACGGCTGTGAACTGGCAGTCGCCGCCCTGCAGGCCGTATCTCTTCTGGTCGAAGGTGGTGACGTGCATCGCTCCGATCACAGCGCACTGAGCCTCACATCTCTCTCCGGAACATTCCCACTGACCGGCTCGACACACGCTAGAAGACAGACAGAGTGAGAACAGGAACCTTCAGCAGTCGTTTCGGTCTCCAGTGACGGTGGACCCACCATGTGTTACACCTCTGTCTGATGGTGTCTCCTGCGCTGTAGGTGCGGCGTCTGTGGAAGCAGGGACAGTCGTCCCGTCGCAGACACTGACCGGCGTGCAGGAACAGACCCGGAGGACACTCGCACCCCCCCACGCACTCGTCCCGACACTGACCCGACGCGGGAGGACCGGGAGACGAGCAGCTGGGCGGGCAGGACGACACGCAGTCAGAGAACACCTGACCGCTCGGACAAACGCGCTCTGCAGACCAAATCAACGATTTAATTCATTTTTACCTTTTCAAATAACAGGCACAGTACATGAAGCAGGTGTAGAAAGAGATAAAAAATTCATTAATTAAAATTAGATTAACATAAATAATAAAAAATAAATGATTAAAATCAATTAATTAAAATAAATAACAAAAATTTATAAATATTAACTTTAAAAAAGAAATACATTTTTTATCAAAATAAATTAAAATTGGATTGAAATAAATAAAAACTAAAATTAAAATTAATTATTTATTTATTTAAAATAAATACATAGACTAAAATAAATAAACAAACAAAAATTACATTAATTAAAATCAAATTAAAATAAATAATAAAAACTAAGATTAGAATAAACAAACAAATAAATACCAAAAATTAGATTAAAATTCATAACATTATTTAAAATTTGATTAAATTAAATTTTATTTTAATATAATTTTTATTTAATTATTTATTTGATCTTATTTTAATTATTTATTTATTCAAATTTTATTTTAATGTAATTTGTATTTATTATAAAAATGTATTTAAATTTATTATACAAATTTATTATATTGTTACTAATATAAGCAACCATTTTTATCTATTTATTTGTTATGCTTATTCGTATGTTATCCACATAAATTTCTCCATAGAAATATTTTAATATTTTAATGATTAGTTTTTGTTTTTATATTTTAAACTATATTCTAATGTTATCTATGAGATTAGTGCTTACACCATGAATAACATCTGGCTATTTCCAAAAATAATCTATATTAGCGTTAAATAATTCTTGTTCTGACTTTTAACTAACACAGAGTTAACTCTTTATTTGAAAAAGTTTAAACATGAGTCGGGTGATTTAATTAATTCACCAAAAATATTTTAAAAAATGCATATGCCTAAATAACAGAAGTCAGTTTAGGAGGAAGTAAACAGCACCACAGATCCAGGTGTATAAATGTTTATTACTATAATAAATAAAAGTTTATTATTATTATTACCACAGAAGCCGGCGGTCCTCCAGCGGATGATGACGTGTTGCGTCGCACACTCGCGCACGTAGCTGGCTAACGTGTCGCACACCACCGTATCTCTCTCGCTCACATCCAGACTGCAGTACAGATACAGACACGTGTCTATATACGGGCCGGGATCCACCTGAGCAGGTCCAGATGTTAGTCATGAAGTGTGTCAGTGCAGTGAACCCATCTAGTGTAAGTGACTTCAGTCTAACCTGGTGATGGCAGTGTGAGAAGGGGCTTTCTTTAAGACGATGACATGCTGCTTCTGCGTCCCGCCGTAGAGAGACGTCACTGGAGAGATCGCAGCTGTGGCCCAGCTCTGCTGCATCACTGCACACCTGTGACACACATCAGAACTATACAGTTCAGTTCAAGAAAATGTTACAATCTGGAAGATATCGTTCAGAGATAAGTGTCAAAACAATGTTCATATGGCAGTAATGATTACAGCTTGTTATCGTGATTATAATATAAGGATAATATTTCAATTTTATAAATACACCAAAAAAATGTTCATTCTGAAATTTAAAAGGCAGCCAAATATATATATATATTTTTTTAATTTACTAAGACCCACTTTGTTCTGTGAAAATATCTTTAAAATACAATTTGGAAAATATTTAGGTCTATTATTTAATTTTTTTTTTTTAAAGTTTTTTCTACTCAATATTGTACTATACTGTGTACATTTTTTCTTACTTATTTATTTTAATGTAATTCTATTTTCTTTTCTTTTAAGTTTTTCTTCTCTTTAAAGTAATTTGTGTTTATTCATTTATTTATTTTGTATATGTACTTATGTTGTATTTATTATTGTACTTAAATAAAACATTCAATAAATAAACTACTTGTCAAATTTATTTATATTACACTTTTCAATTATTTGTGAATTTTTAATCTAATTTTATTTGAATGTAATTTTTGTTATTTATTTATTATAATATAATTTAAATTTATTTATTTGAATCATTTATTTACTTTAATTTAATATGTATTTATTAATTTATCTAATTTAGTCTATGTATTTATTTTAAATAAATCAATTAATAAAATAAATTATTTTAATGTAATTTTAATTTTGTGATTTTAGATGTGATTTTAGTGTATTTAAGCATTTATTAATTTAAATCTAATTTTATTTTAGTGTAATTTGTATTTATTTGTTTTAGATAATTTGAATATTTAAATGAATTTTAATTATTTATGAATTTTATGAATTTATTAATCAATTATATTTTATTTTAATCTTAGATTTTATTATTTATGTTAATTTAATTTTAAGTATTATAATTTTTATTTCTTTATTTAGTTATTTATTTTACTCTATTTATTTATTTATTATTTACTATATATTTTAATCTTAGTTTTATTATTTATTTGTTTATACATTAAACTTTTTCACAGACCCACAAACTAGCAAATATCCTGGACCCCAGTCTAAAAACCAGAGCTTTGGGATACTCATGACATGCCAGAGCAGAATGTGACATGCTACACTATGAAGTGCACTAGTTCTATTTGGACAATTACTAAATGCTACCATCCAAAACAAGGTATAAGGATGTTTTTAAAACATATAATTTTGCAAACATAGCTAATTTTATTTGGTAACCTTGCTGCCTCTTTATTGATCAACCAATTGAATCTAAACACTTAAAGACGTCATGACCCACCTGGGCTTGTTGATCTTGTACACGCCATGAGTTTCCAAAGCTGGCGGCGTACTGAGACACACTTCCACCGCTGGTAGTGAAGTCATCTGTGCAAAATTAACATGTTACATTGAACAATTCATGAAAAACATTGCAAATGCATGGAAATGATTTAGCTGTAAACAGAACAAAGATTGTCAGAATTTTGTAACTTTATTTATGTAGTCTTTCCAAACCAAACCAAGCATTCTTACCATCTGGGTTGTTGTTATAAACTCCGCAAAGCCCCCTTGTGGCAGCGAGGTGTTCGGCGGTAACCGTCAGGTAGACGGTGTTCTCCATGTCGAACTTCAGTCTAATGCCTAAACCGCTCTCCACGAACACAAAGTCTCCCAGCCAGTGAACGCTGACTCCTGACGACACACACAAACACACATACATATGCTTAGCCAATAACATAAACTGTCATAGTAACTTCCCCGATCAGACAGGAAGTCACACCCCAAACCAGGGTTATTACACTCTAAAAAATGCTGGGTTAAAAACAACCCAAGTTGTTGGACAAACCCAAAATGGAAAATTTTAACCCCACAAATGGATTGTTTTAACTCAACGATTGGGTTGTTTTAACCCTGCGAATGGAATGTTTTAACCCAGCAGTTGGGTTGTTTTAACCCTGCAAATGGATTCTTTTAACCCAGCGAATGGATTGTTTTCACCCAGCAGTTGGGTTGTTTTAACCCTGTGAATGGGCTGTTTTAACCCAGTGGTTGGGTTGTTTTAACCCCGCGAATGGATTGTTTTAACCCAGTGGTTGTGTTGTTTTAACCCCGCGAATGGATTGTTTTAACCCAGTGGTTGGGTTGTTTTAACCCCGCGAATGGATTGTTTTAACCCAGTGGTTGGGTTGTTTTAACCCCGCGAATGGATTGTTTTAACCCAGTGGTTGGGTTGTTTTAACCCTGCGAATGGATTGTTTTAACCCTGTGAATGGGCTGTTTTAACCCAGTGGTTGGGTTGTTTTAACCCCGCGAATGGATTGTTTTAACCCAGTGGTTGTGTTGTTTTAACCCCGCGAATGGATTGTTTTAACCCAGTGGTTGGGTTGTTTTAACCCCGCGAATGGATTGTTTTAACCCAGTGGTTGGGTTGTTTTAACCCCGCAAATGGATTGTTTTAACCCAGTGGTTGGGTTGTTTTAACCCTGCGAATGGATTGTATTACCACAGTGATTGGGTTGTTTTAACCCAGTGGTTGGGTTAAATGTTTGCCCTACCTGCTGGGTTTTATTAAACTCAACTATTATTTAAAAATGACTGTATTTATTGCTTAAAATGAACCCAAAATATGTTGGAAATTAACATTTATTATTAATGTGTTTAATAAATGAACATTTATTAATAAGTTCAATTAATAATACACTGTAAAAAATGCTGGGTTAAAAACAACCCAAGTTGGGTTAAATATGGACAAATCCAGTGATTGGGTTGTTTTGACCCAGCGGTTGGGTTAAATGTTTGCCCAATGTGCTGGGCAGTTTTATTTAACTCAACTATTGTTTAAAAATGACTATATGACTGGCTTAAAATGAGCGCAAAATATGTTGGAAATTAAAAAACAGACACATAATTAGGCAACAATAATAATCAAAAGATGAACATTTCTTAATAAGCAATTTAATAAATGTTTATTATTTAATTATTATTAATTAAACATATTAATAAATGTTATTTTCCAACATATTTTGGGTTCATTTTAAGTGATCAATAAAGTGATTTTTAAACATCAGTTGAGTTAAATAAAACTACCCAGCAGGCTTGGTTAAAGATTCAACCCAACAGTTGGGTCAAAACAACCCAATCGCTGGGTTTGTCCATTTTTAACCCAACTTGGGTTGTTTTTAACCCAGCATTTTTTAGAGTGTAATTAAACAATAAACATTTATTAAATTGCTTATTAATAAATGTTCACCTTTTGATTATTATTGTTGCCTCTAGAAATTATGTGTCTGATTTTTAATTTCCAACATATTTTGGGTTCATTTTAAACCAGCCATATAGAAATGTTTAATCAATATTTGGGTTAAATAAAACTGCCCAGCATGTTGGTCAAGCATTTAACCCAACCGCAGGGTTAAAACAACCCAATTGCTGGGTTTGTCTATTTTTAACCCAACATTTTTTAGAGAACATCTTTAACTAAAACTAAAACTAATAAAAGCATTTTTATTAATTGAAATATAGCTGGAAAAATACCCTCTTGCCACTGACTAAGAATGAGTTTTGCAGCTGCAATACAAAACATAACATAGTTTCGTGTTTGTCATACCATTTTGGAAGAGCGGTTCACCCTGCGGCAGTGCTAAACCGTTAACCGTCATGTTGCCTTTGTGAATGGAAACCAAACCAAGACCCAACATCATCCGCAGACCCTGAAACACAAAACAACCCACGTAAAGACCACTGCCTGTCTGCAATTAGTGCTGGATGTGGCACAACACAACAATCACACTCAATATAATAGCATCCCAAACTCCCAAAGCCAATTACGCTTTCTGTATTATTGACATTCAAGACGAGCTGCCAAGATTCCTACTACTTTGATTTCTCACACAATGACGTACAGAAACCAGCTGTAGATACAGATGTATGTTTGTGACAAATGATTTGTTTCATTCAGCGGTTTGCTCGTAATGACCTGGAACAACTGCAAGCCAGATGCAAAATTCGAGAATCGATTAAAACTGAGAAATCAATATTTTCACCCAGCCCTAGTAAATATGGTCCATTTTGAGATCATATTGACTTCTAAACAGGTGTTTGTGTGAATATAAACAAGGTTCTCATACCTTGCGACAGTGTCCCGCAGTGTCACACACTGAGCTCGTATACACGGCCCACGTCCCGTCAGTGGATGAAGCCAGCAGGTACGTGCAGCTGCCCTGGAAGTGGAAGTGCTTCCGGTCAAAGGTGCGGTAGTGCGTCCCGCCCCAGCTCATACAGGTGCCGGACGCCTGCGGGTCACGGACGCCGCGAATGACAGGAGAAGACCTGATGTCTGAGGGGAGAGAGACGGAAACATGCACTCAAATTAAAGAGGGCAAAAAAATATGTATTTGAATTGCATATAAAATTTCCATACATTGGAATTACACAGTTTTAACATAATAATAGTCATACAGAAATGAAAAGGGTAAGAAATATGAATAAATATGGAAACCTGGTTATTATTTATTTAAAACACGATGCATTTATTAGAACTATTGCAGAAATCTGACCGGTTTCATTTATGCATGACTGACAAATATATGCATTATTATTATATACATTTATTAGTTTATATTAAAATTGTGTATCCAAATATATGAAAATGTGAACCTGTTGTAGGAGGCTCAAAACAACAATAGGAACCTTTAAAAATAAGATAATAGGGGCTATTTTTAAACCCATTTGCACTTTAAAAAGGTTCCTAATGTTGTTTTTGGAGTCTCCTACAACAGGTGCACATGCATCTAAAAACAGTTTAATTTTCTCATTATTTCCACTGCAGAATCAGCTCTTTTCTCTCAGTGTCTGAAACGGTTTGATTCAGTCTCCTTAAACCCCGCCTTTCCATGAGTCTGCTCTGCTCTGATTAGTCAGAAACCAAATACTCATTATCATATCTGAATCTCAGCTCTTGATTCACAGGGATATAAACAGTAACGATAGTGTCGGTTTTATGGTATCAATCTTTTTGGCAGCAGAAAACAGCGTCTTCTCGACATGAACAACACAAACCCAACTCTTCCATCCACAACTACAGTGACTGAAGGCGGCCAATGAGCTGGCATTATGCAAATTAGTTACATTGTTACGTTGAAGTGAGACTGGAATTACTGACGACTCGTTTCAGCAGTTCAGAATTCTTTTAGGAGACAAAAATTCCATTCATCTGCACCTTGATCTTTGAATCTTTGCAGACATTTTACACTCACAAACAGCAATATTAACAGCCATATTGTGAAACATAATATCTGAAAAAGCATAACAGGGGCACTTTAAATTTAGAAATGATGTGAAGAACATTAATAACCTGGCAGGAGCGTGTAGGTGCATGACAGGCACGTCTGATCGGACGCGTTTCTCCAGCTCAATCCCCACAGGTTACTGCAGCACTGCTCCAGCGCCATGAGGGACGAGTTATGAACCCCGGGAAACTCTTCACACGTCCAGGTGGAGAAACACTGACCCCTGGCACCCACCCCTGCACAGAGATAGACAGAGAACAATCATTTGACCATAAACGCATACAGAACATGCAGAAATAATAACATATTCAACAACATTTTCAATATCCGATAATATACAGAGCAAAAAGCTCACTGATCTCACCCTCTGAGCAGTGAGGGCCGCCCCAGCCTTCACAGCACTGTCTGACCGTCCGGTTCACCGTCTCGGTCTCAATGTCTGGAGGTCTAAGAGACAAAAACACATTCATATGATGTGACATCATAACAAACTTTAGTAAAAACATGTGGTTCATTTTTCTCAATTTAACTACACATTGTAATGTAAATATTACTGTAAGTAGTTTTACAGCAATTAATTAATTTTGCTTAATTACAACAATTAGAATTTTGAGAAAAAAAAAAAAACTATTAAAATATCCTATGAAAAAAATCCTTTTGATTTTGACCCAGGCATGTTTTTGATAGACTGTGTGATTCATCCAACAAAATATTTAATAAATCAAATTTTCCATACATATACATTTTGCATATAAATATATATTTTAAGACTTAAATAACAATGATTGTTGACAGAAAAAATTAAAATAAGACATATGATTTCACATTCAGCTTGATTTTTAGTTGTTTTGTCTTATTTTAAATAATTTATTTCACCCTCCAGGTTGGGAACCATTTACTTTAAGAAAAGTTTAACATCAAGTAAAAAACAACAATTCACTAAGGTTAAAAACATAAGGTTTAAGACCCCAACTAAAGCAAACACTGACCACCATAATGGTGACTTAAATTGAGATTTTCTCCTTCAGTGATTCTGCCTGTAATGGTCAATCATCACTCAATTAATCACTTAATTATCTCATTAACTTTAACACAGCTTGTGTTATTTTAACAATTTGACACTCTTTTGAGTGTGGTCTCAAATAAACTGATGAGAATGGGGTTTTTGTTGTGTAATATTAATACATATGTATATGATCTGACAGAATAGCTGGGATACAGATGTTTTCCCTCACTTGAATATGTAACAGAACGCTTTAGGCCCCTGTCCCTTGTAATAAAGTGCGATGCCGTCGTCCCCTCCGTGTTCGTGCCGCATTCGGTCCACGTCCAGCCTCCAGCCCTGTGTGTTGTACTGATACACCGCGGAACATTCCACCTCTCGCTGCAGGCGGGGGGAGACCATCCTCTCCACCCTCTCCTCCACCGTGTGTTCACACCAGAGTCTGGAGTCAAGGTTCGAGGAAAAGCTGATCAGTCACAAAGCTGGATTTTTACACTATGGCTTTGTTTAAATCACTAACCCTAAGTTTAATAAAACTTGAGTACAATATCTCACCCCATGACCACGACCAGATTAAGCCCCAGTAGAGACACAAGGAGAACCTTCATTGTGTTTCTGAAGCCTAGAAACTCCAATTGAAGACAAGAGTAATTATTTCATCCTTAACAATAAACTTCACTTATAATAGTAACAATCAGTTTGTTTCCCATTATCTTGGCATGCTTAAAAGCTTGATATTAGTTTAAAAGACGATTATAAGTGTGTCTGTGTATTATGCATACACATACAGTTCAAGGTATTTCATTTGTGTCACGACATCGTTCCATAATTGTATTAGAGATTTCAAGGCTTTATTAGAGATTTGTCCACATTTTTGTCCACGTTCCCTTATTAACCTTCAAAATGTCAATTTTTTAAAAATGTTTTAAAAAATGTTTTTTCTTGGTTATGCAAACATTAAGGGAACATTCCATTTTGCAAACATTATGGGAATGTTACTTTTGAAAATTCCGAAACAAGTTGCAACATTTAAAAAAAATGTCAGGAAAAAACATTCCATGAATGATGTATAAATATTGTTTTTGTGCTAAGGTTTTGAGAACATTATTAAAGACTGGTTAACTTTTAACAAATGTTATATTAACGTTACTGGAAGAACGTTGTGAGAACGTTCCCTGTTAGCTGGGATATTATTGCTGAACATGGAAGACACTGAAATCACTTTCTACATCTAACATAAAATCTTACGAAATGTCACACATGCTTTTAAAAAGATAGTGATGCAGGAGTACAGTTATGAAATATCGTAATTAGTTATATAACCACGAGTGAAGTGCATTTATACCTCAGTCTTGAGAGTTTATCAGGCGCTCTTGAGCACAAGAGAGTCTGATTTCTTCACAAATCAATTCCCTTGTCCTTATTTCCAATATATTCCAAATCCATCAAGTAGTAGATATGTCTCAGTGTTCGCTCTCTTCCACAGGTGTAGAGCAGTTCTTTTCTCGGGTTTTGTGTTGGTTGGTAGGTTTTAAATGGTGAGGGGCGGACGGGCCCATGGCAGCATGTGGAAAGAGTGTCATTGGTGGAAAGTCCGGAGGGTCACAGCTGTAGATGCATCCATTAGTTCATCATTTGGTGACGCCAATGTTCAGTGGTCCTCCGTCCCAGCTGAAGAAAGGGGGTAGTGATGTTTAGTGTAGATCCCCCTGACAGAGGGCTGTTTGTGCAAGTCTAATCCTATAAAGAATCACTTTGGTGGAAGGATTTCAGGGGCGTTTATTTAATAAAGTAAGTCAATAGGTGAGGACCAGGGGGCATGTAAACGCAACCAACATCTCTGGCCCAGAGCTTCCAGAAAGAGATCTTGGGGGTTTCCAGACACAAACACAGCTGCCACCGTCCAACATTTCCTGCGGTCTGAGAAGATTTCCTCTTCTCTTCACCACACGTGTCTCTTTAGGACAGTGGAGCCTCCAGGATTTTTTTTAATGGGATGGCCAACTGGGGTCAGTAAAAATGTTGTGGTGGCACCCTATCTACTAAATCTACAAAATCTTTAATCTATAGTGATCAATCAACTCGTGATCTATGAAAAGAGATTAAAGCAGATATTGTTTTAAACTGAAGAGTAGAGAATAATGTATTTAATGGCACAACACTGGATGAGACATGTACATAAAGTGAACAGTGTTTCCCATAGGATTTTATGAGACTATTTTATTGTTAGGATTATTATTAGGGTTTCAAGTGTGTGGCATAGTAACTAAATTGGCTGTATTGGCTGTAAATGTTTTTTTCCATCTATGATCCAAGAGGTTACATGCTTGTTAATAAAACATACGCATGTGCTTAAAGGCCTTAAAGCGCTTGAACCCCAACAATTGCTATTATAATTATTCCTCCTATGACAGTAATAGCCATATATTGTAAATACAAATGCACTGCAGAATAAATGAATGTTTCGTAAGCATATTATTTAATGATACATGGAAAATACAATAGTTTTGTCCTAATTTCTACACTTGTAAGTAAAGGGATAAACCCTTGAGCTTTAATTTAGATGGTAACGTTTCTGTGAAAGGTCTATAAATTGCAGAAAGCAAGCATGAATTTAGTCAGCCTTATTCATTTTGGCTGGGAAGAGAAAAGGAGTTTTGATGAACTATAAAATTAATCATCTTCCTTATCGGTTATGGAAGCATGTTTGTCATATTGCCACTTAAAGGGAAAGTTCAGCCAAAAATGAAACTTCTGTCATTATTTACTCACTGACGTTCCAAACCTGTATGACTTACTTTCTTCTGGTGAACACAAAAGAAGAAGGTCCAAAACAACAAAATCAAAAAGACACAAAAAAATCTTCTTTTGTATTCCACAGAGGAAAGTCAAAGTAATTAGTGAAATATTTGAGAAGGGATATGAGAAGCTCTACACTCTTAAATATGTGTGTGTGTGTGTATTTCTGTTTAATTCAATGGGTTACTTGTTTTTATTTGTAATTATTATTAATTGAAATTTACTAGCAATTTGTTTTTTTTTACTCTACCAATGTTTTTTCAGTGTGCAATATTATGTTTGAACAAGTGTCCTCTGATCTCAGAAATGAAGATGTTAAAACACCAATCTCGGTTTAACATGCAGAGTCACGTACGTTTGAGTGTAAACAATGTGGTTCTGTGATGCTTTTGAGGCACTGATCTACTTGTTTGAGCGACCCCATATAGTGAACTAAATCGATTAAAAAAACATACATAAAATGCTTGGTAAGCAGCTCACTATGTTTTAGACCGAATAAAGTGAAGTGGATGGCCTAGATGCATAACAACTTGAGGACAAGAACATCACAAGCTCTAGAAATAAACACTGAAAAGTACGTCAAACACCAGTTTGATTTGCAGCAGTGAAGACGAGACTGAGATGCTCCTGGTGATTTAGGCAGGAAGTGTCTCCATCTGAAAATGAGAAGAAAATGGTCAAATATTTAAGAATAAATATACACCATTAAATTATATTGTAGAAAGTATTTTTTTTTTTTTTTTTTTAAATCAAAGCAGGCATTACTGCAAATGGTGGAATCCTTTCATGGAAGGAATTTACAACAAATGACAAAGTCATTTGTAATATTATACAACTTTGGTGAATAAATTTATCAAGTTTCCAAAACAAACATTTCATTTGAATTATGTATTGTTACATTTACAAGCCTCTGCATTAATGTGGAAAAAAAAGAATATTGCGTTTCTTGCTGTAATATTATGTTTGGTAAAAAACAATAAAACATTAGTTAAATAAACATGTTCATAGACACTTGAATAGCATTATTCAAGGTTTATTTGTCTTGCTGGCATTTCTTTTGGGCTTTTTATCAATAGGCCTGTAACAAAGTTTAAAGTACAGGGAAGGAGGAGGTGGGAACCGGTGAACATTAAACAAACTATATTCTAAAAATAAACAAGACGAAAGTGAAGCAGCAGCCCCTAACAGACGACTGCTGCTTATAAACATAAAAAACACTAACATAAATGTCCCAGGCCTGGTAATGCTGCTCATTAACACTTGCTCCGTTCCCGCAGCTCTCGGCCCCACCCTGCTTGCCACAAGGATATTTAAGCGTTTATTTACAACACTTGTCTAAACATCTGCATCACAAAGATGCAGACCTGATTATAATTATTTTTCTAGAACGAAACAAAGACAGAAGTAGTCTCAAACAAGTGATGAATTAAAACTCAGCCAGACACAAATATAAAACTTTATATTTAAGGTATTTAAGGGGATTTAAGGTTTTGGTATTAAACTCTCTGCAGGCCAGCATTATGAAAGACACAAGCTAATAATTAACCATAAGATGGGTAGCTGATGGCCTATTTTACGTGAGATGGTTTTGACTGGTGTGATACTAACAGCCACTACGGTGCGGTCTTTCCAATTCCCAGTCCCACTGCTCACAATGTAATTCACTTCAGCTGCCAGAAATTTGTTTCTCCCCGTTGTAAAAAGTGCAAATGAGCTGTAAGAATATAACATATGTGAACTGCATTTTAAAATTTCTACATATGGGCTTTTATTTTCATTCCTTTTTCTGTTATTCTTCAAAATTCACTTCCATGCCAAAGCTATAAAGTTTTGCCATTAAAACTGGTGTATTTTTAACCTTTGAATATATCCTGTTTGACTTCATCAACAGTATGACTAAGAGATATTTAATCCACATTTTGTTTTTAACTGTCTTACCTGAAAGTGTGAACATTGTGCCTGAACTCTAGAAAACATACAATATCAAGCAATAACATATAGTATAAGCAACATAAGCATATAATAGTGTATAGAAAACATAAACAAGCACTCATTTTTAGCTGCTAGTAATCTATTCACCACATTTGAATTAGAGACGTTGCTAAAATGGTTTTACAGTATCATGCATTACGGTATAGTACATGTAAATTACAATATATATTGAATTGTACATAATTCTGTATAATTCATTGTTGTTCTATTTACATGCATTCCATAAATTGCATAAAGTATGGAAAAACTGTATATTAAATGGGAAATTTTATTTCTGATTCCCAAGATATAGTTCACCATATGTCCTGTTCCTCAATTTCAATATGTGTGCACAAAGGTATATGTATATTCTTTTCCTATTGTTGTACGGCACTTTGGACTGTGGCCATTTTTAATTGTGCTCTAGAAATAAACCAAACTTGAACTTGAACTATTACTAAAGTTGCATTGATCTATAAAAATACTGATAGGAAAAGCTGAGGTAAAAGAGCCCAGGAAAAGGTGAGGTACAAATGTACAAACCTTCTAATTTTCCTTTCTGATATCTGAAAATTAAGCAAAATGTTTACATATGAACAGTGCAAAGATCTGTGAGCAAGCAGCTCTAATTCTAAATTGTACATTGAAACAGTTCACTGTGACAGAAATGTGCGCTGATAATACAAGCAAGCCCATCAATCATCTCTTGCTTTTGTTCTTCTGAAGTTTTATGACCTTCTGTGGGCCAATCACCTTCTATTCAAGAGCAGTGGGTGGTTGATAAAAGCAGAAACATCAGAGCAGTACGACTCAGAAGTGGGCTGCATTCACTGGCTGATCCAAAAAACACATTGCAGCTGTAGCAGCCACACTTTCTGGAAATTTATCAAGCTTGCAAACTCGGAAACAGTCGCTTAAGGTAAGCTTGTTCCTTGATTTTTTATTTTATTTTTTATTTTTTAAATATGTGCTGTTATCATTTGTCACTCCTTTATAAAATACAAACGATTACAAGGTGAGTCACTGGACCTTTATGCAATGGATGGTTGCATAATGGTGCAATTGAATCAACACTGCTGGAGAAAAGGTTAGAGACAGATTGTGACAAGATGGAACCAAAAAAGGAACAAACTGACAAGAAAAAGAAGACTATGAAAAATGTTACAGCTTTTGGGTGGCAGAAAAACAATATCAGCTTAAAAACTGCACATTTCAGTTGGAGGATGACTTTGGGGTAGTTAAATAGATCTTGTTGGTTTAACTGTTTCTCATCTTTGTTTTCATCTTAGTCCTTAGTCCTAGGATGCTTCCTCTAAGTGTCCAAGCAGGAAGCTGAGAGGAAGAGAGAAGTGTTGGCTCATGCCACTCTTGTATCTTTATAACTATAATTTGGCTCAGATTGTCTGTACAAAGGACATACCAATTCAAGGGAAAAATGATTTAAATACAAACTTATCTATTTTGAACATCATAATAGTTTGAAGTTCAAGATAGATAGATAGATAGAAAAAAAAACAGACCGAAAGATCAATAGGGCAATAGACAGAATGATAGAACAATAGATAGAACGATAGACTGAACAATAGAATGATAGAACGTTTGATAGAATGAACAGTAGAACAATTGAACGATAGATAGATAGAGCAATAGATAGAATGATGGATGGAACAATAGACAGAACAGAATGATAGAACGATAGATGCATGGATAGATAAATAGATAGACCGAAAGATCAACAGAGCAATAGACCAACAGAACGATTAAACGATAGATAGATCGATAGACTGATAGAACAATAGATTGAAAGATATATGGAACAATAAATATAGAAGATAGATAGATCAATAGATCGATAGATATATAGATAGACCAAAAGATAGAGCAAGTGACAAGATTAAAAAAACACAGTTAAAAAAACAATCGCTGATGAACTAGCGTAGCTGGTGTAGCTGTTTAAGGTTAATGGAGACACTAGCACACAAGTTTGTTTAAATGAGTATGAACAAAGATTTTACCTGAAAACTAAAGAAATATGAGACATTCTAAGAGTTGCTTGTTCATTTTGCAGGGGCCAAGATGTGGTTCTCCTGGATTCTACTTCTGGCTTCTCTAGCAACGTCCTCCACGTCATCAAGAACTCGGGAATGGGCTCAACACGGAGCTCTGATGTTTGCTGATCTCAGTCCCCGAGAGATGAACGCTGTGAGAGACTACCTCTACTCCTGCAGCGAGCTGGGCCTCACCTCAGCGCGAAACAAGTCCCTCAAGAAGAACAGCATCCTCCTTATGGAGTTGCATGTTCCCCGAAAACATGAGGCGCTCCGTGCGCTGGACAGAGGACAGGCGAAACCTTCACGGCAGGCGCGTGTTGTGGTGCAGTTTGGGAACCAGATGGAGCCGAACGTAACAGAGTTTGTCGTCGGACCCCTGCCTTATCCGAAGTCCTACAAGTTGAAGACGTTCAAGGGTGATCGGCCCATCCGTTTCGAGTCGAGGCCGATCTCCTCTGTGGAGTACGAGCACCTGAATGGGGTTTTGGATAAAGTAGCAGCTAAAGCAAACAAGATTCTGCAGGAGAGCACTGGGTTTACTTACGGCAACTGCACTGATCGTTGCTTAACCTTCTCTGACATTGCGCCTCGTGGGTTAGGGCCAGGAGAGAGGCGGACATGGATCATGTTGCAGAAGTTTGTGGAGGGCTACTTCATCCACCCTGTGGGCTTCGAGGTCCTTATTAACCACCAAGACCTGGATCACGAAAAGTGGACGGTGGAGAAGGTGTGGTATAACGGACAGTATTTCGATAGTGTGGAAGAACTTGTAGAGAAGTACGAGAAAGGGACGATCACTAAACTCGAGCTGCCGAAGCATGACGATGAGGATCTTTTCTCCACTTACATCCCCCGTGGACACATGAACACACGGACAGACATCCATGGAGCAAAGCTTGTCGAACCCCAAGGCCGCAGATTCCAGGTGGAGGAGAACTTTGTGGAATATGCTGGATGGTCTTTTGCCTATCGGGTTCGCTCTTCGGCTGGGTTGCAGATCTTTGATCTTCGCTTCAACGGGGAGAGAATTGCTTATGAAATCAGCCTGCAGGAAGCCATTGCCTTCTACTCTGGAGATACTCCGGCCGCCATGCAGACCAAATATATTGACGCCGGTTGGGCGATGGGCACCTCGGATTATGAATTGGCACCTGGGATCGACTGTCCAGAAATTGCTCATTTTGTAGACCTTTACCATTATTATGATACAGACAAACCTGTGCGTTACAGAAATGCTCTCTGCATCTTTGAAATGACCACAGCACTACCTCTGAGGAGACACTTCAATAGCAACTTCCAAGGAGGGTTTAATTTCTACGGAGGCCTGGAAAACCATGTTCTGGTGATCAGAACCACATCGACTGTGTACAACTATGACTACATCTGGGACTTTGTCTTCTACCAGAATGGCGTAATGGAGTCTAGAGTGAGTGCGACTGGGTACATCCATGCAACGTTCTTCACGGAAAACGGACTGAACTATGGAACCAGGGTTTACAACTATGTACTTGGCAACCTGCACACCCATCTAATTCACTACAAAGTGGATCTTGACATTGCAGGTGAGTTGTTATCAGAGTATAATCTGAACTCAGATAATCTGTTTTGTGAGCAAATTACAACACAATAGGTGGTGAATTGGAGTCGACTGCATAACGTGTTTCACTCAATAAAGACCATTTCTGCTCTGTCTCTTTGAACAGGGAGGGACAACAGCTTTGAATCCATTGGTCTGAAATATGTTAATTTTACTAACCCCTGGAGCCCAGGACACTCCATTGTGCAATCAAAGCTGCATAGGACACAGCATGAAACTGAACGCAGTGCTGCCTTCCGCTTTGGCAAGAAGTTTCCCAAATACCTGCACTTCTACAATCCCAATCAAAAAAACAAGTGGGGTCATAAGAAGGGCTATCGAATCCAGTATAACTCACATGCTAACAGTGTTTTGCCCCGGGGCTGGATGGAGGAAAATGGTATAACGTGGTCAAGGTGGGCAAACGTTTGTCTATTTTGCATTCTGTAGTGACTAGTTGAGCAAATCTTCATGATTTTGTTTATTGCAGATACCAATTGGCTGTAACCAGACACAAGGACAGTGAGGTCACCAGCAGTAGCATCTATACTCAGAATGACCCTTGGGAGCCTGTTGTTTCCTTCGAGGAATTCATTCGCAACAATGAAAACATTGTTAATCAGGTACAGACTTGTAGAATTACTTGACCTCCAATTCCAAATGGACCTTGTGCAGCCCAAACCGGTCCTCAATGTGCACTAAAAAGTAGACACAAAAACAACATACACTGTAAAATGTAATTAGTTGAGTTTACTTAGAAAGCTTAATTAAACTGTTGGGTTTACTTAAAAAAACTTAAGGAAACCGATTGCCTTAAATTTAGTAAGTAAGTTAACTCATCATTTTGAATTGATAAAACTAGCTACCACACAGTACAGAGTACTTAGAAATCTTGAGTATTCACTGTAAAATGTACTTAGTTGAGTTTACTTAGAAAGCTTAATTAAACTGTTGGGTTTAGCTACCACACAGTACAGAGTACTTAGAAATCTTGAGGATTGGTAATTCAATTTTACAAATTGAGTACTTAGTTCAGTCATGTTAAAAATCACAATGTTCACATTATGTAGAAACTGCCTTAAATTTCTCAAGCATTTTTTACTCAGTTGCAACAATGGACCATACATTTATTTGTATTTATTAAACTGGACATACTGCTGAAAATAATAAAATTTGATGTCACCATCATGGTGGAAAGTGTTTGCTTTAGTTGGGCTCTTGACCTTGACTTTTAACATTAGTGTTTCTCTGGCTGTCGTAACTCAGTGTTTGTAAGACACAGTGAAAAAAGCCAAGAGAAATACTGGGATTGATCTGTTGGATCAGTACTTATAATGTCATCATCAAAAATCCACAGATTTCATTCCAAGGTCTGTACTTGAGCAAAAGTGTGCTTTGTTACTATAAACAATTAAATATTTTATTGCTGAAACTAGATCAAGAGACTGAGCACGGTTGAGATCATATATTTTTAATATTATATTTGTCAAAAAACATTTTGGGCTACTTTCAGACACACAGAGACATCAATAATCAGCGTGTAAATCTCAACATGCAGTGCATGCTGGGAGCCATCATAGTATAAAACTCATCCATGGCTTCCAGCATGCATTGCAGCATGAAGCATGTCACCGTTGTTGAGATGCATACACTGATTCTTGATGTCTCTGTGTGTCTATATAGTCCAAAATGTTTTTTGACTAACATATTAAAAATATGATTTCAACAGTGCTCTGTCTCTTGCTATAGTTTCATTGATTATTAAAAAAGTACTTATTTATTTTTAATGACAAACCACACTTTTGATCAAGTATAAACCTCAGGATTAAATCTGTGGGTATTCAATGATATCATCAGGAAAGATGCAACAGATCAATCCCAGTATTTCTCTTGGCTTTTTTCACCATAACAGTTATGTCTTACAAACACTGAGTCACGACAGCCAGAGAAACACTAATGTTAAAAGTCAAGGTCAAGAGCCCAACTAAAGCAAACACTTTCCACCATGATGGTGACATCAAACTTTATTATTTTCAACAGTATCTCCAGTTTAATAAATACAAATAAATGTATGGTCCATTGTTGCAACTTTGAGTAAAAAATGCTTGAGAAATTAAGGCAGTTTTTACATAATGTGAACAAGATTTTCAACATGACTAAACCAATCCTCAAGATTTCTAAGTACTCTGTACTGTGTGGTAGCTAAACCCAACAGTTTAATTAAGCTTTCTAAGTAAACTCAACTAATTACATTTTACAGTGAATACTCAAGATTTCTAAGTACTCTGTACTGTGTGGTAGCTAGTTTTATCAATTCAAAATGATAAGTTAACTTACTTGCTAAATTTAAGGCAATCGGTTTCCTTAAGTTTTTTAAGTAAACTCAACAGTTTAATTAAGCTTTCTAATTAAACTCAACTAATTACATTTTACAGTCAGCATTTACACAGGTGAGTAAATAAAGTGTGATGATCTTTTTAAATAGTAAATATTAACAATTTGCTTTACAGCATTAAGAAATGCCAGAATATCAGATATTTAATCAGATGAACAATATGGCAGTAGGAACAGGAAGTAATGTCATCAGACCTGCAAAAAACTAATATAAAATTAAAACATAAAATTAAAAATTTTGCCTTGGCAACTAACAAAAATATAATGAGTTTAAAGGGGTCATGACATGGATTTTATTATTATTATTATTTTAATATGTTCCTTGAGGTTCACTTATAATGTTAAAAATGTTTTTAGCATAACTTTCTTTGCAAACTCTCCATTACACTTTGCCTTGCTGACCAAATAAAATGCTCCGAACAAACATATAATCCGGGACGCCATGAAAATAAACCATCCACTTGTTCCCTAAGCTGGGATCCTTCGGAATTCTGTACAGAGACGCAAAAGAGCTGTTTAAACTGGACTCATCAAAGCAAGCATTCTTTCACTCTTCCATTTGTCCTGTTGTCGGCAGAAACTGAACACACATCTTTACAGTGTATCAGTGTAGACAACGTCAGAGATTATAATGGCTTCTATTTGCTTTTGATGCGACAATCACATCCAGTGTATGCAAATGTCAACCGTTAAGCGACTGAATGCCAGTGGGCGGGGCCTATGGTACGATGAACTATTGTTCGATGTCTTGCTCTAGAAGCAGGCATATGCAAATGGATATGCCCATGTGACATCACATGTCACTCAATATCAAAACAAGCTGTTTTTGAGCTTGATATCTTATTTTATATCAAATAATGAAAATGTTTTTAATAGTTTTTAGTTTTATGTTGACGATAATAATCCTGACTGGCAATAGGTAAATTAATAGATAAAGATATACAAGAAACTAAAATTATATATTTCTTTGCAGGATTTGGTTGCCTGGGTGACAGTGGGATTCTTACACATTCCTCATTCTGAAGACATTCCCAACACGGCGACTCCAGGAAACGCGGTGGGATTCTTCCTGCGTCCCTTCAACTTTTTTGACGAGGATCCCTCGCTTGCGTCCCGCAGCACGGTCATAGTGCGACCAGATGAAAAGGGCAAGCCGAAGGTTCAGAGATGGACTCCAGAGGTCGTAGGTCACTGTGTCTCAGACAAACCTTTCTTCTATAATGGCACTTACGCTGGTGTCTAGACAGAGACTGAGCTTTTTTCGTGCCGTGTTGGTGTTTTTGTGCTGTATATAAAATTGAGAAAAAGCTCAGAATTTATGACTTTAAATGCTGTTGGTGTCAAATATTTACAACCACAAAAACAGAGCGCACTTTTTACATTGCATCTGAACAAATGAAACTCAAATTCTTCAAATGTAAAACTTATTAAAAACTGTATCTTAAATCTGACATTAAATATTTTCACAATTCAGAATGGCTTGTATCTTTTTCTGAATATGAACCTCACATATAAATGTCTTTTCAATTCATAATCAAAAGAAAAAATACAAAATTATATTTTGCATAAATTTAATATTTATATTTATATATATGAGATTAATTGCAATGAAAAAAAATATTTTAATGAAAAAAATCTTTAAAAATAGGCTATATTTTTGTCTTGATCATTTTCAGGTATCAGTTATAATATTATTTCTAAATTTAGATAATTTTTCTTACTAATTTTTGTATTCAAAATGGTGACAGTAATAAACCTTTTCTTTGTTTCAAGGTTCAATAAAGTTTCATGACGCTTCACAAGATTTAGTGAGATACACCTGTTGAAGTGTTTTTGTGCAATCATTTCATGTACTGGGTGTTTATACTGGTTGTCATGGTAACCTCATTGTGAGATGAAGTGAGTACCCTTGAAATCCGTAAGTGAGAGGATGTATCCATGGACGGGGCTTATCAGCAGAGAACATCCAGGATTCAGGATGCCGCATCCGTGAGCTCATGGATCCAGCAGTCCTATATGGGCTGAGCATGAGCGGGAAACAGGCTCCTTACGCAAACAGCTCCATTCTGGAATCTCTCTGCAAACAGTCCATAATTCACCTGCAGGGTCTCCCATGGAAACCTACAAGAGATGGCTGAAGAAAAAGAGCTTATTTGATACACATGATCAAAGTCTTACAATATAATAAGACTAATTAGAATTTGTTATTTTTATTAGCAAAACCAGACAGCAATAAAATGAATATATATATATATATATAATCATTCATATTATATATATATATATATATATATATATATATATATATATATATATATATATATATATATATATAAAATTGTGTGTATTTGCAGTATAATTGTGTGTCATTTTGTAATGATCTATATAACTACCAACACAAAAATCTACACATGTACAAAATGTATATAATGTGTACATTATCTTTAGTTTTTCTCTAGAATTTTATTACAGTCTAAAAGGAAACTTCTGAAGCGAGACTTCTATTTTGAATGACGTAAACACTGTGCGGTTAAGTAAAGTTCTCTGAGAAAAATGCACCGTCCTGTTTTATCAGCTGCTGTCAGATTAAATGTTGTCAGGCTATATGTCAGTGTCATTATTGTTAGTACTCTAACGTTATTTTCATAACTTGTCACAAAATAAAAAAGTCTCTCACCTCAGAAAAATGAACTTTCCCATCTTGTCAGACGTCGCACTCTTCAATTTCGCGGGCAAATGTGGATGCGCGCGCTGTATATCACGTGACTACATGAGCAAATAAAATTACGAGCATGGAGCGTCGCATTTATGTTATCAATTATTAAGTCATGAAATTAACAAAAACAAACAAACAACAACAACAACAAAAAGAATCACATAACTGGTACGTCGTGTGAATGGGAACGATTTACATACAGGTATTATTTTCATTCTATTCATCAGGATCTGCGTCCATTTTAACAGTTCATGCTAGTTTTCTATATTTTAATGACTGTGATAGCTCATACCAACTTTCTAACTATTGTAGTATTATGAAAAACTAGTTTGTGACTGCTATTTAATAACGTTAGATTACTGTTTATCCATCAGTGTTAATGATATTCTTACACTTTATGGTAATTAAAATGGGACATTAATTGAGTGTCAACCATTTTTGAGAAAAACATTTTGGTCGCGGGTTAATGAGAAATGTGAAAATGTGGGTCCCACAGCTTAACTAGTTGAGAAACACTGGTATACATCAGTATTAGTCTTATTTTTCAGCAGTGGAAGCATGTGTGACTGCTGGTGACCAATAAGACATTAACTGTTTGTCTAGATTTTACAGTGTATGTTAAAGAGGTCAGCACTAGCGATGGAACAGCACTGTGAGGGAGCGTTAAAGCTGCCTTATATAGGGATTCCATTCTTTAAATTCACCATGACAACAGCGACTCACTCGTCACATAACAACTGAATCCTTATGCTGCGTTCACACCGAACGCGTCTGGGGCGTCTGAGGCGTCTGACTTACATGTTAAGTCAATGCAAACGCGCGTCTAGAGGTCCTGCGGCGCGAATCAAGCGTCTAGCGCGGCGCGAATCGGCCGTTGACGCGCGAATGGCGCGGCGCGAATTGAGCGTTCACGCGGCTGACGCGCGAATTGAGCGTCTGACGCCCAAACGCCCGAGTTGAAAAATCTGAACTTTGGCGTAAATTCGCGGCGCGTTAACCAATCAGGGACTCTGCTTTGGTAGTAACGTGTTTATGATGTGATCAGTGATGCCGGAGACCAGAACAAAGATGTCGCTGTGTGTAACGTTAGCCACCCTGAGTTCTGTGATGTGTCATTATATTTTTATCGAGACAGGAATAAAAAGGACCTTGCCTGGAAGAGAATAAGCGAAGAAATCGGACAATCTGGTTAGTTGTAAAACTTTTTGCATGATTTTAGCCGTTGATACTAGCCCACCTTCTAGCTAGCAAAAGTCGGCCGGCATAACCGAGTTAAATTGCCGCTACAGGTTTCCAACTGACGAGATTATGTGTTTATTCAGAGGATCTGTGCAGAAAGAGATGAAAGCCCCTCCCATGACGCGAATTCGCGTCTGAACACACTTTGTTTATACGCGCGAATTGAGCGAATTTTACGCGCGTCTGAAGCGTCTGACTTCAAAATGTTCAAGCGTCCAACTAGACGCGTCTGGCGCGAATTTGACGCCCCAGACGCGTTCGGTGTGAACGCAGCATTACAAAACAAGAAGTTCTGATGATGGATTTCTCTCTAAACACACTCATTTACCATAATGATAGTGTGCAGGGTCAACTACACTTTCATATTTTGTATTACAGACAATTCTAGAAAAGTGATAGGCTTACATTTGACTAACTTTCACAACCTGCAAGGAATTGTTGAATGAATTAGTAAACACTGACACCTAGGGGCCATGTGAGAATACTGCTGTCTGAAAATGTTCGCTAATTTACTAAGTTTCGTCAAATTTGTACTTTTATGCTTCATATATCATCATATATTATACTTTATATTAAACTTGAATTGTTCGATATTCCAAAATTGATAGGAACCTAATGACTGATAGTCAACCACAATTTCCTTTCTGTTTGTCTATTCATTTTCATATTTGATTCCATGATTCTTGCTTCCATATACATAGAATAAAATATTTTGTTTCAACTTCGTAATCACACACACACAACTCTGAAATCCATTAGACAGCCTACAGACTTAAACCACTTTAATTCAGTTGTTTGTCTGTTATAACTGACATGTTGATCTGCTCTATCAATGCAGACATGTTTTCTGAAAACACCTGTGATTGCTGCTAAAGAAGCAAAACTACAATAGTCAGGGGTCAAGAGCTCAACTAAAGCAACCATCAGCCTCCATGATGGTGACCTCAAACCAAACATCTAAACTTTTATCTTCAGTTCATCTTAGGCTGTGGTTGAAGAAAGTTAGTTTGTGTATTTATTTCTCTTTCTTTCAGTGCTTGTTCACCGCAGGTGTTTGAATGATTGAAAGAATGTTTCAGGAACATCAAATAACATTCTACTAATATTAAGGAAACTGTACATTTTATGTTCTTGGAATGTTACAAATTAACATTTCTAAAATGTTGCATTTTAAATCAAAATTAAGTTGAAAGAATGTTTGAGGAACATTATAACCTTATAAAAATGTTCCTGTAACATTAAGAAAACTGGACGTTTGTAATGTTCCCAGAACCAACACTATATATTATAGTTAGAGAATGTTCGTATAACATAATTCTGTTAGCTGGGATAAAGCCACAGTGTTTTGATACACCTCTCATTGGAATCTGTCCAAATGGAAGCGGTGACCCCTAATGTACACTGAAACTGAAGACTTTTTGAATGATTAAGCTACAATGAAATGTTTGATGTCTTTAGTCTTTATTTTGTGACATAGAAATCAGTCATGTGACCAGACCCACCACAAGATCTATAAACCATAATGAAATGCAAAGCAATTTTAAGAGAGATAGTCATAAATTGAGACATAGAAATGGGGAAATAATATTTCCTAAAGTATATATGTATGTGAAACTGTAATTGAACATGTGCAAGAACAGTTGTAAAGATTACAAAGAGTTACAGAAATGACAAGATAAGCTGCATTAAATGCATTAATATGCGTATGCCTTATAAAGAGCGTTTAAAGTGTGAAAGAATCATCAGATCTCTGTCGGTCACGCAGTGATGGCGGCTTTGGCCGAGCCCTGAGGATTGATCTTCTTCAGCTTCTCCATGATAGAGTTGTACTGCTTATTTCTTTCAGCCTCTGAGAGTGAAGACGGATTGACCTCCAGGAATTTATATGCGTCCTTAGACTGAACGCTGAAGATGCCCTGTGCTCTCTGACAGCATTCACCAAATCTTTTCCAGTACTGAAAGATTAAAGACAGCATTAATCAAAACACATTCACTAAAAATACATCAACATAAACTCATGATGTGTCTGAAATCACTCACTATTCCCTACATATTTAATTTTTTCATTCAAATTTTATTTGGCTATAGTAAAGGTCATGGCAACATAATTTTTTTCCGTTACTTTAACTCAAAATAATTTGACCAATTTCAACTTCAATAGTGATCTGCACGGATAAATCATTTATAATAAACATTTCAGTATTCTATAATTGATTTCTTGGTGACTTTAAATGGTTAATTCACCAAAAAAAAATTACTCTGTCATTAATTACTCACACTCGTGTCGGTCCAAACCCATAAGACCTTCGTTCATCTATAGAACAAACAAATATATATTTTTGATGAAATCTGAGAGCTTTCTAAGCCACTTTCAAGGGTGAGTAATTATTGACAGAAATTTCATTTTTGGGTGAACTAACCCTTTGTTCTACATGACTATATTCTACATCAATTAATCCTACCCAATACCTAAACTCAACTACCTCACTAACAATTAAGCAGTAATTAGGAGTTTGCAGCAATATTTAATAGTGAGAATTGGACCCTAATCTAAAGTGTGAACCAAGTTTCACCAGAAGCATTTACTCAACGTCTAACTAACCAGTTTTGCTTCTTCAATGGAGTTCAGAAACTCCTCCTTCATGTCTTCCAGGTATTCAATCAGTTTATCTCCAGCAAAGGTCTTGTCTTTCAGTGTGCCCAGCAAAACACCCACTTTCATCCAGAACTTATTAAGATCAACCAGAATTTGTCGGATTTGATCAAGACACTTCTGCACTTGCTTCAGGTGAACAGGACTGGGAATTGCACCTGAACAAACAACATACAACAGATTCTGATTCATGAGAGATCATTGGGAGCCTTCAGGCTGTGATGAACATGTAAACAGCATGATGTGCACACTGATGCATTTACTGTGTGTTTATAATGATCATTTAAAAGCACAGACAGACTCTCACCCAGCTGTATATTGCAATTGGCCAACTTCAGCTGAAGATCAGTCTGTTTGATGTTAATTTCCCACTTTTTGTTTCGCACACTGTCCTTTTCTTGGATAAGAGTGGTCTGTTCGGCTTGTTTAGCACGAATGGCATCATTGTTATAGTGTACATAATATGAGAACAAGCCCCAGAAAAAAGACCGACGGTATCCATTATTTTTGATCAGAACCTCCTGCTCTTCTGTGTTTTTTTTTATTTTGTTCTCAATTTCAGTCATTTCGCTGTCATTTTTTTTCAGCTCCTCTTTAAGCTTGACCAAAGCATCCTCCAGAGCCTTCATCTCGACAGTTTTTTCCTTTATTTTTCCTTCTGTCTGGTTCTGTTCTTGATACACATCACTGGTGCATGTTTTCACACTTTGGGCTCGTTGATCATACCTGAAAAATAGGGTGCATGTACAGTGATATAGTCTGGATTTCACAAACACAACACAGACACTGAACAATCTTCTCTAAGAGGACCTATTCTGCCCTTTTACACAGTCTTGATATTGTTTTTGGCTCTACTAGAACAGGTTTTCATGTTTGAATGCTCATTATTTTTCTCCATTGTTGCAGCTCCTCTCTTCTCAGTCTGCCGTTAAGTTTGGAATTAGTTCAACCCAAAATGAAAATTCTGCCATTAACTCACCCTCATGTCGTCCAAAGATTTTCGTTCATCTTCAGAACACAAATGAAGATCTTTTTGAAAAATCTGACAGCATTCTGTCCTTCCATTCTCTGCCTTTGAAACCTGATCTTTGACACTTCAAAAAGTTCATAAAGAAATCAGAAAGCTAATCTATATGAATCAAGTGGTTTAGTCCAAATTTTCTGAAGAGACTTCCCAGATAGAACGCAATGATCGAAAAAAAAATGTTAAATCAGTGTTAATGTGTCAACGTTAACCTCACTGAATCAATATCTCTTTTGCACCTTCAATTAATGTTAAAAAATGTTGAAATTTCAACAAAAAAATCAATGGTAATGGCATTGAATCAACGTTTGCACTCTCAGAAAACTACAACTGACTCAAAGCCACAAATCCTGAAATCAGCTGAAGATAAAAGAAGACAATAAATCTCTCAAGATCTCAGCAGAAGTTATTTCTGAGAATTAACATTAACATCAACATCTAAACTTCTGTTAATTCTCAGAAATAACTTCTGCTGAGATCTTGAGAGATTTATTGTCTTCTTTTATCTTCAGCTGATTTCAGGCTGTATGGCTTTAAGTCAGTTGTAGTTGTTTCATTTTCTGAGAGTGCAAACACTGATTCAATGCCATTACCATTGATTTTTTTGGTTGAAATTTCAACATTTATTCAACATTAATTGAAGGTGAAAAGTGATATTGATTCAGTGAGGTTAACATTGACACATTAAAATTGATTTATTATTTCAATCATTGCTTGCTACAGATTTAAATTAGGCTTTTACTCACATTGTAAAACATTGATCAGCTCAACCTAACCTGAATGGCAGATCAGACCTCTTCTGGGAGCTCAATCGTACTGTGTAACACAAGAATGAACCTCACTGGTTATGCAGCACTTTGAGTTTATTTTGAGCTGATCAATGTTTACATGTGAGTAAAAGTCTAAGAAAATCATTTGTTTGCTGTGTACTGAAAAGGAAAATGATTGTTTGTTTTGAAATGCTAAACTTCATAAATGTTTTCACCTCTTCACCATGTCATCCACGGCTCTGACGATGTCCTCGATCCATGTTCTGGCTTTCTCCAGGTAGAGCACAGCCAGTACGGGTTTGTTCTTCTCAACAGCTTTTATCAGTACCGGGAACAGCGAGGTGACCAGGTTGGAACTCGTGCCGGCACACTAAGAGAAAACGAGGATAATTAATCCACAACGATAATTTCATACAAGCAGCAATCTTATGTCCTCTCGAAATGAAACCAACACGGAAGTGACAAACTGCAATTCATCGACTGGCCACTAGAGACAGACTCCAAAAGAGAGTCAATCCCATAGACACTCCATGTTAATAAACTTTACCGCAGAAAAAACACATTTACAGCCTGGTACACAAAGTGGTTTGGTCTATATAGCTAATTTTGCCCTTCATGATAACTGTTAAGGGGTGACTTATTTATAACTCATCCATTTAAATTATATAAAGTTCTGCATAATTAAGGCTGTGGCCACTTGGATTGCCACTGCTGTCACTGTATGTAAAAAAAAATGCTTTTCAGAAACCTACGGGTGTCGTCACGGACAACATGTCCATGTATTATACCATCTATGGTTTCATAAAATATGTTTTTGTTGGCCATTGCACTAGTATCTATAACAGCTTATTTTCACATGCAGAAACCTGAGGAAAAAAGTCTGAAATTTGAGAAAAATTATAAATTAGTGTGATTACTAATCATCTATTAGTAGACTATCAGGACTATCAATTAGTCTCACCTTCAGCAGAACAGCCTCAGAGGATACGAACAGCATTTGTGTTTCAATAGCTTGGTCTCTGATCATACGCTCCAGCTTTGGGAAGCCTCCCAGACACAAGAATGACAGATGATAGAGGAGAGCCGTTCGCTCCGCAGACGGGAGAAGCTCCTGGATGAACTCTGGACTCAACTGAGAATCACTGCCGACAACATCTGAGACACCGAACCGAACATTAGTGATGGTTAACAACCTCTGGGGTTCAATTAATGGGTGAAATGTGTCATAACATTTATTTATAAATGTATTTATATAGTCTTGAACTACTATTTCAGGGTAAATAATTGAGTTTAAAAAATGTAAAGTATCTCACCTTTGCTATCGGCCATGTTTTCTTTTAAATTGATTGAAGACTGGTAATGCGTCCAACCGTACGGTCTCTAAAAATAATGCAAGTAGAATCAACAGATTGCATTTAATTCCCCTTGTGAAAAGTGTGCTTAATTGTACTAAAAGTGTACTTTTTAAAAAGTTGCAGATAATATAATATACTTAAACTTAAAGGCAACTTAACTTTACTTAAAGGTGCCCTAGAATCTCCATTTCACAAAATGTAATTTAAGTTTAATGTGTCCCCAGAATGTGTCTGTGAAGTTTCAGCTCAAAATACCCCAAGATTTTGTATTATACCATGCCTATTTTGGGGTGGGATTAAAAATGTTCTGATTTGTGTGTGTACACCTTTAAATGCCCATGCTCCCCGCCCCCAAGCTTGCGACTCTATAGTACATTGCAAAGACAATACAATAAGTTCACACAGGTAATATAACTCTCAAAATATGTCATTACAAACTGTTCGTGATGCAGCATATCAGATCACGTAAGTATGGCATGTATTTTGTGGATGTTTACATTGGATTCTGAATGAGTTTGATAGTGTGCTCCACAGATAACAGGGCTAAAGCTAACGTTGCAAACTATTGGAGATATTTATAAAGAAGATGACTTTATGCATTACATTATGATTATTATAAGCAAATTTTCATGGCTTTTTGGTCACAACAAATGTGTCTTGAATACACATGGTAACAGCAGCCAAAGTAAATCAAACTGAAACAGTCAAGGTTTAAGAGCCCAACTAAAGCAAACACTGATCTCCATCACGGTAACATAAAACAAAACAAAACAACATCTGAAGCTCTGTTGATTCTCAATAAGAACTGTTAGACGTCTGACAGAAATATTGTCAATCTGGTTAGTAATAAGTGAAGCTGGTAATGTTGTTTTTGTTGTTTAACTTTGAGAGATTTAATGTCTTTAATCTCTCAGTTGATTCCATCTAAGGCTGTGGCTGGAAGTCTGTTGTAGTTATTATGTTTCTGCTTGTCTTTTTTCTGTTCTTTTTGTTTCTTTCCCTTCAGTGATTCTGCTTGTTAACAGCAGGTGTTCATCAATAATTCTCATTCATCATTTAATTAATCACTTAATTATCTCATTAACTTCAGTGTTACTCTAACACTCTTTAGTGTGGACACATACAAGTGTTCATTTTAAACTTAAGATTTTGCTGTGGGGTTAAAAGGGTTAAAGGTGTAAGATGAAAAAAACACAAAGTGAAAGTAATTTAACAGTATCAACTGTGGCAACATGCTGTAAAAAAAACAAAACAAAAAACAGCAATTTACTTAGATTACCATAAAATCATGGAAAAACAGAAATATACTGTAAATTAATTTAACTGAAGAAAAACAGCAATAAAATAACAATAATAACTGCTCTGTAATTGGCCAAAACGCAACCTGCGACTTTTCTCAAGATCCTCTACTCTTCCCTGTGGAACCTGGAAGTTAGACCTCTGACCTACTTTAAGTACGATCTGAATTTCTCTGTTTTGAATTTTAGAATATTGAATTTAATGTTTTGAATTTGTTATTCATATTGAAAACTTGAATCTGTATGTTTAAGAAGTGTATATTTGCAGTCTAAGAATTCAGTACAAAAAATACGCTGTTTGAAAATACATATGGAAAATTATGGCATAAAAAAATAAATTGTTAAATATCAAATGTCCAGGATTCAAGTTTTAAAAAAATCTAACTCAAATCTATATAAAATGGCAGTCAATATTCAATTCTGTTAAATGACACTAATAATTCAAATGTACACAATTCAAATTCAGATCATTTTGTCATTTTTCTAGCTCCATACACTTTAGGGTAACCATGGAATTTGTAGTAAAATGATTATACAATTGGTAAACAATCTGCCAAAATAAAAAATAAATTTTAGCTGGTGTAGCCTAAAGTAAATTGTGAATAAAGTATAACACACTTACTGTATATTCTGTGTTCTCCTGAAAGTCTTCAGCTGTCTTACGCTTACAGACAGCTGTATTTATGCCTCATATCAGATATCACGTGACGATGTGGTAAATCAGGAATTGGTTATGACTTGCAAAGGCCCTGGGGCCAAATTTCCAAATTTCCTCCCACACACTGTTCCCATTTCCAGTGTTCCCCTTAACTGCGCATTCACAGTAATGGAAGTTATGACGATCATGAATATTCAAACCATTCTCACTCTGAGACCTTAAATCCCACCATACAGTTTCATAACAAACTGAAAATATTTCACAACTTTGGCAAAATATCTGTTAAACTAACTAACATCAAATTACAAAAGGCTACAGTTTAATTAAATATGTTTGAAGTGCAGACTTTCATCACATGATCAGCTCAAGATCCATTATTTTCAGAAAGTGTTCAAAAGTGTTCAAATGTATGACTTGTGCATTAAAAGACATTTTTTAACATTTTACATTTATTTACATTTATTTATTTTTAAATATATGCAGTGTACAATTGGTTATTGTAATTGTGATTCAAATCTAAATAATATCTTTAATAAGTTTACACTGGCAGAGAACAATCATGTTACAATCGTGCACAAATCTAAAACAGCAAACTTAAAGCTGCAGTCCGGAGGTTTTGGCTCTTTGTCGCCATCTCTGTTTGGAACCTGCAATTGCAGTTATATGCGGAATTATCATCTTTATGTGGGTTGTGTATCAGCACGGCTCCTCAGTACAGATGAATCTAATGCTTGCTGTCAGTCACCCTACTGGTGTGGATACTGCCTGGATCATGCCAAACCATGAAAATTATTATTATTTTCATATTTTGTTCTCAAATTGTTAATGTTAACAACATCAGCATTGCACAACTATGTGTATTTAGAGTGTTTTAGTGTTACCTGTACATTTCAGTTTCTGTAGCCACTCCACATTCCGAAGTCTTTTGTTTTTGACTATGCGTGAATTTCCAGTTGTCACTGATGATTGTCATTTTGACCTTCCTGGATTACAATCTGCCATCGAAATTATAAGTTTAATTATTTCAGCTCGCTGTGAGAAAAGGCAATAAATTATCTGCTACCAGCAGCATCCTCACATGATATAGCCTACTAGCTGGGACTCCTTCTTTATGTAAACAGATGTGACGTAACGACACAAAGACGAACGGTTGATTGCTCGAATTTCCTGCAGAAACCCACCAGTCCCACTCGAATTAGAAAACAATATTATAAGCTTACCATTGTGAATTGAGCTAAGGTAAGGAGATAGTTTTGAACACTGGCTGGTTATGTACATTTTTTTCAAAAATTTATTTTGGATCATTTTTAACCAAAAAAAGTTACGGCTGCAGCTTTAAAAACTGCTTATCGCCCATAACCAATCAGAGTTGCTGACAATACCCAATTGATGATGCTCCCTCTCTCACTAGAGGTTTGCAGGTGAAGTGAGGAACTGAATATTACACAACAATGGATTGCGAAAAAAGGGACGGATAAATTCAGTGTCTGATGAAGTACTGCAATACAACATTCTGATGTGTTATTAAAAAAAAAAAAAAAAAAAAGATCTCCAGAACATGCCCCCCAGGTAATTGCATGTGCCGACAACTTTATTATTTCACAAGTTCTCAAAAATAGTTGGGATAATATTTCAACAACAACACATCAGAATATGTTGTAATGCATGATTTCATCAGAGAATGAGTTTATCTAATCCTGTGTGCTTGTTCTTTTGAGAACCTTTAAAATAATAAAGTAATGAGACGTCCAGTATGGTCTGTCGGCACATATAGTTGTAACACATAAGGGACCTTATGACAAAATGATTGACTGTGACCTCTGACCCTTCCAATAAGAACATCAAACAGGTTCTCCCACTCAGTGATGCACCCACTGAGAATCCTGTTGAAAGTGCCCTAGTTATTGGAAATTATATTACACAGAATGTGAAAACAGAGACACCAGTCACCATAGTCACATGTTTGCCAGGAGCGAGAGCAGCATCAAAGCAAATTTAAAAGTCCTGGCTAATGCTAATTGTAAATAATCTCAAAATTATAATTCATGTCGGCACTAATGATATTCTACTTCGCCAGTTGGAGATCACTAAAATTAACATTAAATAGATGTGTGAACTCACAAGTACAATGTCAGAAACAGTAATTTGCTCTGGCCCTCTTCCTGTGGAGTGATGAGATAGATAGCAGATTATCATCACTCAATGGCTGGCTGTCTAAGTGGTGTCCGCAGAATAATATAGGTTTCATAGACAACTGGAAAAGTTTATGGGGCAGACCTGACCTGTTGAAAAGAGATGGTATTCATCCCTCCCGGGATGGTGCTGCTCTTCTCTCTAGTACAGTTTTTTCCAATTGCTAACACACTAAAATGACATGCACAGCACAATTATTTAAACTGACACACAGAGAGCAAAACTTCTTCTCAAGTCTCCAAAAGTCTAAACACCTTTTCTGTTTTACACACATTTTGCATTTCAAAATAGCACTTTTTAAATTCACTAAATACAGTTCTCTGCATAAGACACAACAATCTGACATAAAGTCACATGTTTGCCATTTCAAAACACTGCCATTCAAAATGACACTACATGAGCTAATTGGCCAGTTACATGTGCCACCTGGCCAAACACCTCAGTGGTTAATTGTTAACACTTCAATCAGGATGTAAGCACTATGAAAAGACCACAGGTGAGAACCTTTTTTTTTACAACAACAATGGAAGACATTGCAGAGAGAGGAAGAGGAAGAGGGAGGTTGAGAATAAGAGGGGAGGAAGAGTGAGAGGTAGGGGTAGAGCAGGTAGAGGAGTTCATGGCCAAAGAAGACAAACACTTTCAAATGAAATCAGAGCAACCTTAGTAGATCATGTCATCAACCATGGGTTGACAATGCGTGAGGCTGGACAGAGAGTGCAGCCAAACTTGAGCCGTTTTACTGTCGCCTCTGTCATCCGGACCTTTAGACTGGAGAACAGGTATGTAACCAAAATTTCATGTAGTACACATGTAGTATACCCCATGTCATAGTGTATCAGTTGGGTGACACCTGTTTACTTAGTGTATGACATCAGCCATTCATGAACTGTACAAGTTTCCTGTACAATGTACTCTACTGTGGGGGAAAATATTTAGGCTGCATTGTCCAAGCCCTATATATTGTTTTATTTTTTCTAAAGGACTGAGAGACGACACCATGGTGGAGGAAGGGGCCAAATGTTCACCGGGGTACAGGAAGCTGCCATTGTAAACTTGGTTTTGGAAAATAATGAAATCAGATTACGAGAAATTCAAAGCCACATCATCCAAGACAACACCTTATTCAACAACATTCAACGAGTTAGTCTGTCCACATTGGCTCGCATTCTCAAGCGAAACCAAATCAGAATGAAACAACTTTATAAGGTGCCGTTTGAGAGAAACTCTCAAAGAAACAAAGAGTTCAGACGAGCATATGTGGATGTAAGTACTATATTGACTTCAGTACACTACACACAACATTGTTTCCCAGTGTACTGGATAACACCATATTGAGTGATTTTTGTTCTTCGTTTTCAGGGAGTACTGGAAATGGATGCTCATGCAATCCCACATGAGTTCATCTTTATAGATGAGGCTGGGTTCAACCTAGCAAAGACCAGAAGAAGAGGGAGAAACCTCATTGGCCACAGAGCCATTATAGATGTTCCTGGCCAACGTGGTGGGAACATCACAATGTGCGCTGCCATCTCCAATATGCATGGTGTCCTCCACCGTCATGCCAAACTTGGACCATACAACACAGCCCATATTCTCACATTTCTGGACAGACTTCACAACATTCTCATACCACCAGAGCGTATGAATGATGCAGACCATCAAAGAAACCGGTACGTTGTAGTATGGGACAACGTGAGCTTTCATCGTGCAGCCCCAGTCCAAAACTGGTTTGCTGACCACCCAACATTTCTCGTGCAATACCTCCCACCATACTCACCATTTCTGAACCCCATAGAAGAATTCTTTTCGGCATGGCGGTGGAAGTTATATGACCGGCAGCCCTTTGTGCAGGCCATGGAAGAGGCATGTGATGAGATTGATGTGGGTGCAATTCAGGGATGGATAAGGCACTCAAGGCGCTTCTTCCCTCGATGTCTGGCAAGGGAAGATATTGCCTGTGATGTTGACGAGGCGTTGTGGCCAGACCCGGCTGTGCGGCAAGATGCTGCCTAATTATTTTTCTTGCCTTTTTTTTTTTTTTTTGTTTTTTTTTTACTGTAATATTTTTTTTTTCAGAAATTTTCTTTTTCAGTTTACTTTTTTTGTAAGAATATTTTTCAGTCCCATGTAAATATATCTGCTGTGCTTATGTTGTACTGACTTGTTTACTGTAGTGAAGGAAAAAAAATAAAAATGTTGCAACAGCATGTGTGTGTATCTGCAAATATTTCTGTGCATGTGAACAATCTGATACATATTTTAGTATTATGGCAAAGCATACTAAAGATGGGGGTGCTTTTCATTATGCCCAACAGTGTGTAGGTGGTTAGGCAAAAATCTGGTAATATGAATGAAGTGTGTGCCATTTCATGCAAAAGTTTGATTTTGATAATGCTCTGTGTAGTTTCGGTTGCAGTGCTTCATTTTGCAGGATATATGAGGTATTTTGCAGTTTGGGTGTGTGGTTTTGTGAATTGTGTTAAGTGTTTTGATAAAACCATACTAGTTTGAAAAATTGTGTGTTAGCAATTGGAAAAAACTGTAATATGGCACATAATCTTAGAGCTGAAACATGACAAATTATGGCCCAGGTCAGGAAGAAGACAGACCGGCTAATCTGACGTCTGCTACCTACTTCACGTTACAGAAGTCAGATAATTCGCAACACATAGCAACTCTTACACTTAGATATTATCACATACATGCAGATGAATCTAATGCTTGCTGTCAGTCACCCTACTGGTGTGGATACTGTACTTTGGAAACAAAGATTCTATGTCTTGGAAATATGACCAAAATAAGAATTTTTCCAGAAAATGTCATCTGAACAAGTAAGTAACATGTCTGCCACTTTTGTTCTGACCAACTGAGGGAAAAGCATTAGGCCTACAATATATCTCGCTAACAATAATGATTAATTCTAATGATCGCTTAGCCTGGATCATGCCAAACCATGCTAATTATTATTATTTTTATATTTTGTTCTCAAATTGTTAATGTTAACAACATCAGCATTGCACAACTATGTGTATTTAGAGTGTTTTAGTGTTACCTGTACATTTCAGTTTCTGTAGCCACTCCACATTCCGAAGTCTTTTGTTTTTGACTATGCGTGAATTTCCAGTTGTCACTGATGATTGTCATTTTGACCTTCCTGGATTACAATCTGCCATCGAAATTATAAGTTTAATAATTTCAGCTCGCTGTGAGAAAAGGCAATAAATTATTTGCTACCAGCAGCATCCTCACATGATATAGCCTACTAGCTGGGACTCCTTCTTTATGTAAACAGATGTGACGTAACGACACAAAGACGAACGGCTGATTGCTCGAATTTCCTGCAGAAACCTACCAGTCCCACTCGAATTAGAAAACAATATTATAAGCTTACCATTGTGAATTGAGCTAAGGTAAGGAGATAGTTTTGAACACTGGCTGGTTATGTACATTTTTTTCAAACATTTATTTTGGATCATTTTTAACCAAAAAAAGTTACGGCTGCAGCTTTAAAAACTGCTTATCGCCCGTAACCAATCAGAGTTGCTGACAATACCAATTGATGATGCTCCCTCTCTCACTAGAGGTTTGCAGGTGAAGTGAGGAACTGAATATTACACAACAATGGATTGTGTAAAAAGGGACGGATAAATTCAGTGTTTGATGAAATACTGCAATACAACATTCTGATGTGTTATTACAGTATTTCACAATTGCTAAAACACATTTCTTGAAACCATCACTCATTTTCTCAAAACATTAAACACAAAGCCAATCTTCAAACTAATTTCACAAAACCTCTGACTCTTATGGCAAAATCAAACAAAGCTTTCAGATCATACACACATTAAACAATATATAAACACTACAGATCATTCATTAGACACTACATTAAAAAATGGAAAACACAACATCCAGAACATGAGGTTACAGAAAAAAAGTATATTGTAACACAGTAAACACATTTTGCCATTACATAAAATGTATAGAAATCACAAGTAACGTGAATTTATAGTATACTGCAAGTACAGTATTATATTCAATATTATATAGTATTGAATGTCTGCATAAAAAAAAAAAAAAAAAGATCTCCAGAACATGCCCCCCAGGTAATTGCATGTGCCGACAACTTACATACTGCAAACATACAGCAGTCTAAATGCAAATGACTAAAAGGTCAAAGAAAACTCTAAATGAAAAGCATGATACAGTACACACACACACACACACACACACACACACACAAAATCTAAGTTCAGAGTCAGTGAGAGATTCATTCTGCTTCAGCATCACGTCTTCATGTTGGGTCCGGCCTAAATCAAGTCAAATCACCTTTATTTCAATTGCAATTTATACTACACAGATAGTAGTATAGTATAGTATAGTATAGTCTAGTCTAGTCTAGTATAGTATAGTTAAAGCAGCTTTACAGTGATAACAGGTACATGATAATCAGTAGTGCAAAGAGGGTTCATTTTGGCTCTAAAAGAAAATAGTGTCATTGTTCAGCTGAAATCAGTTCAGTGTTGATTCACTTACATTGTAAAGACCATCAATAATTATGTAAATTACTCTAATTATTTTCCTCTATAAGGAAAGCAGTTCTGCAGAAGACAGTGGTGCAATCATCAAGGCTAGCTTAGTTCAGTTCTCATCCAATAATGTCAGTACTGTCAGATCAATAATATTGTTGAATATTAGTGAATATTGTTGAGGACATTTTCCACATCACAGGCAATGTTGTCTCTCGCCAGGCAAAGGGAAAAACCTGAGCCGGATCCAGCCTCGACAGCCTTGTCTCCACACCCCTTGCTCTTTCTCCTCATCATCCTCTTACACATACTCTTCCTCCTCTACTTTTCAGATTGTTTCCATCTATTGTTGGTATCATCATTCAGCACTGTGTCACCTGTGCACTCTGAACTGACCTATATTTATACAGTTGATTTGATCACATCATTAGAAATAAGTGTGAATAATTTTGAGTCATTGTGTTTAAAGGATGACAACTGTGTTGTAGTTGTGTTTAACTTTTGCCACATGTATTTACCATTTTGCAACACAGTGCAAAATGTGTTTTAGTGAGTAAGAATGTGTTTAGAGTTTTGCAAAAAGAGTGGATGAGATTTGCAAACAGTGTCTTAACTACCTGAACTTGTTTAAGGTTTTGCCTACAAAGTGACTGATTCGACAAATGGGTTTAGGCCACTGAGCATTGGGTTCATGCAGAGAATGGGGTTTAGTGTTTTAGCAATTGTGAAATACTGTAATTAAAAAAAAAAAAAAAAGATCTCCAGAACATGCCCCCCAGGTAATTGCATGTGCCGACAACTTTATTATTTCACAAGTTCTCAAAAATAGTTGGGATAATATTTCAACAACAACACATCAGAATATGTTGTAATGCATGATTTCATCAGAGAATGAGTTTATCTAATCCTGTGTGCTTGTTCTTTTGAGAACCTTTAAAATAATAAAGTAATGAGACGTCCAGTATGGTCTGTCGGCACATACAGTTGTAACACATAAGGGACCTTCTGACAAAATGATTGACTGTGACCTCTGACCCTGCCAATAAGAACATCAAACAGGTTCTCCCACTCAGTGATGCACCCACTGAGAATCCTGTTGAAAGTGCCCTAGTTATTGGAAATTATATTACACAGAATGTGAAAACAGAGACACCAGTCACCATAGTCACATGTTTGCCAGGAGCGAGAGCAGCATCAAAGCAAATTTAAAAGTCCTGGCTAATGCTAATTGTAAATAATCTCAAAATTATAATTCATGTCGGCACTAATTGTGGGATATTCTATGTAGTGAAACTACATAATGCATTACATGCTTTGAACGCTGAATGGTGTTTCACCCACGAGGGGGCGTTGTTGAGTTAGTTGAATAAATGCATGGCTAGTGAGGAGTCCACGGGTGTTTTGTGTGCTATTTACCCACGTTTTAAGATAGAGAACACGACATGGTGTCAGAGTAGGATACGCTAATAAGCTTGCGGAAGAAGTTTTGTTTCGGGGCAAGTTTAGCTTGAGGTGAGGTGAAGTCGCAAAGTCATGGAACAAGCGGGGAGAAGTCAGCGCGCTCCAGGTGATGCAGCTGCCGGGGGGAGAGAGCCGCCCGCGCCGGGCCCCTGTGCTACGTTCAGCATCCAGCCACCTGAGCCATTTAACTTCTCAAAACCTCACGAATGGGAGAAATGGATTCGACGGTTCGAGCGTTTCCGTCAGGCCAGTAATCTCCACACTTCTACGCAAGTAAATCAAATAAATACACTCATGTACTGTATGGGCGATGAAGCGGACGACATTTTAAAAGGGCTGAACTTGACGAACGAAGATATGAAGCATTATGACGCAGTGAAGGAGGGTTTTCAAGTTTTCTTTGCTGTGAAGTAAAATGTAATCTATGAAAGAGCACGTTTCAACATGAGAAAACAAGGGGAAAACGAACCTGTCGACTCCTTCGTGACTGCACTGTACTCACTGGCTGAGCACTGCAAATATGGGCCATTGCACGACGAATTGATCAGAGACAGGTTAGTCGTTGGGTTGAATGACATACGTCTGTCGGAGCGAATGCAGTTAGACAAAGATCTAACGCTTGAAAAAGCCATTGATATGGCAAGACAGACTGAAGCAGTGAAGCAACAGCAGAGTAACATGCGTAGTGATTGTGTTAATGCTAAAACGCCTGGTTCCGTGGACAGAGTCATAAGCAAAGGCAAGCAGTTTCAAAGCAGGCAGAGAGTCAAAAGTGCTTATGGAGCAAAAGAAAAGTTTAAACAGCCACAATCAAGATGTCACAAGTGTGGTAAAAGCCCATCGCATCCAAAAGTGCACTGCCCTGCAAATACAGTACTGTGTCATGCCTGTGGGAAACGGGGTCACTACCAAAAGGTGTGTATTTCATCAAGAAAGGTGAATGAAATTCAAGAACAAGACCCTGGCATATTTTTAGGCACAGTAGTTGCTGAGGGTGACCCCTGGTTGATTGATATTAAAATAAAGGACTGTGAAATACAGTTCAAAATCGACACAGGTGCTGATGTGACTGTTATGCCAGACCATGTGTTCCAGGACATATTCAAAGAAGGCAACAAACCGACACTCCGGAGAGTGACCACGCCTTTGCTTGGACCCGGATGCTCACCACTCAGTGTGATTGGAGTTTCAAACATGTTGCTACAGAAAGGACACAAACGTACATTTGAGGACGTGTATGTTGTTAAGAGTCTTCATTTGCCACTGCTAGGCAGACCCGCCATCACCAAGCTGGGTCTTGTCACACGTGTTGATGGCATAGGCATCCACACTCTACAGGAACGTTATCCAAAGCTGTGCAGTGGGCTGGGACTGTTACAGAGGCCATATACCATTAAATTGAGCCCAGGAGCAGTTCCATTTTCCCTCAAAACTCCACGCCGCATTCCACTCCCACTCATGCCAAAAGTTAAAAATGAGCTACAACGCATGGAGCGAATGGGAGTCATTAGCAGGGTGGAAGAACCCACAGAGTGGTGTGCGGGGATTGTTGTAGTACCTAAAAAGTCTGGCGATCCACGCATCTGCGTTGACTTAACAAAGCTCAATGAATCTGTGCGAAGGGAGAAATTTATTCTTCCCTCGGTTGAACAGACCCTTGGATTGCTAGCGGGAGCTTGTGTTTTTAGCAAGCTGGATGCGAACATGGGATTTTGGCAAATTCCGCTAGCCGAACAGTCCGCCAAGCTGACGACTTTTATTACACCTTTTGGGCGGTACTTCTTTAACCGGTTGCCCTTCGGTATCGCATCAGCACCTGAGCACTTTCAAAATCGTATGGTAACTGAAGTCACGGAAGGCTTGGACGGAGTGGTCTGTCATATGGATGACGTGCTTGTGTGGGGGCGTTCTCAAGAGGAGCATGATGTGCGCCTTCACGCAGTGCTCCAAAGGATGGAAAATGCTGGCGTCACACTCAATTTAGACAAATGTGACTTGTCACAGCGTGTGGTCAAGTTTCTCGGCCACATTATCTAAGATACAGGAGTGCAACCAGACCCAACCAAGACAGCAGCGGTCCGGGAAATGCCAGAGCCAACATACGTCACCGAGCTCAGGAGTTTTCTTGGCATGGTCAACCAGCTGGGGAAATTCATTCCGCATCTGGCAGAAAAAGATAAACCCCTCAGAGATCTTCTGTCCAAGAAAAACTGCTGGTTTTGGGGGGGGAGAACAAGTTAGAGCCTTTAAGAACCTGAAGGAAGACTTGTCATCTGCACCAGTGTTGGCCCTGTATGACGCAAACAAGCCACTCAAAGTATCTGCAGACGCATCGTCGTACGGACTGGGCGCAGTCCTGCTGCAGAAAGAGGGTGATGATTGGAGACCCGTGGCCTATGCGTCACGGTCTCTTACTCCTGTGGAGCAAAGATACGCACAGATAGAAAAGGAGGCCCTGGGACTGACATGGGCATGTGAGAGATTTCGTGACTTTTTGATTGGCCAACATTTCGAGATGGAAACTGATCACAAACCATTGTTGAGTCTCCTAGGTGGCCAGGAACTGGATGCCCTTCCTCCCCGCATCCAACGTTTCCGTATGAGACTGATGCGCTATTCATACAAGATCTCTCATGTTCCAGGGAAGAGCTTATGGTCTGCAGACACTCTGTCGCGTGCTCCACTACCTGCCGATAAAGAAAACATAAATGACGAGCTCATGGAAAGCACTAACATTTATGTGGACAGCATTGTGGAGCATCTACCAGCAAGCCAAAATTTCCTGGATAACCTGACAGAGCACCTCAAATCAGACAGTGTTTGCTCAAATGTCATGAGACTGTGTCAGGACAGGTGGCCTGAGTCCAGTCGGTGCACAGGAAATGAGAAGCTTTACTGGTCTGAACGAGCGTATCTATCTGTTCACGATGGCCTTCTTCTAAAAGGTACAAGACTTGTTATTCCCTCTGCATTGCGGAATGATGTCCTTGCCAGGCTGCACGAAGGGCATCAAGGAGTAGTTAAATGCAAAGAACGTGCACGGCAAAGTGTGTGGTGGCCGGGACTTAACCAGCAGTTGAACGAGCTGGTTCTGAAATGCAGTGCTTGCATTAAGGAGCGCACCAATCACACTGAACCATTAATTCCAACAGATTTTCCTGAAAGGCCCTGGCAAAAGTTAGGGACAGATCTGTTTGTCCTGAAAGGGAAAACATACCTTTTAGTTGTGGATTACTATTCACGGTATGTCGAGGTGGCAAAGTTATCACTCACCAGCTCTGCAGATGATGACGGCGTCCCATGAGCAGCTGGGCAGGGCTGTACCCGTTGTGAAGTGGAGTTGACCTGTATGACAGTAAAGCAAGGTAAGGATCTTGCTCTTTTTTGAGGAGGTTTTTTACAGTCTGTACAGCCCGCTCAGCCTCACCATTGCTGCGTGGATGCTTCGGGCTACTAGTGACATGTTTGAAACCGTAAATAGCTGCGAACTTCGAGAAAGTGCTTGATGAGAACTGTGGCCCATTATCGCAATTCTCCCAAGTCTTCTGGACCCGGTGTTGCCTGACAGCAGCACCTTACGTGTTCAGGAGAAAAAGAAAAGAAGTGCTGACATGAGATACTTCAATTACCGTCATCGAGTGCATGATTTGAACGAGCTCGCACCTGGCGATCAGGTGTGGGTCACGGATCAAAAGGTGACAGGAACTGTGGTGGAGAAACATCCAACACCACGTTCTTACCAGGTGGATGTGCCTCATGGAACTGTTCGGAGGAACCGTCATTTCCTCATTCCCATGGAGGGTGGTTGTGACACCCAGGCTGGTTCGCAGTTGTCTGGGAATATTACAGAGACACAAAATGCCCTGACACCTCAAACATATTCTGCTAGTCCACAAGGAGTAACTAGAACCAGATCTGGGAGGCCAGTCATGAAACCTAAAAGACTGGATTTGTAGTCACTCTACTGTAACCTTAATCAGGTGGTTTACTCTTTAAAAAAAACAAAAGAAAAACAAAAGGGGGAGTAAGGTTACAGAAAATGTGGAAAGTATATACGCTTAACTGGTAGTTAGGTGTAACTGTTGATAATGTTTTTTTTCCCCAGTGAACAGTATCCAGGTAATGTTCATCTGTGCAAAGGATTTTGTTTATTGCTCATTGTTGAGTTGTGTTCTAAGTCATGTTATTAAGTATAAGATGTCAATGTCTCAATGCTTTGTTTTCATTGTTTTCTCTTTGTTAAAAGGGGAGATGTGGGATATTCTATGTAGTGAAACTACATAATGCATTACATGCTTTGAACGCTGAATGGTGTTTCACCCACGAGGGGGCGTTGTTGAGTTAGTTGAATAAATGCATGGCTAGTGAGGAGTCCACGGGTGTTTTGTGTGCTATTTACCCACGTTTTAAGATAGAGAACACGACACTAATGATGTTCTACTTCGCCAGTTGGAGATCACTAAAATTAACATTAAATAGATGTGTGAACTCACAAGTACAATGTCAGAAACAGTAATTTGCTCTGGCCCTCTTCCTGTGGAGTGATGAGATAGTTAGCAGATTATCATCACTCAATGGCTGGCTGTCTAAGTGGTGTCTGCAGAATAATATAGGTTTCATAGACAATTGGAAAAGTTTATGGGGCAGACCTGACCTGTTGAAAAGAGATGGTATTCATCCCTCCCGGGATGGTGCTGCTCTTCTCTCTAGTAATATGGCACATAATCTTAGAGCTGAAACATGACAAATTAGGGCCCAGGTCAGGAAGAAGACAGACCGGCTAATCTGACGTCTGCTACCTACTTCACGTTACAGAAGTCAGACAATTCGCAACACATAGCAACTCTTACACTTAGATATTATCACATACATGCAGATGAATCTAATGTTTGCTGTCAGTCACCCTACTGGTGTGGATACTGTACTTTGGAAACACCGATTCTATGTCTTGGAAATATGACCAAAATAAGAATTTTTACCAGAAAATGTCATCTGAACAAGTAAGTAACATGCCACTTTTGTTCTGACCAACTGACAGGAAAAGCATTAGGCCTACAATATATCTCGCTAACAATAATGATTAATTCTAATGATCGCTTAGCCTGGATCATGCCAAACCATGCTAATTATTATTATTTTTATATTTTGTTCTCAAATTGTTAATGTTAACAACATCAGCATTGCACAACTATGTGTATTTAGAGTGTTTTAGTGTTACCTGTACATTTCAGTTTCTGTAGCCACTCCACATTCCGAAGTCTTTTGTTTTTGACTATGCGTGAATTTCCAGTTGTCACTGATGATTGTCATTTTGACCTTCCTGGATTACAATCTGCCATCGAAATGATAAGTTTAATTATTTCAGCTCGCTGTGAGAAAAGGCAATAAATTATCTGCTACCAGCAGCATCCTCACATGATACAGCCTACTAGCTGGGACTCCTTCTTTATGTAAACAGATGTGACGTAACGACACAAAGACGAACGGCTGATTGCTCGAATTTCCTGCAGAAACCTACCAGTCCCACTCGAATTAGAAAACAATATTATAAGCTTACCATTGTGAATTGAGTTAAGGTAAGGAGATAGTTTTGAACACTGGCTGGTTATGTACTTTCTCAAAAATTTATTTTGGATCATTTTTAACCAAAAAAAGTTACGGCTGCAGCTTTAAAAACTGCTCACCGCCCGTAACCAATCAGAGTTGCTGACAATACCCAATTGATGATGCTCCCTCTCTCACTAGAGGTTTGCAGGTGAAGTGAGGAACTGAATATTACACAACAATGGATTGTGCAAAAAAGGGACGGATAAATTCAGTGTCTGATGAAATACTGCAATACAACATTCTGATGTGTTATTAATTTAAAAAAAAAAAAAGATCTCCAGAACATGCCCCCCAGGTAATTGCATGTGCCGACAACTTTATTATTTCACAAGTTCTCAAAAATAGTTGGGATAATATTTCAACAACAACACATCAGAATATGTTGTAATGCATGATCATCTTTACCATGAAAAAAAAAGTTTTAACCAAAAGAACAAAACCCTTTTTAAATTGTCCATTTAGGTCTGTAATATACTATATTAATGTGCTCTAACAGAAATTTTAAGAAAATTGCCTTGTTTATCCACAATATATGTGGTAAGCAACAATGCTTAAATTAAATTTTCAACCAACCATATTTCATGCTTTCAAAAAAGGGATCAAAGACCCCATTTTTTTAAACTTTATTTTAGCAGTAAGCATTGTGTAGAAAGATGGATACATGCCTGAGAAATAAATACACTCATTTAGTCATAGCAGCACTGCCTGATGAATTTATAAGAGCTAGAATAAAGAGGTCAGGACGCTTCAGTGCTCTGTCACGTCCGTAACGTTTTAAAGATTAAGTTTATGTCAAATAACAATTATAAATGCAAATAACTTGAAACTTTATATGCAAAGCTAAATTATGTTTATGCTTATTAGGATCAACAATTCATTTCACTACGTTGCTCTGAACAACCATAATAAGCGTTACGGACGTGACCGTTACGGACGCTTCATATTAAATCCTATGAGTTTGCTTCTTTATATTGCTATCATCTGTTTCAGACTTACCATATCAGAACATATCCAATAATCGCAATACTCTTTGTGCTTTGTTAGTTTTGATATGAAAAAGGTTTAACTTTCAAATTTCGTTTGATTTTATAACAAAATTTAAACAATAGATGTCGCTCTTTAATAGCCTACGGCGCGTGACAGATTAGCTACTGCAGCGCCTGTAAGCGGCGGATCAGGTGCACATGAACCGATCTTCTCTTCCTCTTGCCAGAGAACGAAATATGAACATCAAAAGGTAGGCCTATATGAAACAGTACAACTTATAGAAGAGCATTGTGTCTCATAGGACACTTCCCTCGGGAATTGGGATGTCGCGTTACCGGTTGGTTAAAAATGAATAGCCTAGCCTATATTGATCACAATCCGCGCGATCAAGCTGACAAAATGAAAATAATAAGATTGCAATAATTTTGACTTGAAATAAAGTTTGATCATTTTGACTCAAGACTCCGCTTTAAACTCTGAAAACTAGACGAAAAAAAACGTTTGGTCATTCATACACAAAACATAAAACTGACATGATTGCGATTGGCAATAGTGTCAATCGGTTCACCTGACTGGGGAAAACATGCGATTTTAAACTGCTTTATGATAAACATTAATATTTGTCAATGTATTTTAGCAAGCAGTTCTGTAAGAAGGAAAATCATGGTCTCTAAATTGATTCTTGAACAACGCACATGCTTGTCAACATGAGAAATAGGTCTAATCCATAACCTTTTGCACTACAGAGTATAACGTTACATTTGTATAAAGTTTAGTAAAAAGTTGATAAATTGTGGAGTCTTAGCATACTGGTATCCCAGATTTCAGTATTTGGTGGTTTAAATGCTTGCTTGAGGTCTCTGTGAAAGTTTTAAAGCAGTTTTAAACCAGTCTTCTGTGCCGCTTTCAGACCGGTCACATCCGTAACGGAAAACTGTCACATCCGTAACGTTGTTTGTTCCTCATTAATGCGAACATGAAAAATGAAATAAAATTATTATTTTATGCTCTGTGGAGAGCCAACCCTTCTTCATTCAGTGGGCAGTATTACTTTTGGTTTGCGCAATGTAATTCACAGAATTCTTAAAAAATATGTTGTCACCCAAATCTTAGTGACTTTTTTTGTCACGTCCGTAACGCTGTATATTTCCCTCATCTAAAATATAAAACAGTTGAATAGACTGACATTTTTCTAATGTCTGGACTCCTTTAGTAAGGGATTATGAATATATAAATAGACGGTTCAATATGTTACTATTAAATGCATTCTTTGAGCGTTTATATTTCAAGTTTTGACTCCAAATGTCACGTCCATAACGCTGGAATTGCCCAGTTTATCTAATCCTGTGTGCTTGTTCTTTTGAGAACCTTTAAAATAATAAAGTAATGAGACGTCCAGTATGGTCTGTCGGCACATACAGTTCCATGTGGGGGCGTGTTCTTGTGATTATATTTCATTAATAACACATCAGAATATGTTTTTCTGCATGATTTTGTCAGACACTGAATTTCTCTATCGCTCTATGTGCTTGTTTTTTGAGAACCTTTGAAATAATAAAGTAATGAGACGTCCAGTATGGTCTGTCGGCACATACAGTTGTAACGCATAAGGGACCTTATGACAAAATGATTGACTGTGACCTCTGACCCTGCCAATAAGAACATCAAACAGGTTCTCCCACTCAGTGATGCACCCACTGAGAATCCTGTTGAAAGTGCCCTAGTTATTGGCAATTATATTACACAGAATGTGAAAACAGAGACACCAGTCACCATAGTCACATGTTTGCCAGGAGCGAGAGCAGCATCAAAGCAAATTTAAAAGTCCTGGCTAATGCTAATTGTAAATAATCTCAAAATTATAATTCATGTCGGCACTAATGATGTTCTACTTCGCCAGTTGGAGATCACTAAAATTAACATTAAATAGATGTGTACATTTTTTTCAAAAATTTATTTTGGATCATTTTTAACCAAAAAAAGTTACAGCTGCAGCTTTAAAAACTGCTCACCGCCCGTAACCAATCAGAGTTGCTGACAATACCCAATTGATGATGCTCCCTCTCTCACTAGAGGTTTGCAGGTGAAGTGAGGAACTGAATATTACACAACAATGGATTGCGAAAAAAGGGACGGATAAATTCAGTGTCTGATGAAGTACTGCAATACAACATTCTGATGTGTTATTAATAATAAAAAAAAAAAAAAAAGATCTCCAGAACATGCCCCCCAGGTAATTGCATGTGCCGACAACTTTGTTATTTCACAAGTTCTCAAAAATAGTTGGGATAATATTTCAACAACAACACATCAGAATATATTGTAATGCATGATTTCATCAGAGAATGAGTTTATCTAATCCTGTGTGCTTGTTCTTTTGAGAACCTTTAAAATAATAAAGTAATGAGATGTCCAGTATGGTCTGTCGGCACATACAGTTGTAACACATAAGGGACCTTATGACAAAATGATTGACTGTGACCTCTGACCCTGCCAATAAGAACATCAAACAGGTTCTCCCACTCAGTGATGCACCCACTGAGAATCCTGCTGAAAGTGCCCTAGTTATTGGAAATTATATTACACAGAATGTGAAAATAGAGACACCAGTCACCATAGTCACATGTTTGCCAGGAGCGAGAGCAGCATCAAAGCAAATTTAAAAGTCCTGGCCAATGCTAATTGTAAATAATCTCAAAATTATAATTCATGTCGGCACTAATGATGTTCTACTTCGCCAGTTGGAGATCACTAAAATTAACATTAAATAGATGTGTGAACTCACAAGTACAATGTCAGAAACAGTAATTTGCTCTGGCCCTCTTCCTGTGGAGTGATGAGATAGATAGCAGATTATCATCACTCAATGGCTGGCTGTCTAAGTGGTGTCCGCAGAATAATATAGGTTTCATAGACAACTGGAAAAGTTTATGGGGCAGACCTGACCTGTTGAAAAGAGATGGTATTCATCCCTCCCGGGATGGTGCTGCTCTTCTCTTTAGTAATATGGCACATAGTCTTAGAGCTGAAACATGACAAATTATGGCCCAGGTCAGGAATAAGAAAGACCGGCTAATCTGACGTCTGCTACCTACTTCACGTTACAGAAGTCAGATAATTCGCAACACATAGCAACTCTTACACTTAGATATTATCACATACATGCAGATGAATCTAATGTTTGCTGTCAGTCATCCTACTGGTGTGGATACTGTACTTTGGAAACAAAGATTCTATGTCTTGGAAATATGACCAAAATAAGAATTTTTACCAGAAAATGTCATCTGAACAAGTAAGTAACATGTCTGCCACTTTTGTTCTGACCAACTGAGGGAAAAGCATTAGGCCTACAATATATCTCGCTAACAATAATGATTAATTCTAATGATTGCTTAGCCTGGATCATGCCAAACCATGCTAATTATTATTATTTTTATATTTTGTTCTCAAATTGTTAATGTTAACAACATCAGCATTGCACAACTATGTGTATTTAGAGTGTTTTAGTGTTACCTGTACATTTCCGTTTCTGTAGCCACTCCACATTCCGAAGTCTTTTGTTTTTGACTATGCGTGAATTTCCAGTTGTCACTGATGATTGTCATTTTGACCTTCCTGGATTACAATCTGCCATCGAAATTATAAGTTTAATTATTTCAGCTCGCTGTGAGAAAAGGCAATAAATTATCTGCTACCAGCAGCATCCTCACATGATACAGCCTACTAGCTGGGACTCCTTCTTTATGTAAACAGATGTGACGTAACGACACAAAGACGAACGGCTGATTGCTCGAATTTCCTGAAGAAACCCACCAGTCCCACTCGAATTAGAAAACAATATTATAAGATTACCATTGTGAATTGAGCTAAAGTAAGGAGATAGTTTTGAACACTGGCTGGTTATGTACATTTTTTTCAAAAATTTATTTTGGATCATTTTTAACCAAAAAAAGTTACAGCTGCAGCTTTAAAAACTGCTCACCGCCCGTAACCAATCAGAGTCGCTGACAATACCCAATTGATGATGCTCCCTCTCTCACTAGAGGTTTGCAGGTGAAGTGAGGAACTGAATATTACACAACAATGGATTGCGAAAAAAGGGACGGATAAATTCAGTGTCTGATGAAGTACTGCAATACAACATTCTGATGTGTTATTACAGTTTTTCCAATTGCTAACACACAATTTTTCAAACTAGTCTGGTTTTATCAAAACACTTAACACAATTCACAAAACCACACACCCAAACTGCAAAATACCTCATATATCCTGCAAAATGAAGCACTGCAACCGAAACTACACAGAGCATTATCAAAATCAAACTTTTGCATGAAATGGCACACACTTCATTCATATTACCAGATTTTTGCCTAACCACCTACACACTGTTGGACATAATGAAAAGCACCCCCATCTTTAGTATGCTTTGCCATAATACTAAAATATGTATCAGATTGTTCACATGCACAGAAATATTTGCAGATACACACACATGCTGTTGCAACATTTTTTTTTTTTTCCTTCACTACAGTAAACAAGTCAGTGCAACATAAGCACAGCAGATATATTTACATGGGACTGAACAAAAATATTCTTACAAAAAAAGTAAACTGAAAAAGAAAATTTCTGAAAAAAAATATATTACAGTAAAAAAAAACAAAAAAAAAAAAAAAAAAGGCAAGAAAAATAAATAGGCAGCATCTTGCCGCACAGCCGGGTCTGGCCACAACGCCTCGTCAACATCACAGGCAATATCTTCCCTTGCCAGACATCGAGGGAAGAAGCGCCTTGAGTGCCTTATCCATCCCTGAATTGCACCCACATCAATCTCATCACATGCCTCTTCCATGGCCTGCACAAGAGGCATGCGCACAAAGGGCTGCCGTTCGTATACCTTCCACCGCCATGCCGAAAAGAATTCTTCTATGGGGTTCAGAAATGGTGAGTATGGTGGGAGGTATTGCACGAGAAATGTTGGGTGGTCAGCAAACCAGTTTTGGACTGGGGCTGCACGATGAAAGCTCACGTTGTCCCATACTACAACGTACCGGTTTCTTTGATGGTCTGCATCATTCATACGCTCTGGTGGTATGAGAATGTTGTGAAGTCTGTCCAGAAATGTGAGAATATGGGCTGTGTTGTATGGTCCAAGTTTGGCATGACGGTGGAGGACACCATGCATATTGGAGATGGCAGCGCACATTGTGATGTTCCCACCACGTTGGCCAGGAACATCTATAATGGCTCTGTGGCCAATGAGGTTTCTCCCTCTTCTTCTGGTCTTTGCTAGGTTGAACCCAGCCTCATCTATAAAGATGAACTCATGTGGGATTGCATGAGCATCCATTTCCAGTACTCCCTGAAAACAAAGAACAAAAATCACTCAATATGGTGTTATCCAGTACACTGGGAAACAATGTTGTGTGTAGTGTACTGCAGTCAATATAGTACTTACATCCACATATGCTCGTCTGAACTCTTTGTTTCTTTGAGAGTTTCTCTCAAACGGCACCTTATAAAGTTGTTTCATTCTGATTTGGTTTCGCTTGAGAATGCGAGCCAATGTGGACAGACTAACTCGTTGAATGTTGTTGAATAAGGTGTTGTCTTGGATGATGTGGCTTTGAATTTCTCGTAATCTGATTTCATTATTTTCCAAAACCAAGTTTACAATGGCAGCTTCCTGTACCCCGGTGAACATTTGGCCCCTTCCTCCACCATGGTGTCGTCTCTCAGTCCTTTAGAAAAAATAAAATAAAAATATATATAGGGCTTGGACAATGCAGCCTAAATATTTTCCCCCACAGTAGAGTACATTGTACAGGAAACTTGTACAGTTCATGAATGGCTGATGTCATACACTAAGTAAACAGGTGTCACCCAACTGATACACTATGACATGGGGTATACTACATGTGTACTACATGAAATTTTGGTTACATACCTGTTCTCCAGTCTAAAGGTCCGGATGACAGAGGCGACAGTAAAACGGCTCAAGTTTGGCTGCACTCTCTGTCCAGCCTCACGCATTGTCAACCCATGGTTGATGACATGATCTACTAAGGTTGCTCTGATTTCATTTGAAAGTGTTTGTCTTCTTTGGCCATGAACTCCTCTACCTGCTCTACCCCTACCTCTCACTCTTCCTCCCCCTCTTATTCTCAACCTCCCTCTTCCTCTTCCTCTTCCTCTCTCTGCAATGTCTTCCATTGTTGTTGTAAAAAAAAAAAGGTTCTCACCTGTGATCTTTTCATAGTGCTTACATCCTGATTGAAGTGTTAACAATTAACCACTGAGGTGTTTGGCCAGGTGGCACATGTAATTGGCCAATTAGCTCATGTAGTGTCATTTTGAATGGCAGTGTTTTGAAATGGCAAACATGTGACTTTATGTCAGATTGTTGTGTCTTATGCAGAGAACTGTATTTAGTGAATTTAAAAAGTGCTATTTTGAAATGCAAAATGTGTGTAAAACAGAAAAGGTGTTTAGACTTTTGGAGACTTGAGAAGAAGTTTTGCTCTCTGTGTGTCAGTTTAAATAATTGTGCTGTGCATGTCATTTTAGTGTGTTAGCAATTGGAAAAAACTGTAATAAAAAAAAAAAAAAAAAGATCTCCAGAACATGCCCCACAGGTAATTGCATGTGCCGACAACTTTATTATTTCACAAGTTCTCAAAAATAGTTGGGATAATACACAAAGCCAATCTTCAAACTAATTTCACAAAACCTCTGACTCTTATGGCAAAATCAAACAAAGCTTTCAGGTCATACACACATTAAACAATATATAAACACTACAGATCATTCATTAGACACTACATTAAAAAATGGAAAACACAACATCCTGAACATGAGGTTACAGAAAAAAAGTATATTGTAACACAGTAAACACATTTTGCCATTACATAAAATGTATAGAAATCACAAGTAACGTGAATTTATAGTATACTGCAAGTACAGTATTATATTCAATATTATATAGTATTGAATGTCTGCATAAAAAAAAAAAAAAAAAGATCTCCAGAACATGCCCCCCAGGTAATTGCATGTGCCGACAACTTACATACTGCAAACATACAGCAGTCTAAATGCAAATGACTAAAAGGTCAAAGAAAACTCTAAATGAAAAGCATGATACAGTACACACACACACACACACACACACACACACACAAAATCTAAGTTCAGAGTCAGTGAGAGATTCATTCTGCTTCAGCATCACGTCTTCATGTTGGGTCCGGCCTAAATCAAGTCAAATCACCTTTATTTCAATTGCAATTTATACTACACAGATAGTAGTATAGTATAGTATAGTATAGTATAGTATAGTATAGTATAGTATAGTATAGTCTAGTATAGTATAGTTAAAGCAGCTTTACAGTGATAACAGGTACATGATAATCAGTAGTGCAAAGAGGGTTCATTTTGGCTCTAAAAGAAAATAGTGTCATTGTTCAGCTGAAATCAGTTCAGTGTTGATTCACTTACATTGTAAAGACCATCAATAATTATGTAAATTACTCTAATTATTTTCCTCTATAAGGAAAGCAGTTCTGCAGAAGACAGAGATGCAATCATCAAGGCTAGCTTAGTTCAGTTCTCATCCAATAATGTCAGTACTGTCAGATCAATAATATTGTTGAATATTAGTGAATATTGTTGAGGACATTTTCCACATCACAGGCAATGTTGTCTCTCGCCAGGCAAAGGGAAAAACCTGAGCCGGATCCAGCCTCGACAGCCTTGTCTCCACACCCCTTGCTCTTTCTCCTCATCATCCTCTTACACATACTCTTCCTCCTCTACTTTTCAGATTGTTTCCATCTATTGTTGGTATCATCATTCAGCACTGTGTCACCTGTGCACTCTGAACTGACCTATATTTATACAGTTGATTTGATCACATCATTAGAAATAAGTGTGAATAATTTTGAGTCATTGTGTTTAAAGGATGACAACTGTGTTGTAGTTGTGTTTAACTTTTGCCACATGTATTTACCATTTTGCAACACAGTGCAGAATGTGTTTTAGTGAGTAAGAATGTGTTTAGAGTTTTGCAAAAAGAGTGGATGAGATTTGCAAACAGTGTCTTAACTACCTGAACTTGTTTAAGGTTTTGCCTACAAAGTGACTGATTCGACAAATGGGTTTAGGCTACTGAGCATTGGGTTCAGAGAATGGGGTTTAGTGTTTTAGCAATTGTGAAATACTGTAATTAAAAAAAAAAAAAAAAAGATCTCCAGAACATGCCCCCCAGGCAATTGCATGTGCAGACAACTTTATTATTTCACAAGTTCTCAAAAATAGTTGGGATAATATTTCAACAACAACACATCAGAATATGTTGTAATGCATGATTTCATCAGAGAATGAGTTTATCTAATCCTGTGTGCTTGTTCTTTTGAGAACCTTTAAAATAAATATAGCTGCAAGCAGCAATTCGGGGCCAAGCCCCAGTAGGGGCAGTAGCGCAATACGGAGCAGGAAGAGCAAAAACAGCAGAAATTGAATGTACATGCAAAACATCTGGTTCAGAAGGACAGGTGGAAATGAAATGAAAATCAATAGAAGTTCAGAGAACAAACACGGAATGAACTAAAATACTTGTATCTCATTGAAGAGGAATAAAGATTAGCACAATCCTTATTTGGATAAAAAAGGTATCAAAATGACTCATTACACACAATTGTATAAAGGAACCCCACACAAGATTCAAATCCACGACCTCCGGGTCCAAGGTCCATTCCTCATCTCATTGCACCACTGTGCAAGTGAATGTTTCCACACCTGCCGAAGTTTATTAGTTCATGTGAAAATGAACTCAAAATGAAGAATTCTTATAAAGCTGCACTTTAGATCACAGGAAAAACAGCAGAAAATGAACAAACATGAAACAGCTGGTTCAGAATTACGGGCAAGAATGAAATCAGAATGTACATAAGCTTAGATGAAAATGAACACAGCATGAAACAAAAAGCATTTATTTCTAATCCAAGAGGCAGTAAAGGAATCAAAACACACTATTTTATAAAACCGCTCCACCTGGGATTCGAACCCACTAACTTCGGATACAGGGCTCTTCAGATAACTGGCTTTACACATTGAGCTACTTGAGGACACACATTCAACAGACTGTGGAAGAAACCTTTTAGTCTAACAAAGAATTCACAAAAAAAGCATTACTTAGCATGCTATCCATATTAGCATGCTAAGCTAACTTAATGCTAATGAAGCTCATGGTTAACTTGATAACTGAAGAGCCACATTAAAGAGAATGACAACTGGTTAGCATGCTAAGCAATTAGCATGCTAAGCTAACTAGCATAAGACAACAAGCACAAGCAAGGTCACATTCAGAGATGAATATCTTGGGAATGGTAGCGAATATCAAAAATCCATTCAGTCATTTCTGTGCGGCTCGGTCCAAAGATTACCTGAGCTGATTTTGGACAAAATTGGACAAAAATTGTAGGAGGAGTAGCGAAAAAACTGTTTTCCATTTATTTCAATATGGCGGACAGGTACATTTAAGGAAAATGACAAATGACACATCGTCGGAATTGGCATAAGCCAGGGAATAAAATGACATAAAGCATACACATTTTGGAAAGTGTTTTCAAAAGTTATAAGTGGTTTTGCAATAATCATTACATCTGTGGAACAGTAGGTGGCGCTGTGTTGAAACTTCTCAGGTACCTTCAGGACCTTCTAAAGGTCATACATACCAATTTGTGTGAAGATATGTCAAATTGTTTAAAAGTTATTGCAATTTATGACAAAATTCAAAATGGCGGACACGTGGTTCATCCGATGTTGACGAATTCGATATCCTCGGATTCAGCATGGCACAGGGAATCCATAGACACCAAGATCTTGATTTTCTAATAAAGTGTTCAAAAGTTATTGGCCAAAATAGCCATTTTTCAGATCTCATGACCTGTAGGTGGCGCTGTTCCCAAATTTGGCATGGAACCTCAGATCATGGTCTTGATCAAGTGTACCAATTTTAGTTTTGATTGCTCAAAGTTTGGCCGAGATACAGCCTCTATAGCAATTTTGGGTCAACCTCGTTAACTTCGTGACATCATAACTTTTGAACAAAGATAAATAAAAAAAATCTGTTCAGTCATTTCTGTGCGGCTCAGACCAAAGATCACCTGATCAAAGTTTGGACAAAATTGGACAAATTTTGAAGGAGGAGTAGCGAAAAAACGGAATACTGTACTTTTCAAAATGGCCGCTACTGTAATGGGCGGAGACTTAATGTAAGAATTTTAATAGAATCAGCATGAAGAGACGAATCCGATGTACTACATTGTATTTTTCTAGAGCAAATGGTGCAAAAGTTATAAACTTTAGAATGTTGAATTTTTGAACTGGTGGTGGCGCTATAGAGTTGGTCCTAGAGACTCCAAAATTGGTCAGATTTCTAGACATGACCATCACTACAAGTGTGCCAAATTTCATCATTTTCTCATGTTCCGTTGATAGGGCTGCCATAGACTCCCATTCGGGAGGAAGAGTAATAATAATAAAAGGGAAAACGTACAATTACAATAGGGGCTACAGCCCCTTCGGGGCTTGGCCCCTAATAAAGTAATGAGACGTCCAGTATGGTCTGTCGGCACATACAGTTGTAACACATAAGGGACCTTCTGACAAAATGATTGACTGTGACCTCTGACCCTGCCAATAAGAACATCAAACAGGTTCTCCCACTCAGTGATGCACCCACTGAGAATCCTGCTGAAAGTGCCCTAGTTATTGGAAATTATATTACACAGAATGTGAAAACAGAGACACCAGTCACCATAGTCACATGTTTGCCAGGAGCGAGAGCAGCATCAAAGCAAATTTAAAAGTCCTGGCTAATGCTAATTGTAAATAATCTCAAAATTATAATTCATGTCGGCACTAATGATATTCTACTTCGCCAGTTGGAGATCACTAAAATTAACATTAAATAGATGTGTGAACTCACAAGTACAATGTCAGAAACAGTAATTTGCTCTGGCCCTCTTCCTGTGGAGTGATGAGATAGATAGCAGATTATCATCACTCAATGGCTGGCTGTCTAAGTGGTGTCCGCAGAATAATATAGGTTTCATAGACAATTGGAAAAGTTTATGGGGCAGACCTGACCTGTTGAAAAGAGATGGTATTCATCCCTCCCGGGATGGTGCTGCTCTTCTCTTTAGTAATATGGCACATAGTCTTAGAGCTGAAACATGACAAATTATGGCCCAGGTCAGGAAGAAGACAGACCGGCTAATCTGACGTCTGCTACCTACTTCACGTTACAGAAGTCAGATAATTCGCAACACATAGCAACTCTTACACTTAGATATTATCACATACATGCAGATGAATCTAATGTTTGCTGTCAGTCACCCTACTGGTGTGGATACTGTACTTTGGAAACAAAGATTCTATGTCTTGGAAATATGACCAAAATAAGAATTTTTACCAGAAAATGTCATCTGAACAAGTAAGTAACATGTCTGCCACTTTTGTTCTGACCAACTGACAGGAAAAGCATTAGGCCTACAATATATCTCGCTAACAAAAATGATTAATTCTAATGATCGCTTAGCCTGGATCATGCCAAACCATGCTAATTATTATTATTTTTATATTTTGTTCAAAAATTGTTAATGTTAACAACATCAGCATTGCACAACTATGTGTATTTAGAGTGTTTTAGTGTTACCTGTACATTTCAGTTTCTGTAGCCACTCCACATTCCGAAGTCTTTTGTTTTTGACTATGCGTGAATTTCCAGTTGTCACTGATGATTGTCATTTTGACCTTCCTGGATTACAATCTGCCATCGAAATTATAAGTTTAATTATTTCAGCTCGCTGTGAGAAAAGGCAATAAATTATCTGCTACCAGCAGCATCCTCACATGATATAGCCTACTAGCTGGGACTCCTTCTTTATGTAAACAGATGTGACGTAACGACACAAAGACGAACGGCTGATTGCTCGAATTTCCTGAAGAAACCCACCAGTCCCACTCGAATTAGAAAACAATATTATAAGCTTACCATTGTGAATTGAGTTAAGGTAAGGAGATAGTTTTGAACACTGGCTGGTTATGTACTTTCTCAAAAATTTATTTTGGATCATTTTTAACCAAAAAAAGTTACGGCTGCAGCTTTAAAAACTGCTTATCGCCCGTAACCAATCAGAGTTGCTGACAATACCAATTTGATAATGCTCCCTCTCTCACTAGAGGTTTGCAGGTGAAGTGAGGAACTGAATATTACACAACAATGGATTGTGAAAAAAAGGGACGGATAAATTCAGTGTCTGATGAAATACTGCAATACAACATTCTGATGTGTTATTAATTTAAAAAAAAAAAAAAAAAAAAAGATCTCCAGAACATGCCCCCCAGGTAATTGCATGTGCCGACAACTTTATTATTTCACAAGTTCTCAAAAATAGTTGGGATAATATTTCAACAACAACACATCAGAATATGTTGTAATGCATGATCATCTTTACCATGAAAAAAAAAGTTTTAACCAAAAGAACAAAACCCTTTTTAAATTGTCCATTTAGGTCTGTAATATACTATATTAATGTGCTCTAACAGAAATTTTAAGAAAATTGCCTTGTTTATCCACAATATATGTGGTAAGCAACAATGCTTAAATTAAATTTTCAACCAACCATATTTCATGCTTTCAAAAAAGGGATCAAAGACCCCATTTTTTTAAACTTTATTTTAGCAGTAAGCATTGTGTAGAAAGATGGATACATGCCTGAGAAATAAATACACTCATTTAGTCATAACAGCACTGCCTGATGAATTTATAAGAGCTAGAATAAAGAGGTCAGGACGCTTCAGTGCTCTGTCACGTCCGTAACGTTTTAAAGATTAACACTCTGAGGTCTGACGGTATCGCCGGCGATACCACCATGGTTTTTTTCTTATCAGTGTGAAAGAGACTCAAAATACTCCGTCAATGTTGCACATACAATTAAGAGTTATACACCATTTTAATCTGTGGAATATCTTCTTTCATTTGTGTACACTCAGAGTAAAAACAGAATTTTGTGCTTTTTGTAAAATAAAGAAAACTAACATGATGCGTGATTTCTCCTCTCCCTCTGAACGAACTCCAATCTGATAGTTCTCAGAAAATGAACTGTAACTTAGTGAATACTAATGACAAAAAAATTACACTTATGTCTAAAAAAACGTTAAGATGTCAGGTTTTAAATCATGTAAGTCAAATCGAAAACAAACCTTCTTTGTTTATGTAATCTGTATGAAAAGAGAGCCATGTCAGAAATCCGTGATTCAGCTCATTATCTGCTAATGCGGCCACGCCCACGGAGCCAGCGCTATTCAGACGCTAATTCAGTCAATACATGCATTCATCGTCTCAATCGTGTATTTATTGTCTTGAAAAGTGTTTATCTGGATGTAAAAGTCATGGTTAGCGATCTCTAGAAGACATGCAGTTACTTCCTGTTTACTTGTCTTCTACAGAAGTTTAGATGAGTTTTTGTTTCTTTAGCGCCCTCCTGCTGCTGTATGTATTGGAAACTCCATTCATGGAATAGCCTCTTCTTCTTTTAGATGAATTTGTGGACTAAAATGCACAGAGCGCCCTCCGACTTCAAGGATGAATTGAAAACACCAGCGCTCATAGTAATGACAGTGAATATTAAATAAAAATAACTCCTCTGTATAGAAAATTGACATAAGCATATGAGAATCCAATATTTCTCCAAATGTGCATGCTTTTAAACTAAAAGCCTATATTCAGACTCTTTGTATCACAGAAATACATTATATTTTAAAGTATAATATAAAACCATTACTTTATATTGTAATAATATTTTTCTGTATGTTTCATATATCATAATGAGCTTGAGACATCACAGAAGGTTTTTTTCACAGCCTACCTGACTGAAATGCCTCATTAATATGCAAGTCATTTCAGCTCATTACTATCCAATTCTTTTGTCTTCTCAGGTGAGAATGGCCCATTTTCAGTGGTGATTCACGCCTCCTTGCATACTGTGTTTCTTGGCAAAAAGTGTCTTACAAAAACTAAATCAATATATTGTTAAATATGAAGGAGTAGGCAGCATAATTTTTACATAATTTTGAAGCAAAAACTCTAGTCTACAACCTCCAATACCCTAAAGTCTTATGAACACAGATTTATTATACTTTTTTTGGCCTTATTTCAGTGACTTAAGTTTTTTGTTTTTTCAACAACCACGCATAAATGTTATTCCTTCAAAAACACAAACATGTACATACATGTTCCTCACATATTATTGTAGCCTAGTTTGTGCTGAATACAGTGTAATGACACTTTTTCCATTAATATGTTTATGAACAACTGAAAAAAGCACAAATGTCAGGGCATGTCAAAAGTTCTCCAGGCCCCAAATCAGCCTCAGACTCCAGAGGGTTAAGTTTATGTCATATAACAATTATAAATGCAAATAACTTGAAACTTTATATGCAAAGCTAAATTATGTTTATGCTTATTAGGATCAACAATTCATTTCACTACGTTGCTCTGAACAACCATAATAAGCGTTACGGACGTGACCGTTACGGACGCTTCATATTAAATCCTATGAGTTTGCTTCTTTATATTGCTATCATCTGTTTCAGACTTACCATATCAGAACATATCCAATAATCGCAATACTCTTTGTGCTTTGTTAGTTTTGATATGAAAAAGGTTTAACTTTCAAATTTCGTTTGATTTTATAACAAAATTTAAACAATAGATGTCGCTCTTTAATAGCCTACGGCGCGTGACAGATTAGCTACTGCAGCGCCTGTAAGCGGCGGATCAGGTGCACATGAACCGATCTTCTCTTCCTCTTGCCAGAGAACGAAATATGAACATCAAAAGGTAGGCCTATATGAAACAGTACAACTTATAGAAGAGCATTGTGTCTCATAGGACACTTCCCTCGGGAATTGGGATGTCGCGTTACCGGTTGGTTAAAAATGAATAGCCTAGCCTATATTGATCACAATCCGCGCGATCAAGCTGACAAAATGAAAATAATAAGATTGCAATAATTTTGACTTGAAATAAAGTTTGATCATTTTGACTCAAGACTCCGCTTTAAACTCTGAAAACTAGACGAAAAAAAACGTTTGGTCATTCATACACAAAACATAAAACTGACATGATTGCGATTGGCAATAGTGTCAATCGGTTCACCTGACTGGGGAAAACATGCGATTTTAAACTGCTTTATGATAAACATTAATATTTGTCAATGTATTTTAGCAAGCAGTTCTGTAAGAAGGAAAATCATGGTCTCTAAATTGATTCTTGAACAACGCACATGCTTGTCAACATGAGAAATAGGTCTAATCCATAACCTTTTGCACTACAGAGTATAACGTTACATTTGTATAAAGTTTAGTAAAAAGTTGATAAATTGTGGAGTCTTAGCATACTGGTATCCCAGATTTCAGTATTTGGTGGTTTAAATGCTTGCTTGAGGTCTCTGTGAAAGTTTTATAGCAGTTTTAAACCAGTCTTCTGTGCCGCTTTCAGACCGGTCACATCCGTAACGGAAAACTGTCACATCCGTAACGTTGTTTGTTCCTCATTAATGCGAACATGAAAAATTAAATAAAATTATTATTTTATGCTCTGTGGAGAGCCAACCCTTCTTCATTCAGTGGGCAGTATTACTTTTGGTTTGCGCAATGTAATTCACAGAATTCTTAAAAAATATGTTGTCACCCAAATCTTAGTGACTTTTTTTGTCACGTCCGTAACGCTGTATATTTCCCTCATCTAAAATATAAAACAGTTGAATAGACTGACATTTTTCTAATGTCTGGACTCCTTTAGTAAGGGATTATGAATATATAAATAGACGGTTCAATATGTTACTATTAAATGCATTCTTTGAGCGTTTATATTTCAAGTTTTGACTCCAAATGTCACGTCCATAATGCTGGAATTGCCCAGTTTATCTAATCCTGTGTGCTTGTTCTTTTGAGAACCTTTAAAATAATAAAGTAATGAGATGTCCAGTATGGTCTGTCGGCACATACAGTTGTAACGCATAAGGGACCTTATGACAAAATGATTGACTGTGACCTCTGACCCTTCCAATAAGAACATCAAACAGGTTCTCCCACTCAGTGATGCACCCACTGAGAATCCTGTTGAAAGCGCCCTAGTTATTGGAAATTATATAACACAGACTGTGAAAACAGAGACACCAGTCACCATAGTCACATGTTTGCCAGGAGCGAGAGCAGCATCAACGCAAATTTAAAAGTCCTGGCTAATGCTAATTGTAAATAATCTCAAAATTATAATTCATGTCGGCACTAATGATGTTCTACTTCGCCAGTTGGAGATTATTAAAATTAACATTAAATAGGTGCGTTAACTCACAAGTACAATGTCAGAAACAGTAATTTGCTCTGGCCCTCTTCCTGTGGAGTGATGAGATAGTTAGCAGATTATCATCACTCAATGGCTGGCTGTCTAAGTGGTGTCCGCAGAATAATATAGGTTTCATAGACAACTGGAAAAGTTTATGGGGCAGACCTGACCTGTTGAAAAGAGATGGTATTCATCCCTCCCGGGATGGTGCTGCTCTTCTCTTTAGTAATATGGCACATAGTCTTAGAGCTGAAACATGACAAATTATGGCCCAGGTCAGGAATAAGAAAGACCGGCTAATCTGACGTCTACTACCTACTTCACGTTACAGAAGTCAGATAATTCGCAACACATAGCAACTCTTACACTTAGATATTATCACATACATGCAGATGAATCTAATGCTTGCTGTCAGTCACCCTACTGGTGTGGATACTGTACTTTGGAAACACCGATTCTATGTCTTGGAAAAATGACTAAAATAAGAATTTTTCCAGAAAATGTCATCTGAACAAGTAAGTAACATGTCTGCCACTTTTGTTCTGACCAACTGAGGGAAAAGCATTAGGCCTACAATATATCTCGCTAACAATAATGATTAATTCTAATGATCGCTTAGCCTGGATCATGCCAAACCATGCAAATTATTATTATTTTTATATTTTGTTCTCAAATTGTTAATGTTAACAACATCAGCATTGCACAACTATGTGTATTTAGAGTGTTTTAGTGTTACCTGTACATTTCAGTTTCTGTAGCCACTCCACATTCCGAAGTCTTTTGTTTTTGACTATGCGTGAATTTCCAGTTGTCACTGATGATTGTCATTTTGACCTTCCTGGATTACAATCTGCCATCGAAATGATAAGTTTAATTATTTCAGCTCGCTGTGAGAAAAGGCAATAAATTATCTGCTACCAGCAGCATCCTCACATGATATAGCCTACTAGCTGGGACTCCTTCTTTATGTAAACTAGGGATGGTAAGATTCACCGATTTGCATCGGTGCATCGGCATAAAAGCTTACGATGCGATGCATCGATTTAAATAAGCGTGTATCGGATACATTTGGCATTTGTATCGCGATTCATCGTTTCTAACATATCTGCATCGGTAAAAAACGATTTATTCATATATAATTATTAGTAGATGCGCTATTCTTTTACTATTTATAAAGCGACCAATATTTTATGTAACTTTTAGATTGATTTCTCCTTTCTGAACTGTTGCGAAAGCGCGTTCTCTCATCACCACTGCAGCTGCTACGTGATTATGACGTATCACAACAACACTACGGAGACCGAGAGGTGTCCTCCTGAGAGTTACCACCAAGAACGGATTGATTTTAAAGTTTGATTCATCCTGATCATGTAGATCAACTGATTTTCCTGAAGAAAAACCTTAAAGTAGGACATTTAAGCTAATCTGCTTTACAGCAGTCTGCATTATATATATATATATATATATATATATATATATATATATATATATATATATATATATATATATATATATTTTTTTTTTTTTTTTTTTTTTTTTTTCCTGTTTGTGAAAGGTTTTTATTTGTATGTTAAAAAAACAGCACCTGCTTTCTGCTCACTGAGTTAGCCTGCTGAAATCACATTACATACTTTAAGATAAGATTCCTGCCGGAACAAAATAAATAAAAGTTAAATATCTACATATTGAATTGCACAGCATATTATTTTTCTCTATTGCATCATTTTACACTGAATCACATCGTGTTGAATCGAATCGAAATCGTATTGCACCGCATCGTAATAGCAGTGAATCGTATCGCATCGCATCGGTAGCTGCCTATATGTATCTTTAATGTATCGCATCGTTGGCTATGCATCGAGATGCGTATCGCATCGGCCTCAGTTATGGAGATGCACATCCCTTATGTAAACAGATGTGACGTAACGACACAAAGACGAACGGTTGATTGCTCGAATTTCCTGCAGAAACCCACCAGTCCCACTCGAATTAGAAAACAATATTATAAGCTTACCATTGTGAATTGAGCTAAAGTAAGGAGATAGTTTTGAACACTGGCTGGTTATGTACTTTTTCAAACATTTATTTTGGATCATTTTTAACCAAAAAAAGTTACGGCTGCAGCTTTAAAAACTGCTTATCGCCCGTAACCAATCAGAGTTGCTGACAATACCCAATTGATGATGCTCCCTCTCTCACTAGAGGTTTGCAGGTGAAGTGAGGAACTGAATATTACACAACAATGGATTGTGAAAAAAGGGACGGATAAATTCAGTGTCTGATGAAGTACTGCAATACAACATTCTGATGTGTTATTAAAAAAAAAAAAAAAAAGATCTCCAGAACATGCCCCCCAGGTAATTGCATGTGCCGATAACTTTATTATTTCACAAGTTCTCAAAAATAGTTGGGATAATATTTCAACAACAACACATCAGAATATGTTGTAATGCATGATTTCATCAGAGAATGAGTTTATCTAATCCTGTGTGCTTGTTCTTTTGAGAACCTTTAAAATAATAAAGTAATGAGACATCCAGTATGGTCTGTCGGCACATACAGTTGTAACACATAAGGGACCTTATGACAAAATGATTGACTGTGACCTCTGACCCTGCCAATAAGAACATCAAACAGGTTCTCCCCACTCAGTGATGCACCCACTGAGAATCCTGTTGAAAGTGCCCTAGTTATTGGCAATTATATTACACAGAATGTGAAAATAGAGACACCAGCCACCATAGTCACATGTTTGCCAGGAGCGAGAGCAGCATCAAAGCAAATTTAAAAGTCCTGGCCAATGCTAATCGTAAATACTCTCAAAATTATAATTCATGTCGGCACTAATGATGTTCTACTTCGCCAGTTGGAGATCACTAAAATTAACATTAAATAGGTGCGTGAACGCGCAAGTACAATGTCAGAAACAGTGATTTGCTCTGGCCCTCTTCCTGTTCATCGGAGTGATGAGATAGTTATCATCACTCAATGGCTGGCTTTCTAAGTGGTGTCTGAGTTTGTACTAGCTGCAAATAAAGTCATTCACGAGTTCACACTTACAAATAATCAGATAGTAAAAATGCTGGAGGGCTCCGAGCTCGGTATTTTGGCCTGTACCCATAGTACATAGTACATACCCATAGTATTTCAGGAGAAGTGGATGAATTCACATGTTGTAAATCCGACAGATCCGATTCTCTGTGCGGCGCAAACTAACATGGCAGCACCCATCGCGCATGCAGTTCAACTAACGCGATCGTTATAAAGGTGTTTAAAAGAGCAAAACACATGCACTTGCACATATTTGACAATCGGAATATCAGATATTTCATGCTATAGTTAACAAATTTGTGAATATTTTGAATAAAAAAGGAAAAATTAAATAAAAGCAGATCATCAGTCATACAGCGCTGTGGTGTGTTTACGTGACAAGCAATGACATGTCACCATGGAAACAATAAAGTGATACATTCTAAATAACGGTCACCTTAAAAAACTCAAGCTGGGGGCTCAGCCAGAATATTTTAAACTTATGTGCAAAAGGGTTAATTGATAATTTAGTGAGAAATCATTAACAGTGTCTTCACATAGATGAATATAATTTATTAATAATAATGACCTATTAATATAGTTAAAGGTAAATTGAGCAAATTTGTTATTTCAGAAGTGTGTATAAAACTGGTAGCCCTTCGCATTAATCAGTACCCAAGAAGTAGCACTCAGTTTCAAAAAGGTTGGTGACCCCTGACACAGATAAATGCCAACACCTCTGTTGGAGTTTGTTGGATCAGGATGCAGCCTGAGACACAGCTAGTGTGATACGTATGCGATACCCCTGTAGTTTGTCTTCACTCGACTGAACATGTTTAACATGTTTGTTGTCTTATAGGAATGTCTGAGCAGTGTGGTATGGTTTTCCAACAATCTCTGACATAATCTGACGTGGTCACGAACCGTTGCCATGATGATGAGGCAAGTCCTTTGCAAATATTGCAGTTTGATCGTGCCGGTGCATTACGCACACACAACAAAGCACTGCAAATGTGACTGTAGTACAAATAATGTTCTTAAGTCTAGGAAGGAAGGGGACAGGGTCGGCGGTCAACTGCTGACTGAGCTTTATTTCAAGATTTAGAAATGTCCAAAAAAACTGTGCAAGGCACAACAGCAAAACAAAATAATCCACAAAGGACTTCACTCCTGGTCACGGCATGTACAATCCACAAAGGGCTTCACTCCAGTTTGTCGTGCACCAGCGGCTCAGTCAGCAGTTCCCCTCTCTCTCACCGACTCCTGCTTCTCGCTGCGTTTTAACCTGTCTCCGCGCCAATTACTGAAATGAGAAACAGGTGTTCGTGATTTACATTTAACTCGCTCACTCACCAAAGATCTCCCGGTGCTCTCTCCCGCCGCAGACCTTGCTGAACCACGCCCCCCTCGCCACAGTGACATTGCAGTTTGTTCATTATTAAAATAATACAGTTGAACAAACATATGTCGTAATTTCTATTTAGAACCTTCTCACTGTAATTCATAACTGCACGTTTATGATGAACAATGTATTAAAGTGATCATTTTATTACAAACAGAGTACATTTTATGTAAAAAATAACATGGTAACACTACAATAAGGTTTATAAAGGTGTTAGTTAATGACTAACAAATAATTTTGTGGTTGTCCCACTTCAGGTCCTGGGAGATGGTGGTGCCCAGGAACCTGAATGACTCCACTGCTGCCACACTGCTGTTCATGATGGTGAGTGGGAGGAGAGCAGGGGGGTTTCTCCTAAAGTCCATGATCATCTCCACTGTCTTAAGCGTGTTGAGCTCCAGGTTGTTAAGACTGGACCAGACAGCCAGCTGTTCAACCTCCAGTCTGTAAGCAGACTCGTCACCGTCCCGGATGAGGCCGATCAGTGTGGTGTCATCTGCAAACTTCAGGAGCTTGACAGAGGGGTCTTTAGAGGTGCAGTCGTTGGTGTACAGGGTGTAGCAAATTAGCTCAAAATAAATATGAATAATTAATCATAACTAGTTATAATTAATTATTAATATTTTAATCAGTCAATAAAATTAACTTAATGTAATAAAATTAATATTACAATCAATTAACCTGTTGTTCAATGAACACACAGTGTTAATTGTTTATTAACTAAGAAATGTTCATTTCCAGGTTATGGGAAATAACAATCTTATTCTACTAAAAGCCTGTAGTCAGGACCGACATGAATAGGGACTCCCGTACATGAGCGCAAAACACGGACAACCTTACGTGTGACATGAACAAGACTTTATTAACTAGACTAAACACTTAAACTACTCTAACATTCACACACATACATGCATACAGTTTACCAAGAGAGAGAGAGAAAGCAGAGTACAGGAAGCAAGAAGTTACAGCATTGTTGGACATTCAGCAGATCAACAGCCTTGAGCAAACCATCAGTTTAGTTTTAACAGGCCCTTCTTTAAAAGGGGTAAGGATACTCAATGTATCCGATAATGAGACTAAGTTTGATACTTGCATGTCTCTCCAAGTTGAATTAAAACTGTCCTGATGCAATTTGTGGAGGCTCCCGTTGAATCTTTGCTGATATTTTCTTGACGAAAGAGAACCGGCTGGATTCAGAGGATCTTTGGTGAATGGAAGGTCTAGGCCGAGGCCTGGCACAAGCTTGGGGTTCCTTAGAAGCTTCTAGCTTCTTAAAGCATCATCTTGACGTCAGCATTCATCAGTAAAAGAGAAGAAGAGGAGGAAGAGCAGGAAGAGAGAGGTTTTATCTTGTGATCCATGAATATAAGGGGTGGAGACATCACACCCTCTTAAGGTGTCTGAGCCAATAAGGAGTTGCCCCCTCGGAGGGAAGTTTTACGAGTCTTTGTTCTGTAGCAAGATATTAGCATAAGACACTGGATTGGATGTTTGAGAGAAGAACCCTCTAGATTCTTATAATACTAATGTGTCACAGAGTTAGTAACATGTAACATAAATTACCAAATAGGAAATGAAAGTTGGAGTCCGTAGATACCAAGCATGCTGCCAATGTGATCTCAGTTAACTATACATTTGCAACTATGGAACATTAATACCAAAATAGTTCAAAAGAGAGAATTAATACATAGAATAAAGCCTATAAAAGGAAAGTCATGAGATGGGAAACTTGGATACATGTTTATACATTTCCCAAGTGGTTATATAGAGAATACGTAGGATTAAGAGAGTTTATTTGTCCTTCTCAGGAAGAATGAGTCACTAGTCTCTACAGCATTCTTATGGATCATAAAAGTACCATATAACTGTAACAGGACACCTAGTTGTGCCTGTGTGCTAGCTACACTTGGGATGTTGGTTGCAGTTTTAGGGGGATGAGTTCAGAGAACTTTGATAGTGAGAGTGAGTTTATGGGTAATTCATTAAATACCATGAATAATTGTGTGGCTGATTGGTCCAGACGCTACATCCCCCCCTTTCGATCGTTGTTGTTCTTTCTATGGACAACAGCGAACGACGTTGAAGGTGTAGAGAGATCAGACACACCACTGGCACACAAGGCTGGAAGGCTGTGATGGGCTCTGGTTGTATGTGTCTCCTGGAGTGGTGGTCGTTCCATTGCGGTTGATGTAGACAGTAGACAAGCTCAGGTCTCTGAGCTGGTGTTGTGTGAGTGGTCAGAAGCTTGTACTGCTGAGTACTCCTCAGGTAAGAACTGTTCAAGGAGCTATCTTACTAGCGTTAGAAGCTCCTGCAGGTCCGATGCAGGCGTGTCCAGTCGTCCTTGGGCTGCCTGCTGTTGGAGATCCTGCTGTGTCTGCAGGGAGAGGATGCTCCCATCCCTGGCTTCTCCCTGTGGTAGGTCTGGTACCTGGGTCTGTCTGAATTAATCCTCCTCCTTCTGCAGCTGCAGAGGATTTCAGGAAAATGGCTGATAAGGTGTCAAGCAGAAGGCTTTGGCCTCCCCCTCTGTACCTCTGTGCTTGGCTGGGGGAGGTTCTTCTGCTGACTCCATGCGGTGAAGTGAGACGTTTCTCCTGCAATGGTTCTGTTTGCTGCAGGTAAGAGAGTCTCAGTTCTCTTTTCTTCTGTGTCTCTATTTTGTCAGGGTCCTTGCGTCTGTCCCAAGCCTCCATCTCTAGCTGGTCTATGTGGCTTTTAGCATGCATCAGCTCCTTGTGAGTCTCTGTGATCTGGAGTTTGAGGTTGTTCACCTCCTGTTTCAAAACAGCGAGGATGTGGGCCAGGAAGAAGTTGACTTCAGTCAGATCATTGTGATCACACCTCTGGTTTGAGTCGTCTGCCTTTACTTCTCTTCCATCTTTGTCCAGTTGCTTTTGGCTCTGGTGCCGTAATTGCTCAGCAGCACTGGTTAGGAGGGTGTTCCTCACGACACATAGCCAGTCCTTTTGGTCTGCCATCTGGGCAGTTAGGCTGAGCATCTGCAACATTTAGGCACGCTTGTGGTGAGAGTAAGGGCAAGAGACTACTGCAAGATCAAACAGAATTTAGGGCTAAAGGCACAGTGAGCAGCCAGGTGTATAAAATACAGCTAGGTTTAACAAATGACTTAAGATGGTTCTTGTGGTCAAATTATTTCTTAGTATTTCTTACTGATGGCTCACGACAGGCTTGACCTCTGAACAAATAGGAAAGAAAAAGGGAGAGGAAGAAGAGAGCTTTCCTATTAGATTCTGCTTATTAGTGGTGCTCAAAATTATGCCCTAGTAATTGTTCAGATTACTTTTGTAGCTGGTTCATAAAATTGAAGCAACTGTTGTAAATAAACAAAATCAAGAAGGAGAGTATGTCTAGTTGCTTGTGGTTATATTGGGAAATTAAACCACACAAGACTAAACAGGAAAATGTAAATAAATCACATAGATGAAAGAAATACTAGTAAAAACAAATAGCTGACTGCTATTATAATTAAAATCAATAAAATATTTAAAGAAGTGATTAAAACAGCAGAATGACCTGGAATTGGGAATAGTCAATAGCACTAGTGATTAACAATTAGATTAGCTTTGGAAATCACTCTATAGTTGGTCACAGCTGCAGCGTGTTCAGGACCACACCATGTGTGTGTCCCTCCCAGAAGTTTAGTCAACGTGTTATTGAAATATCTCAATAAATCCTAGAATTCTTCTTTAGTTAAACAGTTTACATGTAATTAAATTTAGATTTAATCACCCTAGTAACTGCAGATTTAGCTGAACAGTGTTCAGGGAGAAATGCACCTAAGTGCAGGTGAAATTAGCTGAGAAGAATTAAAGGTAAGGAAAGAAAGAAATCAGAAAACCAGGAATGTGGTTAAGGGAAATTGGTTTAGATCAGTTCACACTGCATACACACAAGCTATAGTTAAAGGCTTCACGTAAATGATGCTAACCACTAACTGTAGAAGCTATTAGTTAGCTTAGCCTGAGGTGCAGGGCTGCTAGGTGAGGTTAGCTTAGCCACCTAGCCTGGTTTGTTTACAATATGGCATCACAGGGTGATGAGTTAGCACTTCCTGTGACAAGTCGTTGTCATGGGAACCAATGCACATTTGGGCAATTCAAACAGTTTATTGAGACTGTCTGCTCATTTCAAACAAGTTACGTATAGAGTTAAAATGTGACGCTTATACTTTCAGATTTTCAAAAACTTGATATTACATTCAGTAAAATGCAAATATGTTTTGGCATTTGCAAATTTTACTCATGTAAACTCTTCTCTCTACTTTAAACAACGTCTTGTACTTGTTTAAAGGGTAATTACACAGTTTGCTGTAAGTCAAAGCTTGTTTAAGCATATATAGTTAAGTCCGTCTTGTGCATGAATACTGATATTCCTTTCAGCGAGTGAAACACAGTTTTGGTCAAAAGATAGCTATGCTTGTAGGTGCAGGCAAAGTTTAGATGAATGACATCAATCTTAACTATAACAGGGGAGCATTACCCAAATCTACATTTATATAACACTGTACTGAGATTCATTCATCAGAAACAGGTTAAGCAATACTGCAATTGGTATTTCTCCAACCAAAGCAGAATAATCAATTCTGGTACAGTTTACATGCCGCTGAGCTGAGATTCCTTCGTCAACACAGGCTTACGCTCTAATACTGAGATTAGGATTTCTTCGCTAAAATCAGATTAACTTTACACTGATACCATTTGAACATATGCTAAAATGTGTCAAGAGTAGACTCTTTCAGTTACAGTAGAGATGTCAATTCAAGCCATCACTTTATCAGCATCTAACAAGCCAGCAATTAGTGACCAAAATGCGCATCGTCTGACATATTCTGACTGGAATTATCAAATGCACACTTTTAAATTGACAGTGGTTTAAGCTCATAACCTTTGTTTATTCATGCCCCGAATTCTCCACCATTTGTAGCAAATTAGCTCAAAATAAATATGAATAATTAATCATAACTAGTTATAATTAATTATTAATATTTTAATCAGTCAATAAAATTAACTTAATGTAATAAAATTAATATTACAATCAATTAACCTGTTGTTCAATGAACACACAGTGTTAATTGTTTATTAACTAAGAAATGTTCATTTCCAGGTTATGGGAAATAACAATCTTATTCTACTAAAAGCCTGTAGTCAGGACCGACATGAATAGGGACTCCCGTACATGAGCGCAAAACACGGACAACCTTACGTGTGACATGAACAAGACTTTATTAACTAGACTAAACACTTAAACTACTCTAACATTCACACACATACATGCATACAGTTTACCAAGAGAGAGAGAGAAAGCAGAGTACAGGAAGCAAGAAGTTACAGCATTGTTGGACATTCAGCAGATCAACAGCCTTGAGCAAACCATCAGTTTAGTTTTAACAGGCCCTTCTTTAAAAGGGGTAAGGATACTCAATGTATCCGATAATGAGACTAAGTTTGATACTTGCATGTCTCTCCAAGTTGAATTAAAACTGTCCTGATGCAATTTGTGGAGGCTCCCGTTGAATCTTTGCTGATATTTTCTTGACGAAAGAGAACCGGCTGGATTCAGAGGATCTTTGGTGAATGGAAGGTCTAGGCCGAGGCCTGGCACAAGCTTGGGGTTCCTTAGAAGCTTCTAGCTTCTTAAAGCATCATCTTGACGTCAGCATTCATCAGTAAAAGAGAAGAAGAGGAGGAAGAGCAGGAAGAGAGAGGTTTTATCTTGTGATCCATGAATATAAGGGGTGGAGACATCACACCCTCTTAAGGTGTCTGAGCCAATAAGGAGTTGCCCCCTCGGAGGGAAGTTTTACGAGTCTTTGTTCTGTAGCAAGATATTAGCATAAGACACTGGATTGGATGTTTGAGAGAAGAACCCTCTAGATTCTTATAATACTAATGTGTCACAGAGTTAGTAACATGTAACATAAATTACCAAATAGGAAATGAAAGTTGGAGTCCGTAGATACCAAGCATGCTGCCAATGTGATCTCAGTTAACTATACATTTGCAACTATGGAACATTAATACCAAAATAGTTCAAAAGAGAGAATTAATACATAGAATAAAGCCTATAAAAGGAAAGTCATGAGATGGGAAACTTGGATACATGTTTATACATTTCCCAAGTGGTTATATAGAGAATACGTAGGATTAAGAGAGTTTATTTGTCCTTCTCAGGAAGAATGAGTCACTAGTCTCTACAGCATTCTTATGGATCATAAAAGTACCATATAACTGTAACAGGACACCTAGTTGTGCCTGTGTGCTAGCTACACTTGGGATGTTGGTTGCAGTTTTAGGGGGATGAGTTCAGAGAACTTTGATAGTGAGAGTGAGTTTATGGGTAATTCATTAAATACCATGAATAATTGTGTGGCTGATTGGTCCAGACGCTACAAGGGAGAAGAGCAGTGGGGAGAGGACACAGCCCTGAGGGGCACCAGTGCTGATGGTGAGGGTGCTGGATGAGAATTTTCCCAGCCTCACTAGCTGCTGCCTGTCTGTCAGGAAGCTGGTGATCCACTAACAGACAGAGGTGGGTACGGAGAGCTGAGTTAGTTTGGGCTGGAGGAGTGATGGGATGATGGTGATAAAAGCATAGCTGAAGTCCACAAACAGGATCCTCACATAAGACCCTGGTCTATCCAGATGCTGGAGAACATAATGCAATCCCATATTGACTGCATCATCCACAGACCTGTTTGCTCAGTAAGCAAACAGCAGGGGGTCCAGTAGGGGTCCAGTGATGTCCTTCAGATAAGCCAGAACCAGTGATGACTTCAAATGACTTCATGGCCACAGACGTTAGAGCCACAGGTCTGTAGTCATTTAATCCAGTAATTTTGGGTTTCTTTGGGACGGGGATGATGGTGGAGCGTTTGAAGCATGAGGGGACTTCGCACAGCTCCAGTGATCTGTTGAAGATCTGTGTGAAGATGGGGGCCAGCTGGTCAGCGCAGGTTTTCAGACAGGCTGGTGAAACGCTGTCTGGGCCTGGTGCCTTTCTTCTCTTGTTCTTTCTGAAGACCTGGCGCACATCATCTTCACTGAACTGAATTGCAGGTGTGGGGGGGACGGGGGTTGTTGGAGGTGTGAATGGTGATTTTTCAAACCTGCAGTAAAACTCATTCCGATCATCTGCCAGTTGTTGATTCTCCACAGAGCTGGGGGATGGTGTCTTGTAGTTGGTGATGTCTTTCCACACTGAAGCTGTGTCATTAGAAGAGAACTGATTCCGAAGTTTATCAGAATAATTCCTCTTTGCCACTCTGATCTCCTTTTCCAGTGTGTATTTGGCCTGTTTGTACAAGACTCTGTCCCCTTTTCTGCGAGCATCTTCTTTGGCCTGACGGAGCTGGCTGAGTTTTGCAGTGAACCAGGGTTTGTCATTGTTGTAAGATAAATGAGTCTTTGTAGGAATGCACAGATCCTCACAGAAACTGATATATGAAGTAACAGTCTCTGTGAGCTCGTCCAGATCGGTGGCAGCAGCTTCAAAAACAGTCCAATCAGTCCATTCGAAACAGGCTTGTAAAGCCCGCTCTGTTTCGCTGGTCCATCTCTTTACAGTCTTTGCTACAGGTTTAGCTGATTTCAGTTTCTGCCTGTAGGTTGGTATGAGACGAACTAAACAGTGATCAGAGAGCCCCAAAGCTGCCCGTGGGACAGAGTGATATGCATCCTTTATTGCTGTGTAACAGTGATCCAGTATATTACTGTCTCTGGTGGGACAAGTAACATGCTGTCTGTATTTGGGCAGTTCACGTGAGAGAATCGCTTTATTTAAGTCCCTGAGAATGATTAGAACAGAGTCCGGGTGTTGTTGCTCGCTCTCTGTTATCATATCAGCGAGTATCTGTAAAGCCGAGCTCACTTGCGCTTGCGGAGGAATGTAGACACTCACCAGAATGAACAAGCAAAACTCCCGCGGCGAATAGAACGGTTTGCAGTTAATGAAGAGTGTTTCAAGATCGGGACAGCACATCTTCTTTAACACAGTTACGTCCGAACACCACCTTTCATTCATGTAAAAGCACGTCCCGCCGCCACGTGATTTCCCCGTTGATTCTGCGTCGCGATCTGATCTAAACAGCTGAAAGCCCGGCAGACTTAACACACTGTCCGGAATGGCGTTGTTCAGCCAGGTTTCCGTGAAGCACAGAGCAGCCGAGTTTGAAAAATCCTTATTTGTCTGGGAGAGCAGAAGGAGTTTGTCCGTTTTGTTGGGCAGAGAGCGGAGATTCGCCAGATGGATGCTTCTTAATCCGCGCTGTCCGAGCTTCACGAGGGCGCCGGCGCGCTTTCCCCGTCTGCGTGTCCTGAAGTGTCTAAACAGCACTGCCACTCCGCCGACTACAACATTCAACAAAACATCTGAATAATCGAAATCCGGTAAAAGATTTTGTGGTGTGTACTGCCGAATGTTCAGCAGTTCATCCCTGGTAAAACTGATGGTGTTTGAAAAACAAAAAACAGGAAAAACTAACAAAAACAGTACAAACACTGAAGAGCTAAGCACTGTGGCTGCCATGCGCGGCGCCATCTTGAGCACGATATGGGCAGTTTATGGGCAGTTCTACAGCATCTGGGTCTAGGATTGAGTTTCATAAACATGATAAAAGTTCTGTACGCCAATCCAGCAGCCTCTGTTCTCACAGGTTCTGTTTGCTCTAACCCATTCTTCATACATCGAGGTACTCGTCAGGGTTGCCCGCTTTCTCCTCTGTTATTTGCCTTATCCTTGGAACCCTTAGCTCAAGCGGTCCGACGATCTGAAACTATTTCTCCCATAATTATAAGGAATACTCATCATCGTATTTCTTTATTCGCTGATGATATATTATTGTTTTTGGAGAAGCCGTCACATTCTATTCCTCATGTATTGAATTTATTTGACCATTTTAGATCTCTCCCTGGGTTTAAAATTAATTGGAGTAAGTCATGTCTACTTCCCCTTAATTCTAAATTTGATCCCATTTCCCTTTCTGTATCTATTACATTAGTTCAAAACTTTAAGTACTTGGGGATAGATGTTTTTCCTTCCCTGCAAGAAATTCTTTCAAAAAACTACAATAGCATTCTAGCCAAAATATCCTCAGATTTTGAAAATTGGTCTCGTCTTCCTACTTCTCTTCAGGCTCATATATCGGTGATTAAAATGAATGTTCTCCTATGTATTAATTTCTTTTCTTCCATGATTCCTCTCGCTCCACCCATAGACTGTAAAAAAATATGGACGTAGCGTCCGTGACATCACCCATAGATTTCTGAACAGCAGTTTTGACGCGTAAATGAGGCCGCGGCCATCTTAGCTGCGCGTCACCGCACGTCACTCCCGGATAACTGAAAATGGGAAAAAAGGCGGGGAGGTGGTTTGAGCTGATGTGACTGGTTGCTGAAACCACGCCCGCCTAGCTCGACGTGACCATGTTAGCAAGCAAAGGAGCTATCTATCTAGATACTATCTAAATTATTAATGAAGATAAGTTTTATCATCAGAAAGTTCTAAAGGTTTACTGTCAATGTACTGTGTTTTTTTTTAAGATATAGATGCTCAAACACCAGTAATTTGTGTTGGGTGTGAAAATAACAACATGGAAAATCAAAATGGGACTTCATACCTTTATAATAGAGATCGCGAGATGAATCCATTCTGTGGCACCTGGGTAAAATATAAATGTCCATTGCAAAACAAAAAACTTTTTGTCCATGAAATATTGATATATTATCCATTGTTTGCATAACATTTTTTCTGAATGATCTGCTTTCTGTCATCGTTCTTCAAGAAATAATGCAATCTGAGCAGAGTTTATGTTGTAAAACTGTATACGATCGTATCTAACAAACAAATGAGCCTGTGTCCAAAGTATATTTTTTCAAAATAGTGCAGCAGTTTTAGTTATAATATCCAAGCAGTGCTGTCAGAGTTGTATATCCTCCTGGTATTGTTATTGTAGTAAATCTCACAAACAAAACTTTTAGCCAATGCCACAATCCAACAACGTGTGTTCTGTTTCTTCTGCATTGAATGCACATCTACACAGACACATCAGTCTCGAATATTATGCAGCAAGCCATATTTTATAATTGTATAAAATAATCGAGTACAAATATGGCTGAGATGCCAAATTCAGCGGCTGGCATTAGCTGAGGTAAAGTGACGGCTCACAGACAGCAGCGGCATCTACCTGTCACTCAAGTGACCACGCCCTTAATTATGCAGAACTTTAAGGCTTAATATAATTTAAAAGAATGAGTTAGAAAAAAGTTCACCCCCTTCACAGTTGTCATGAAGGGCAAAATTAACAGTATTGACCAAAACCACAATTTGAACCAACTTGTAAACATGTTTTTTTCTGCTGTAAACTCGGCCAATTTTACATGGAACTCAATGAGATTCTGCTCTCTTTTGGAGCCTGTCCCTAGCGGCCAGTCGATGAATCGCAGTTTAAGTCACTTCCGTATTGGCTTCACGAGAGACTGGGGGAGGTTGCCGCTTGGCTCCACCAGTTGGCTACTGGAACAAACTTGATGCGTGTGTTTCACGGTATATATGCAATGGGAAACGTCCTCGTATTAAACTGACTACCTTACAGCGAAGTAGATTACATGGAGGTCTTTCTTTCCCTAATTTTAGATTATATGCTCAAGCCTTTTCCCTCCGCACTTTATCAGTTTGGTTTGACCCTGATGCTTCTGTATCTTGGAGAGCAATTGAGGAATCTATTGTTTATCCATATAAATGGAAGCATCTTGTTTTTTCGGGAGTTCCGCTTAGGCAGTGTAAATCTAGGTTTGGTCCCATTGTAACCCATCTCCTCTCCTCATGGAGGGAGGTTGAAAGACGTTTACAACTAGTAACAATATGGCATAAGTATTCGCCAATTTTCCACAACAATAATCTTTTGTCAGGCAATACTCCATTCCATTGTCCACAATGGACTCATCATAAAGTAAACACTCTGGGAGATATCTATGATGATAGTGGTTTACAATCCTTCCAGAATCTTAAAAATCAATATAATCTGCCAGGCACTTCCTTTTTTATGTATTTACCCATTAGATCGGCCCTACGGGCATACGGGGTGCCCTGGAACTCTCAACTGCCTATTCACCCTTTGCGCAAACTAATCCTTCTCTCTGAGGAATTTCCCTCTTCTGATTCAGTCATCTATCTTTTTCTTCTTGAGCATTCATATAAACCTTTATCTATTACAACTGTTTGGGCTAAGAATCTTAATGAGGATGTGCATGTTTTATTTTCGGATCAGATATGGGGAATGTTTAAACTGTCTTCTAAAAACCCCAACCACCAAATGATTCATTGGAAATTGCTGCATAGGGTCTACTTGACTCCAATGAATCGTTTCATATAAGGTTGTCATCTTCTCCTAAGTGCAATCTCTGTTCGCAAGGATCTTTAGGCACATTTTTGCATTTTTTCTGGGAGTGCCCCTCTCTCTCTCCTTTTTGGACTCAGCTCTCACAGGACCTTTCTTATTTGTTGGATACTGAGATAAGTTTGACTTTTGGGACCTCACCTTGTCCGTCCAACAAAGATGATGTTTACTGCTGGCTGCTCTCACTGCAGCAAAAAAGTGGCTAGTCAACAGTTGGAATCCTCCTCATACAATGGACAGACGAACCTGGGCGGTATTTTTGTTGGACATTATCTCAATGGAACTCTCAACTTCTCGCATACATGGATCTAATGTGAAAACTGTCAATTTATGGCATTCATCTTTCAATGCTGTGTCCTCTTTTCTAAAATCTTTGTAAATATTTTATTGTATTTTATGTATTAACATTACCTAATTTATTTTTATTATTATTATTATTATTTATTTTACTTTATGTATGTATGCATTTATTTATTTATTATTTTTCTTCTCTACTCTTAGTAGGTAACTTTTGTAAAAATGTATTTTTTACATATTTGTTAAACCTGTCATTATGTCCTGACAGTAGAATATGAGACAGATAATCTGTGAAAAAATCAAGCTCCTCTGGCTCCTCCCAGTGGTCCTATTGCCATTTGCAGAAATACACCGCTCCCGGTAAGAAACAACCAATCAGAGCCAGGAGGAGTGTCTTAGCAGTGTCAATCAAGCTCGCATGCGCGCTGATCTCACCCCTCTCATGCACAGCGCCAGCGCATACAGGCGTTCAAATTCAAGATTACCGGTGCGCCGTAGCTTTGCTTGTGCCGGAAAAACAATCCAAACTGCCAATTCCTTGAGTGGCACCTGCTCATAAAATAAAGAAAAAGACAGATGACGATGATAAAAAAGCCAAAAAGAAAGAATTAGATAGAGCCCGAAATAAAACGAGGGTGAATATCGGAAAGGATTAAAAACTGATGCAGAGTCAGCCACATTTCTGCTTGACAAGTAAGTATCTTTGCTTGATTTGTTTCATCCCCTGCCTGATGCTTCCTCTTCTCCCCGCCCGTTGACTCCTCGAAGTCGCTGTGGGTGTGGATTCCTCGTTGGAGCCCATTGACTCGGTGTCAAAACTCTAGCCGCATAACATACAGATAAAATGTCACGCACTGTGCAAAGCAGCTATTGAAACCTGCTAATTCACTGGCTTGTCATGTTGCTGAAATAATGTACTAGCAAACCTTATTTAGCATTACATATCGATAGAATAATTACTTGCATACTGTAACGTTAGTTACCGTTATCATACTAGCTATTTATTACTTATAGAAATAGACATTACATTACATGTATTGCAAAATACGTAATGTTTTGAGGACCAAGTTTGTAGTCAAAGTATGGGCAGGCCATAGTCAGTGTAAATCATATTGTTGATGTTTCATCTTTACCAGTGAATGTGCCATAACTGTTTATCCGCGCAGGCTAGGCGTTCACGGCAGGCTCCGTTGTGATGGGGGAGGAGCTGTGGAGGGAGGGCTGTAGCGCAGCATAGAGCAGGTGGGAGTTGTGCTTGTTCAAGTTTTCAGGCTAAGTCAACGTTTTCTAAAAACTCCCTACAGCAGCTTTAAGTCTACCAGGGGCTGGGATGGGTTGGGATGGGTTTTAAATTTGCACAGTTGCTTTTGTTTTTATACTGCTGTTCACAGAAGAAAATTCAATAAACAGTTGTTAAAAAAAAAAAAAAAAAAAAAAAAAGTGTTTTTACTGAGTACACTGCTCATCAGATTGTGTTAGGTAGACTGTTATGTGGGCACTCTCAGTCTAAGTCTACTGCATTTGTGTTCGGTTAGCAAAGCTGCTCAGGTGTGTGGCCTTCACTTTAGCTTCCCTCCTAGTTCTGTGTGTTTCTTAAGCAGACTTGACGCGTGCTGGTTTTAGAAACAAGACTGCTGTATGTATTTCCACACATTTAGAATTTGTATCATGTGGAAGGGGCTCTCCAGGATGCCTGTCTCTACACTCTGGTTTGAGTTAGTTACTGTCCCTTTTGCAGTCACTCTTACTGGATATCTTCTCTGAAGAAATGTGTTTGGAGGCTCTGTGATCAAACAGGTTGTTGGCCAAGACTAGGTTTTGGTTAATAGACCAGGTCAGGCTTCCCTCGTGGCAATCAAGGTCGAGTACACGCCCTTGAGAAGTGACTGGTTCCCTCGGGCCCCCTGGCCACATTCCCATAAAAGGTACCCTCTTTTCTTTGGATAGAAGCTTGGTTCCAAAAGCCTTTGAGCGGACTTGGTAGGCCTTCTGCGGAGGGCCTCTTTGAGGCCTTAGCTTGGGCTGTTGATCAAAGGGAATGCTGTCACTGACAGCCTATGTATGACCCGTAGGGGGGAGTCGTTGTGGCACTTCAGTTGAAGCTAGTAGTTCTGACATTTGTACTTCCCTCAAGCATGGCGCCATGGGTATATCATTTCCCAAAGTGTTCCCTGAGAACAGGGAATGAGACTGCGTTTCCTAGCCATGCATCGGGGCTGCCTGCTGAACAGTCCCTTCAGACAATAAGGTACTGACTGGTTCTATAGGCGCCCCTTATATACTTCCGGGTCATGCTATGATAACATCATAGGCTGTCGCTGGCCAATAGGATTGGTAAAATTTGACAATTGCTTACAGACACTGGTTCATGTGATAACGTTCCCCAAAGCATTTTCGAACGCAGAGTCTTGTTCCCTGTTCTCAGGGAACCATGGTTACATACTTAACCTGAGACATTTTCTGTCTATAAATATATCAAAACAGTTGTTCCCGTGTCTATTAAAATGTGTAATATATTAAAGCACCTTTGGTGTTTCCATGGTTTCTACAAAATAAAACTGGAAACTGAGGGTAACGCGGGCACGATGCACATGACAGGCAGCGACTCACACGTAACTCCTTGGTTAAAATTGCAATTTTCTCACGATTTACACATATTTGGAAATATTTGGGATATTGCAAGTACTCAATGAACAAAATATTCAAAACTGTCCTAGTGGCTTTTGGATATTTCACTGCAAAAATCGCATACATTGCACCTTTAATGTAGTAAATGGCACTTGGCACTGGCCTGGTTTAGTCAAACAGTCAGAGACTAGTCATATATTTTCTGCTGTGTAGAAGATATCAAACTGTTAAAATAACCACATGATCTGCAACTTTTTTTTATTTAATTTTTTTTTATTGTGACACTCTACGTGTTTAGCGGAAATGGCTTGAATGAAGAACATTTGGTGCTTGATAAAATATTAAGAGGAAGATCATTATCATAAATGCTTGTGGTGTGTAGACTACTACAGCCCTGGTGTTTTGATGCACCGCTCATTTTAAACTGTCCAGATGGAAGCGGTACTGTGCTGACCCCTGATGTACACTGAAACATTAGACAAATAATTTTGGAATGATTAAGATACAATGAAATGTTTAATGTCTTTATTGTGTGACATAGACATTAGTCATATGACCAGACCCACCACAAGATCTATAAACCATAATGAAATGCAAAGCAATTTTAAAAAGAGATATCCCTAAAGTATATATGTATAACTGTAATTGAACATGTGCAAGAACAGTTGTAAAGATTACAAAGAGTTACAGAAATGACAAGATAAGCTGCATTAAATGCATTAATATGCGTATGCCTTATAAAGAGCGTTTAAAGTGTGAAAGAATCATCAGATCTCTGTCTGTCACTCAGTGATGGCGGCTTTGGTCGAGACCTGAGGATTGATCTTCTTCAGCTTCTCCATGATAGACTTGTACTGCTTATTCCTTTCAGCCTCTGAGAGTGAAGACGGATTGACCTCCAGGAATTTATATGCGTCCCTAGACTGCATGCTGAAGATGCCCTGTGCTCTCTGACAGCCTGCACCAAATGTCTGCCAGTACTGAAATAAATCACATATATTGAAATATAAATATATCACATGTGAAATATAAATATATCACACCAGCATTAATCACAACACATTCACTAATTATACATCGACATACACTTATGATGTGCCTGAAAACACTCACTATTCTCTACATAGTAAAGGTCATGGCAACATAATTTTTTTCATTACTTGAACCAATTTCAACTTCATTAGTGATCTGCATGAATAAATCATTTATAATAAACATTTCAATATCCATAATTGATTTCTTCTTCACCGAAAAAAATATTTTCTGTCATTAATTACTCACCCTCATGTCGGTCCAAACCCATAAGACCTTCGTTCATCTCCAGAACAAAAATATGAGATATTTTTGATGAAATCCGAGAGCTCTCTGAACCACTTTCAAGGTCCAGAAAAGTACACAGTAAAATCCCCACAGTTAAATCAACTCTGCTCAGAGTACATACGGTCCCTCTCTAAATATTGTTAAAGTAACACTGAAGCAGAGTTAAAGTTAATGAGATAATTAGGCAATTAATAAGGCTGTGACTGAAGTCAGTTATTGTGTTTCTCTTTTCTTCAGTGATTGTTAACAGCAGGTGTTCATCACTAATGCACACTCATCACTTAATTAATTGCTTAACTATCTCTTTAACTTTAACTCTGCTTTAGTGTTATATTAACACTATTTAGAGAGGGACCATATGTACTCTGAGCAGAATTGATTTAACTCTGGAGATTCTGCTGTGTACTAAAGACATTGTCAAAACAGTCAGCATGACTACAGTAGTTTAACCGTTAATGATGTCTTTAGTACATTTCTGGACCTTGAAATGTGGAATGACATTGCTGTTTGTATTCAGATCAGTTTAGAAACCTCTCAGATTTCATCAAAAATATCTTAATTTATATTCTGAAGATGAACAAAGATCTTATGGGTGTGAAACGGCATAAGGGTGAGTAGTTATTGACAGAAATTTCATTTTTGGGTGAACTAACCCTTTATTCTCCATCCCTTAATCTTACTCAATACCTAAACTCAACTACCTTACTTACTATTAATAAGCAGTAATTAGGAGTTTGAGGCAATATCTAATAGTGAGAATTGGACCCTAAACTGAAGTGTGAACCAACTTTCACCAGAAGCATTTACTCAACGTCTAACTAACCTGTTTTGCGTCTTCAATGGAGTTCAGAAACTCCTCCTTCACGTCTTTCAGGTCTTCAATCAGTTCATCCCCAGCAAAGGTCTTCTCTTTCAGTGTCTCCAGCGTAACACCCACTTTCTCCCAGAAATTTTTAAGATCAACCAAAATTTTTCGGATTTGTTTAAGACACTTCTGCACTTGCTTCAGGTGAACAGGACTGGGAATTGCACCTGAACAAACAACATACAACAGATTCTGATTCATGAGAGATCATTGGGAGCCTTCAGGCTGTGATGAACATGTAAACAGCATGATGTGCACACTGATGCATTTACTGTGTGTTTATAATGATCATTTAAAAGCACAGACAGACTCTCACCCAGCTGTATACTGCAATTGGCCAACTTCAGCTGTAGATCAATCTGCTTGTTTTTGATGTCCCACCCTTGGTTTCGCAGAATGTTCTTTTCATGGACAAGAGGGGTCAGTTCAGCTTGTTTAGCACGAATAGCAGCATTTTTATACTTTCGATTAAATCCGAACAAGACCTGTAAATAAGAATGACTTTTTGCACTTTTTTTTATCAGATCCTGCAGCTCTTGGGTGTTTTTTTCAATTTGTTTCTGAATTTCCTCAATATCATCGACATTTTTTTTCAGCTCCAGTTCAAGCTCGGCCAGAGCATCCTCCAGAGCCTTCATCTCGACAGTCTGTTCCATTATTTTTCCTTTAGTCTCCTTCTGTTCTTTAAACACATCACTGGTGCATGTTTTCACACTTTTGATTTGTTGTTCATACCTGAAAAATAGGGTGCATGTACAGTGATATAGTCTGGATTTCACAAACACAACACAGACACTGAACAATCTTCTCTAAGAGGACCTATTCTGCCCTTTTACACAGTCTTGATATTGTTTTTGGCTCTACTAGAACAGGTTTTCATGTTTGAATGCTCATTATTTTTCTCCATTGTTGCAGCTCCTCTCTTCTCAGTCTGCCGTTAAGTTTGGAATTAGTTCAACCCAAAATGAAAATTCTGTCATTAACTCACCCTCATGTCGTCCAAAGATTTTCGTTCATCTTCAGAACACAAATGAAGATCTTTTTGATAAAATCTGACAGCATTCTGTCCTTCCATTCTCTGCCTTTGAAATCTGATCTTTGACACTTCAAAAAGTTCATAAAGAAATCAGAAAACTAATCTATATGAATCAAGTGGTTTAGTCCAAATTTTCTGAAGAGACTTGATCGCTTTTTATGATGAACAGATTTAATTTAGGCTTTTACTCACATGTAAACATTGATCAAATAAGTCAAACTAACCTGAATGACACACAAGATCAAACCTCTTCTGCTGCATAACCAGTGAGGTTCATTCTCATGTTGTGCAGCACGATTGAGCTTCTAGAAGAGGTTTGATCTTGTGCTTCATTCAGGTTAGGTTGAGCTGATCAATGTTTACATGTGAGTAAAATCCTAAGAAAATTTTTTGTTTGCTGTGTACTAATAAGAAAAAATGATTGCTTGTTTTGAAATGCTAAATTTCAGTGTTTTCACCTCTTCACCATGTCATCCACGGCACTGATGATGTCCTCGATCCATGTTTTGGCTTTCTCCAGGTAGATCACAGCCAGTTTGGGTTTGTTCTTCTCAACAGCTTTTATCAGTATTGGGAATAGCGAGGTGTCCAGGTTGGAACTCGTGCCGACACACTAAGAGAAAACAAGCATAATTTCATACAAGTATCAACCTTCCATTCTCTTTCTTGAAACCAACACGGAAGTGACAAACTGCAATTCATCGACTGGCCACTAGAGACAGACTCCAAAAGAGAGTCAATCCCATAGACACTCCATGTTAATAAACTTTACCGCAGAAAAAACACATTTACAGCCTGGTACACAAAGGGGTGTTGGTCTATATAGCTAATTTTGGCCTTCATGATAACTGTTAAGGGGTGATTTTTTTATAACTCATCCATTTGAATTATATTAAGCCTTAAAGTTCTGCATAATTAAGGGCGTGGCCACTTGGATTGCCACTGCTGTCACTGTATGTACATGTGCACACATGCGGATTATAAACAGAAGACATGCTGATGGATCTTCTTGGCACTGGCTAAATGTTTTGTCCGTCAGATTTACTACAATGACAATAGCTGGAGAATATGCCTTTCAAGACACCACAAAATTCGACAGCACTGCTTTGATATTATAACTAAAACTGCAGCACTATTTCGGAAAAGTTACTTTGGCTCATTTTTTGTAGAGTCTAATGTATACGATTGTTTATAGTTTTACAACATAAACTTCCTTCAGGTGGACAGGACTGGGAATCACACTGAACAAACAACAGATTCGGATTTATGAGAGATTAATGCGAGCCTTCACACTGTTTACACAAGTGGTGAACGTAAACAGCATGACATGCATACAGATGCATTTACTGTATGTTTGTAATAGTAATTTTAAAAGTCTCACCCTGTTGTATTTTGCAATTGGCCAACTGTCTGTTTGAATTTGATATTCTACTCTTTGTTTCGCTGACTGTCCTTTTCATGGACAAGAGGGGTCAGTTCAGCTTCTTTAGCAAGAATAGCAGCAACGTTATAGTTTCGATTAATTCTGAACATGCCCCATAAAAAATAATGACGGTAATTTTTATGATCAGATCCTGCAGCTCGGGTGTTTAGCAGATAATTATTGCTGTTCGTTCAGAAGAAATATGTACAATATATAAATATTTCATGGATTTAATGCTTTTGTGGACAAAAAGTGCTGTTGGATGTTTTTCAATGGACGCTTGTCATGGACATTTTACCCAAGTGCAGCGGATTGGATTCATCTCATGATCGCTATTTCATTACAAGGGTATAAAGTCCCGTTTTGATTTTGTGTGTTGTCATTAGCACACCCGACACAATTACTGTTGCTGCAGCAACCCTGAACTTTTATCTTTAATAATATTTTAGATAGTATCTAAGATAGATCGATAGCTCTTTGAGCTAACTTGATCACGTCAAGCTAGGTGGGCGTGGTTTCAGCAACCAGGCCCCTCAGCTCCACCCACATCCCGCCTCTTTGCCCATTTTCAGTTATCCAGGAGTGATGCGCCGCCAAGATGGCGATGGCCGACTCCATCCACTGTGGGTTTCAAAAATCCTTTTCAGAAACCTACGGGTGACGTCACGGACAATATGTCCGTGTATTATACTGTCTATGGTCTCATAAAAGAACAATAAAAAACATCTGTTGGCCGAATGCACTACTATCTATAACAGCTTATTTTCACATGCAGAATCCTGAGGAAAAAAGTCTGATTTTTAGAAAAATTATGAATTAGTATGATGAAATGAGGATAATTCACAAGATGAATTATTCTCACCTTCAGCAGAACAGCCTCAGAGGATCCGAACAGCATTTGTGTTTCAATAGCTTGGTCTCTGATCATACGCTCCAGATTTGGGAAGCCTCCCAGACACAAGAATGACAGATGATAGAGGAGAGCCGTTCGCTCCACAGCTGGAAGAAGGTCCTGGATGAAGCCTGGACTCAATGTGGATCCACTGATGACAATCTCTGAGACACCAAACCAAACATTAGTGACGTTCAACCACCTCTGGGGCTCAATCATGGGTGAAATGTGTCAAAACGTTTATTTATATATTTGTTTATATAGTCTTGAACTACTATTTCAGGGTAAATAATTGAGTTTAAAAAATGTAAAGTATCTCACCTTTGCTATCGGCCATGTTTTCTTTCTGATGCGTCCACCCGTACGGTCTCTAAAAATATGACAAAAGATATGATGCAAGTAGAATCAACAGATTGCATTTAATTCCCCTTGTGAAAAGTGTGCTTAATTGCAGCATATCAGATCACGTAAGTATGGCATGTATTTTGTGGATGTTTACATTCGATTCTGAATGAGTTTGATAGTGTGCTCCACAGATAACAGGGCTAAAGGTAACATTGCACACTGTGAAAGAGATTTATAAAGAAGATGAGTTTATTAATTAAACAGACTACACACTTTTTCAGGTTAAAATGAAAATAATGTGAACGAGATTTACATAAGGAGGTGGAAACAATGATGTTTGAGGCTCACTGTATGCCATTCCATATACAGAACTCTTATTATTCAACTATGCCAAGGTCAGTGTCACCAAAGAAGTGTGTTTTTGGTTGTGAGGGAAAGATAACTTTGCTTCAAGAACCCAGCGTTAAGTGGAGCGGAGAGTTTTGTTCTCATGCAATACATTGATGAACTCTCAACATTTGTTAAAATTGATAGTTTGTTATTAAAGTTGCAATCGTGTTTTTATTGGTTAAAATGAATAGAGAATATTTTGTGTTTTTCCGTGGCTGCTCAAGCCCTCAGGATCAGTGCTTATGGTTTCATAAACAAGACCCAGTTCTATGCTGGATTTTTAGTATATTGAATTTGGTGTTTTGAATTTGTTATTTATGTTGAAAACATTGATATTTGCAGTCTAAGAATTCAGAACAAAAATATGCTGTTTGAAAATACATGAAGAAAATCATGCCATAAAAAAATTATATTTTGTTAAATATCAAATGTAAATATCAGGATTCAAGTTTAAAAAAATCAAACTCAAATCTATATAAAATTACACTCAATATTCAATTCTGTTAAATGACACTTGTCAATAATTCAATTCAAATTCAGATCATTTTATCATTTTTCTAGCTCCATACACTTTAGGGTAACCATGGAATTTGTAGTAAAAATGATTATAAAAATGGTAAACAATCCACCAAAAATAAAAAATAAATGCTAGCTGGTGTAGCCTAAAATAAATTGTGAATAAAGTATAACACACTTACTGTATATTCTGTGTTCTCCTGAAAGTCTTCAGCTGTCTTACGCTTACAGACAGCTGTATTTATGCCTCATATCAGATATCACGTGACGATGTGGTAAATCAGGAATTGGTTATGACTTGCAAAGGCCCTGGGGCCAAATTTCCAAATTTCCTCCCACACACTGTTCCCATTTCCAGTGTTCCCCTTAACTGCGCATTCACAGTAATGGAAGTTATGACGATCATGAATATTCAAACCATTCTCACTCTGAGACCTTAAATCCCACCATACAGTTTCATAACAAACTGAAAATATTTCACAACTTTGGTAAAATACTAACATCAAATTACAAAAGGCTACAGTTTAATTAAATATGTTTGAAGTGCAGACTTTCATCACATGATCAGCTCAAGATCCATTATTTTCAGAAAGTGTTCAAAAGTGTTCAAATGTATGACTTGTGCATTAAAAGACATTTTTTAACATTTTTATTTACATTTATTTATTTTTAAATATATGCAGTGTACAATTGGCTATTGTAATTGTGATTCAAATCTAAATAATATCTTTAATAAGTTTACACTGGCAGAGAACAATCATGTTACAATCGTGCACAAATCTAAAACAGCAAACTTAAAGCTGCAGTCCGGAGGTTTTGGCTCTTTGTCGCCATCTCTGTTTGGAACCTGCAATTGCAGTTATATGCGGAATTATCATCTTTATGTGGGTTGTGTATCAGCACGGCTCCTCAGTACAGATGAATCTAATGCTTGCTGTCAGTCACCCTACTGGTGTGGATACTGCCTGGATCATGCCAAACCATGAAAATTATTATTATTTTTATATTTTGTTCTCAAATTGTTAATGTTAACAACATCAGCATTGCACAACTATGTGTATTTAGAGTGTTTTAGTGTTACCTGTACATTTCAGTTTCTGTAGCCACTCCATAGTCCAAAGTCTTTTGTTTTTGACTATGGGTGAATTTCCAGTTGTCACTGATGATTGTCATTTTGACCTTCCTGGATTACAATCTGCCTTCGAAATTCTAAGTTTACAATAGCTGGGACTCCTTTTTGTAAACAGATGTGACGTAATGACACAAAGACGAACGGCTGATTGCTCGTATTTCCCACAGAAAGCCACCAGTACCACTCAAATTAGAAAAAATTACTACAAGCTTACCATTGTGAATCAAGCTTAGGTAAGGACATAGTTTCGAACACTGGCTGGTTATTTATTGTCTCAATAAATTATTTTGGATATTTGTAAGTTAAGTCAAGTCAACTTTATATATATAGCGCTTTTTACAATGCAGATTATGTCAAAGCAGCTTTACAGTGATAACTGGTATATAATTTTGGCTGCACAGCAGCTCTTAAACAAAAGAGTGTCAGTATCCATCTTAAGTAAATTCAGTATTGATTCATTCTGATATAAGAATCAATAGTTATCAATTTAGTGAATTTATCTATATCAGCACTGGAGTAAACAGTGATGTAATCATCCAGCTCAGTTCAGTTCACATACAATGGTGTCAATGCAGGCAGATCCAAACACTGTTGAATATCAAATGTCAAGTGTCCCCGACTAAGCAAGCCAAAGGAAACAGCGGCAGGAACCCAAACTCATTTTTTTTTTTTTTTTTTTTTTAAATCCGAACAATTTTTAAGAAATCCTTCAGATTATATTGATAAAGCTGATCTTGTGCTGCAGAATCACAGTGCTGCTGTAATCAATAATGTAAATCTAATTCAGTGATTCAGATCAAATAATGATTAGGTAAAAACATAACCAACACTACCTGACCATCTTTTCTCTTTGTTTAATTAGCTGTTACAACAGCCAAAACAACATCCAATATTAAAAAAGTCAAGGGTCAAGAGCTCAACTAAAGCAAACACTCATCTCCACAATGGTGGCTTAAAAATTGTGATTTTCTCCTTTGATTCTACTTGTTATCATCAGATCACCTTCCTGACACATTTACTGTGTTAAAATCATTGACTCAGTGAATGTGTCAAAATTAACACAACAAGCGTCGTCCCTAAACTCACACACTGATGTGTAAGAATTTAACACATTTTGAGTCAGTTTTAACACATCCTTTCTAAGTGTGTATTGCATTAATTTTAACTGGTCAAAAATAGCACATCTATGACACAAATTGTGTGATTTATGACACATTAGTGTGTTAAATATTTTAATATTGCCTGTGTTAAGAAGAATAACACACTGGTTGAGTTAAAAAACGTAACACAACATGTGTTGTCCTTAACTAGACACACGGATGTGTTAAGATATAACACAGGTTGTGTTGTTTTTAACACGTAGCAGCAATGTGATTGGATGATATTTAACACGTTGTGTTTGACACAGTGTTGTTTCTCTCTCTCTCTACACATGATCAATTTAAATTGACACAAAAATGTGTTAAAATAGCCATAACACATAAAATGTGTTATTAATTAACACATCCTTCTTGAGAGTGTAAAGTCATGTAAAGAACATTATTAAATGACCAACAGAGGACCGTATGGGAACGTTCTGTTAATGTCCCAAATGTCCTCTTTGTAACATTCTCACATGACCATAAAATAACCCCCTAAAGTTATATAAGGAACCTTGAACTGCAGCACTTTCATTACAAAAAGAGGACGTTTTAGGAATGTCCCTAATGTTCTGTAAAGGTTCGGAATTTTCGTCACCTTTAGAAAACTTTTAGGGAACGTTGCGCACACTCTAAAAATGCTGGGTTAAAAACAACCCAAGATGGGTTAAATATGGACAAACCCAGCAGGTTGGGTTAAAGGGCACCTATTTTGCCCTCTTTCACAAGATGTAATATAAGTCTCTGGTCTGGTCAAGTTTCGGCTTAAAAAACCCCACAAATTTGCCCCTATTTAGGGGTGAGCAAAAACATTCCTTTTACTATATTACTATATTGCTGGCTAAAAAAATAAATCCAAAATTGGTTGAAAAAAAATGGCTGGGTGAAAACAACCCAATCCCTGGGTTTGTCCATATTTAACCCAGCATTTTTTGTGCAAGGTCATGAGAACGTCACCTTCTACGTGGGTTGTAAACTGGTACGTCGTGTGAATGGGAAGGATTTACATACAGGTATGATTTTCATTCTATTCATCAGGATCAGCATCCATTTTAACAGTTCATGCTAGTATTATTGTTTACTTACCATGGTTACTAGTTTTTGTAACCTTAACCCTAAATACCACTTTTTTTTCACTATTTTTGTGCTAATTTCTATAATTATAATCACTGTGATGGCTCATACCAACTTTCTAACTTTACTGTATGATGAAAAACTAATTTGGGACTGCTATTTAATATCCTCACATTATTGTTTGTTCATTAGTGATATTCCTACATTTTATATGTAACTAAATTAGGACAGTGTGTCAGCCATTTGAGGAATAAAATTTGTCACAGCTTAATAAGAAATGTGAAAATGTGGGTCCCACAGCCAAACCAGTTGAAAACCACTGGTATCTGATTCTTCTAAAGTGGACATATAAATAAGACTTTCTTTTTCTATATAACTGTTTGTCTAGATTTTACAGTGTATGTTAAAGAGGTCAGCACTAGCACACAGCACTGTGATGGAGTGGTAAAGCCACCTTATATAGGGATTCCATTCTTTAAATTCACCATGACAACAGCGACTCACTCGTCACATAACAACTGAATCCTTACAAAACAAGAAGTTCTGATGGATTTCTCACAATCACACATTTACCATAATGATAGTGTGCAGGGTCAACTACACTTTGATATTTTGTATTACAGACAGTTCTAGAAAAGTGACACATTTCACTAACTACACACATATTCATTTTAGTTTAACTTTCACAACCTGCAAAGAGATTGTTGAAATTAATTAGGAAACACTGACACCTAGGGGCCATGTGAGTATATTGCTGTCTGAAAACAGCAAAATTTAAATAGTGAGAATAAAAAAATTACTAAGACAATTCAGCTCATAATTTCTTCATGCAGCAATGCATGATGGGAGCCATGGATGATTTTGATTGGTGGCACCCAGAATGCACTGCAACATGCTTTATTATTCTCACCATTATTGAGATTCACAGACTGATTCTTGATGTCTGTGTCTAAATGAAAGCCTTTTCTTTTTTCTAAGAACAACTTTTGATGATTTAATTATTTTGAAAAAAAAAAAAAACTGGATCTTCTGTTGCGGAATCACAGTGCTGCTGTAATCAATAATGTAAATCTAACTCAGAGATTGGGCTCTAAATGAGTTCAGTGATTCAGATCAAATAATGATTAAGTGAAAAACATAACCAACACCACCTGATCTTTTAACTTTGTTTGTCTTTTTGGTTTTAATGCAGTTAAATCTGCCCAAATAAATTTTAATATTAAAAAGTCAAGGGTCAAGAGCTCAACTAAAGCAAACCATGACCTCTGTGATGGTGTCTTAATGTTGTTCCATAACCTACAACATCTCTACCCATGCCAGGTAAGTTTGTATTGTGTGTGTTCTGTATGTTTGTGAGAAGATGGGTGGTGTCTCTCCAACCATAATTTGTGCTGCATAATTTAGTTCCAGTTCTACACTGGGAGCCCATGTATCTATGAATGCAATAAGGTGTGGATGGACTCTTGAAGTTTCTTTTCACCCATCTTCTGCATGTAAAGTTGTGTATCATGGCTCAATGCAGGTGGGACCCGACCCTTTTCAAATCTGGCCCTAAAAATGGCAGCTGTCAGACCTGAAAGGGAAACAAACACACAGAGGAAAACAGTTGAATCTTGAACCTTTTCATAAATCACATTTAGATAGATGGTGCCATCTTAATTTTTCTTGAATGGTCTTATCCAGACAGTCGTTGCAGATTGCTTTAATCTGTTAAGATTTTATGCCATTAGAAGAAAATTGGTTTTAGTTCACAGAGACATAGATCATTCGTTTGTGTTGTGAACATTATGACACCCAGGTCTCCTGGGGGAATTTCACACTAACCAGATCTGTGATTAGAGCACCAGATCACCATTTGTGGTGTTGTGCTGTTCGTTTAGCAATTGGTATTTATGGTGTCATTCAAATACTTGAACCATTTGGACTTCCACCTGATATTAACATTTTACACAACTTTAATTACATTTTAAGTAAAATAACTTTTTCCTGATCAGGTTGATTGTTTTAGTTGATAAATACTGGGCATCTTTAATTTTTCTCATTAAATATTCTTGCACAGATAGAAGATGAAGTTGTTTCCCATTAGTTTGATTTTTCCTTCCATTTTTCATCCCTAACAATTTAGTTAATGTAATTGTGAAGCACAATGTAGCCTTATGGCAGTTCTATGCTCCTGTACATGGTGTAACTGCAGCTATACAGAAGATAGCCCAGTGTTCCACTTAGGAAACAAACAAATTCAACATAGACACACATACAACTTGAAATTGTTGTACATTTTCAGTATTACAGTTATTCCAACTTACACAAGATACATGGTCTGGAATGCATAGCATCTAAACCTAACTGTGTCACACATTACTTACAGTAAAGCAGTCTTGTGTTTTAAAGAATAAACTCAACTAGTCTAGGTGCACATGTAGTAACACAAACAACTACAATGTGTGTTTTGATAAAAATGTGTCTAACACAATTACAAATTCGAATCCTTCCATTGATTCCTTATAATTCCTCCAGCACTAATAGTGCTCCCAACTTCTGTCCACATTCGGGTTCCATCTTACTACATTCTAATTGCTTCTGCTCTTCTTTTAAAATTGTTTATTTTTCCAAACCATTGCTTAAATTATCATGAGATTAAAGACTATCCCTGGCCATTATAATACATTATATATCATGATGTGATCATTATATTAAAATAGTATGAAATAGTATTAAAAATAATTGTATTTGCTCAACACTTCTAAAAGGCAAATAAGAATGGACTTACCACAACAGCTAAAGAAAGAGAAGATGATCAAACCTCTTGCTTGTTGCAAATCCTAATTTTCTGCTGAAAAGACACTCGCCAACTGGAAATGGGAGATCACGTCGGGGTCACCACTTTGTAGGAAAACCCCATTGGCCCCAGAACCCCAGAATCCGACGGCCTGGGCAAAGGTTAACGCATGTATGTCTTTTCAACACCCCGTAACAGGCAAAGGCCTGTTGACATGTCCTTTCTGACTGAGTGTAATATTACTACACACCACCAGAGGCGCCAGGAGATGGTATGGTTTATACCCAGGTGTGTAGTAGAGCAAGTTAGATTTGTTGGGCAGAGGAAGCATGGCCTACCTTCTGTGTTACCACAAACCACTTTGAGTCCCTGTTCGGGCACCATTCTATAACAGCCTCAACCACTTTAAGTACAAAACTGCTATAGGTCTGATTTTTAGGGAAGGGAACCGCCAATTTAGACCTAATCTAAACCAATTGCCATCTTTAAATAGGTTTCACAGTCCTTGAAACCAGTAAAGATGGAAATTGTAGTCTTGAAACATAGAATACTCCACTCCACAATGAATAAATCCAACGTGCAGTCAATCCCAAAAAGAACAGTCAAATTTTCATAATCCTTGTGCATGAGATCCAAAAGATCCACAAGGTGAAGTAAAGACATAGTTCATGAATGGACATCATCTTTTGAACTCCCAACAATTAATAGTAGTCATAAAACTGCCAGTAGCAATGAAGAGTCCTTCTACAATATAAGACATAAAGTTAACATTAGCAAGGAGGCCACTTAGCAAATAATCTCAAATCGTACAGAAAACATAGAATTAGCATGTACATTGATTACAAACCCATACAAAGCCACACCAAAAATATATAGTATAAATAAAGAGAAAGAAAAGAAAAGATTTCTTACTTTGATTGAGCTCAAAACCTAAGTTTCCCAATCAGGACTCAAAGTGGTTTGTGGTAACACAGAAGGTAGGCCATGCTTCCTCTGCCCAACAAATCTAACTTGCTCTACTACACACCTGGGTATAAACCATACAGTCTCCTGGCGCCTCTAGTGGTGTGTAGTAATATTACACTCAGTCAGAAAGAACATGTCAACAGGCCTTTGCCTGTTACATACCCCCCCCCCCCCCCCCCTTCAGTCTTGTTATAACCATGGCTAAATCAAGACATCCCTGACTCCTTATTTGAACTGGATGGGTTTTCCCTCGTTCGCTCGGATAGGACGGAGTCGGCTGGGAAGTGCAGAGGAGGAGGTATTGCTGTTTATATCAGGAATGACTGGTGTACTCAATATACGGTGCGGTAGAGGGTTTGTAACCCCGATTTGGAACTACTCTGTCTGTCATTGAGACCTGTGTACTTACCCAGAGAATTTGGGAACATTATTTTTTGTGTGGCATACATCCCTCCTGATGGAAATGCTGCAAAATCAGCGGCGCAAATCGCTGACTGTATTCAGAACCAGCTACAAAGAACACCATGCGCACCTGTTTTTATTATGGGTGATTTTAATCAGTGTAAGCTAGAATTAATGCTTCCTGGCTATGATCAATATGTCAGATGTGAGACTCGGGATAAGAAAATTCTGGATAAATGTTATGGTAATGTCAAAAATGCTTACATTGCAAAATCAAAGCCCCCGCTATCTACTTCTGATCACAACATGATTCACCTGATCCCAACCTATAGAACTGTTTTTAAAAGTAAGAAACCTGAGGTAAAGACTGTATCTGTGTGGTCAGAGAATAGTATAGAGACACTTAAGGGATGTTTCTTGTGTACAGACTGGGACATTTTACAGAATGGGGATATTGATGAGGACACTGATACATTGATTGAGTATATTAAGTTTTGTGCCGATAACATTTTGGAAAAGAAGTGTGTAACTGTTTTTCCAAATAACAAGCCATACATTACTAAAGAAATTAAAGAATGCATTAACCGAAAGAAACTAGCTTTTAAGGAGAAAGACCAGGTCGGTCTGCGAGTGGTACAAAAAGAGCTCACTGGCATGCTCAGAGTTGCTAGAAAAAGACACAAGGACACTTTGGAGCAGAGTTTTAATTCCATACCATCAAAAAAAATATGGGACACAATTAAAGCAATGACAAATATGAATACTGGACGTAAGCACCTCATTACTAATAATGACTTCGAAAAGGCAAATGAGTTAAATGAGTTTTATCTTAGGTTTGATACACGGGCTTATACCCAGGAAGGTACAAATTTTTTAGATACTGTTGTAAACGTAGATACTTCCTTCAGAGTGATAATTGACCCTCAAAAGGTGTGCTCAATCTTTAATCAGATTAATATAAGAAAGTCAACTGGACCAGATGGCATTTCAGCCATACTTTTAAAATCATGTGCGGAGGAGCTTAGTCATGTATGGTGTCCTATTTTCCAACGATCTGTGGATTGTCATAAGGTCCCTGATATTTGGAAAAAATCTGTTGTCGTTCCGATACCAAAAAAGTCGAGTCCAATGGAAAATAATGATTATAGGCCTATAGCCTCGACATCATGTGTCATGAAGTGCTTTGAAAGATATATGGTGTCCTTGTTAAAGACAGAGGTTAAATCAGTTTTAGACCCATTTCAGTTGGCCTATAAACAAGGTCGTGGTACAGATGATGCTATTAATACTATTACTAATGCTATAGCGAAACATCTGGAGAATCCAAAAGCATATGCACGGTTGTTATTTGTTGATTTTAGCTCCGCTTTTAACACAATTAAGCCCAATGGTCTAATCAAAAAACTGAAGCAGTGGGGTGTGAACCCTTTTTTAATTAAATGGTATTATTCGTTCTTAACTAATCGAACACAGCAGGTAAAGGTCAACCATACTGTATCAAATGTTAGAAGGATAAGTACAGGTGTGCCACAGGGCTGCGTTAATTCCCCGATTCTCTTCACACTCTATACAAATGAATGTACAAGTTCTGATCCTAGTAACCTCATAATTAAATACTCTGATGATACAGCTTTGCTTAGCCTCTTGTATAATGATACTGATCTTTCTGTGTATCATTCAGAGGTAAAACATTTTGTGAATTGGTGTGACATGAATCATCTTGTCCTAAATGTTAAAAAAACAGAGGAAATGATTTTTGACCCGAGGTCAATAGGGGACCACTCACCAATATCTATTCATGACATACCAATTAGACAGGTTTGTTCTTACAAATATCTGGGTGTTTACATGGATAATTTGCTCAACTGGGGTTTTCATGTGGATAGTGTATGTTGTTGTGTGCAACAGAGATTACATTTCTTACGCAGATTAAGATTGTATGGGGTAGAACAGAAAATAATGTACATCTTTTACCAGGCTGTAATTGAAAGTGTAATACACTATGGATACACTGTGTGGTTTGGTAATATCACAGTTCAGTCCAAAGCTAAACTTGCTCGTCTGGTAAAGATGGCAATGAGAATCATGGGAAAAAGGGAATACCATTCATTGGAGTATTCATATGAACAGTCGGTCATTAGTGTGGCTACCAAGATTGTATCTGACTCTTCGCATAATTTAAATTCAGAATATGAGTTGCTGCCTTCTGGCAAAAGATACAGGATGCCCATGTGCAAATATAATCGTTTTAAGAAATCTTTTGTACCAACGTCAATTAGACTTTTAAATAAGTAGTATGTTTTTTTTGTTTGTTTTTTTTTTTTTTCTCTCTCTCTCTCTCTCTCTGTATTTTGTATTCCGTATTATGTCTTTGTTCAATGTATGTGTATATGGGCACTGGAGTCCAAGACAAATTTCCCCATTGGGGACAATAAAGTTCATTGAATTGAATTGAATTGAATGACAAGTCTTTAAATTTTGTACATGGTAGGTTTCGACATTACAAAGGTCATTAAGAAAAGCAACAGAATAATTTACAGGTCCGAGACATTTAACAACTTTCGCAAGACTCTTCCATTTTGCTGACAGTTTTGCCATAAACCCCTCATCCACTCTGGACAGGGGATGGGTCCGCACCCAAACCACATCCCGCACCTGGCAATGAGTCTGTTTGTGGTGCTTGTTGTAGTAGCGCTTTTGCTTGACTTGGGCTTGTTCAATGTTCTCCTTTACCAGGCTGATGAGGTTTTGTTGACGTTCAAGGATTGGATAGACAGGGTTATTGGGGTCAGGTTGGGCTCTCTCCAATGGTCCTTTCAACTTATGCCCCAGTACCACTTCTGCAGGCATGTATCCTTTACTCTCATGCCACACTGTGTTGATTGCAAATCGAAACTCATACAACCATCTATCCCAATGATGATGCTGGTCCCCTACATAGGAAGCTATCCTTGGCTTCAGATTCCGGTTGACTCGTTCCGTCAGGTTTCTGAAAAGGAGTGTTTGGCCGTTGTCTGGGCTGTCAAGAAGTGGAGGCCGTATCTTGAGGGTCATCCCTTTGAAGTGGTTACAGATCATGCAGCCCTGACCTGGGTTTTCCAACATCCAAAGCCATCTTCACGACTTACACGCTGGACTATACGTTTGCAAAGGTTTCACTTTACCGTCAAGTATCGAAAAGGACAGTGTAATGTAGTACCGGATGTATTATCTAGATCCCAAGATAACCTCACTTCACCTGATATAATCGCAGTAGTGAAGGCCACTAAGATCACAGCACTTTCCACTGGCATTCCGGTAGATCTCACGCAAATTGGCACCTCTCAGCAGACCGATACAGAACTTCAGGAGTTAATTAGTAGGGCACAGTCACAGTCAGTTCAAGACGCATCACGAGTTCACTATGTTCTCCAAAATGGATTTCTATTTTGCAGTGTACCTGATGGTCAGAAGGGGCAGAAGTTGCAGTTAGTCATTCCAACAAGGCATCGTGAAGAATTCTTAAGCTACCCACATGACCATCCACTCAGCGGCCATCTGGGGAGGTTAAAGACACCTCTCTGACTCCTAGAGGTAGTGTATTGGCCTAGCTTGAGAGCGGACGTGTGGAGATATTGTAAAGAATGTCCTACCTGTCAAAAGTACAAGCCTTCTCTCTCAAAACTCTCTGGTCATTTGCAATCTACTCCTGTGGTCGAACCAGGACATATGCTTGGGATTGACTTGATGGGACCATTCCCCAGGAGTACAAAGCAAAATGAACACCTTCTTGTCATCGTTGACTATTGCTTTAAATGGGTAGAGTTATTTCCTCTAAGAGCAGCAAGAGCACCTCAGATAGCAAAGATTCTGGTTGAGGAAATATTCACCAGATAGGGAACACTAACTTATCTAGTGTCTGACCGTGGAGCACAATTTACCTCACACCTCATCAACCTAGTATGCAAGCAGTGGGGTGTTATACAAAAATTGACAACGGCCTATCATCCCCAAACAAACCTGATGGAACGAGTCAACCAGAATCTGAAGCCAATGATAGCTTCCTATGTAGGGGACCAGCATTGTCATTGGGATAGATTATTGTCTGAGTTTCGATTTGCAATCAACACAGCGTCCCACATAGCAACATTGTGTCGGCCCAGAACCGGCCCACATCTGGCACATGTGGCATGATGATCTGGCCCACATGCTGCAATGAATTACGGCCCTTGTGTCGGCCATTTCTGTTTGCCAGATCTGAGCCACAAGCAGGCCACAGCAATGCCACATGTCAGCCAAGAGCAAAGAAATAAACCAGAACTGGACCTTATCTGAGCCACAAAATCTGTGTATATTAAGTATAGAGTGATCTCAGCCTTAATAAGCCTGTTAACAAGCAGAATCATTAAAGGAAAGAAGAGAACAGAAAAAGAAATGAGCAGAAACACAAGAACTATAATTGACTTCAGCCACAGCCTTAGATGAAATCAACTGAAGATGAAAGAAGACATTGAATCTCTCAAGATCTCAACAGATGATGATTAAACAACTCCACAAACGGCATTACCAGATTCACTTATGACTAACCAGATTGACTTTATGTTAAACATCTACAAAAGTTGTTATTGAGAAATAACAGAGGTTTAACTCTGTTTCATTTGAAGTCACGATAATGGTGAATAGTTGTTCCATTAGTTGGGCTCCTAACTCTTATTATACGTTTGTTTTCACTGGCTGCTGTGACAGTGTGTTTGTTAAACACATGTGCAGTAGCAAAGACCGCTGAAGTAAAATGACATCATGTGGTGATGGTTATCTGTTGAATGTTTTGTGTCATCATGAAATGGCCTGATGTCATTTGAATCTAATAATTGTGCTTTGCTATTCATACATTTACATTATAACTCTGTTACTGCAGAAAAGTTTACATGCTCATTGTTTGTTTTGTTTCAATATCCATTGCTGGGTTTATTGTCTATATTTTGTTTTTTGTTTGTGGGTTGGTTTACTTATATAAAATTGCAAAAACACATTTTCATTGCATGACTGTTCTATGTGATTTAAACCTGGTTTAGATTAGGTTTATGTAAGTTGGCGGTTCCCTTCCCTAAAAATCAGACCTATAGCAGTTTTGTATTTGAAGTGGTTGAGGTTGTTATACCCCTGTGATGTTCACTTAATTTCACTCGTTTCATATTACTCCAATTTCAAAGGATTATTACTCTTCTTAAGTTGTGTTTGCAATTAGAAATTAATCATTGGTTATGTAATAATTTAGATATTTGATTATTCTAGGTATCCCATACTTTCAATTATTCGTTCATTAGTTAGTTAGTTAGTTATTTTATTTATAAAGCACATTTAAAACAACCACAAGGTTGACCAAAGTGCTGTACATCAGAAACAATATATAAAAAGTAAACTTCAAACAGCAGAGTAAAATACACACAATAAAATGAATTTGTTGTTAAACACCATAGATAAAAATTAAGATTTTAGCTTTAAATAAAACATGGAAAGTGATGGTACTGTTCTAATTGACATTAGTAAGCCATTCCATAGTTTGAGCCCAGCCTTTGCAAAGGCTCTGTCCCCTCTATATTTTAGCTTAGTCCTGCACACAGAGTAATCAAAGATCCCCTGACCTAAGTGACCTAATTGGGTTATGAGGGAGTACCAAAACGGAAAGGGTCATTGCGTGGATCTCATAAAACAAATTCTCCAGTTCTGATTCTTAGTCAGAGGGTGCAGAGTTTACTAATGCATTTGAGTCAAACCGCCACATGCTTGTTGGTATTTGCATACAAAAACAGTTTTATTAGTGACGATATTGCAACTTGCAAGGCCAGCTGTTAGACAAAAATCAAAAAGTTCCATGATGTGAAGTTTGAATCTATCCTGACACAGATTTGCAGAAATATGGACTCCAATAATCTACTGGTTATGATTTCAGAGGAATCCAGTGTAAATCAAATATAACATTTGTCAAGTAAAAATGTATCATGCTAAATACATAGTTGAACAATTAGAGTTCCGAAATAATAAATGCTTAACATCAATTGAAATTCACATACACATAGTTATGTGTGAGTGTCTTCAAACATTCACCAATCTCTGCATGGGGGTTTCTGGCTACAGAAGATCCCACATGACTGCTTTGCACTTTACCTTATATACCAAGACCAGAACAAAATGATTGTACATTTTTATTACACCAACAACTGTTTTGGGGGAGAGGAGTGGGTTTTTCACATATCTTGAAGAAACACCACCCAAAAGAAGGACAGAATTCTCCTTAGTTTTTCTTCATAATACCAGTGATTGCTTTCTAATTGAGACCATATTACCAATTGCACTGAGACATTTGAAATGATACCGAACATGAAAGGAAAAAACAATAAATACACAAGTTACATTGTACATCTTGGAGAACTTTCAGTGACTTGAGTCAGGGGGAAAGGAGGGTGTGTGTGTGGGGGGGGGGGGGAGGGGGGGGCAGGGGTTGCATACTGTAGATGTGTGAGGGCAAGACGTTGTTCTATGCTATGTCTTTGAGATGTTCTCTCCAGATGATTTTTTTTTTTTTGCTTTATTGGAGGGTGCTTTCATCTCAGTTTTCATCTGAGCAGGAAAATCAAGTCTTACAGTCCACCCCTGGCCCCTTAGGGCAAATTCAAATCAGTCCTGAGGGGCTACTTTAGGACATTTCCTGCTTCCATATATTGGGTGTTGTTTTCAGAGTGTTCATAGGCTGGCACCTAGCAGCGTCAGTCGAGTCACGTTGTCAACTGAAATAAGAACATTAAGGCAGGTAAAAGTACTGCAGAATGCATCTCTGTGGCACACAGTCCCTTTATGTGTGTACTGTGCTGACTGGAGTCTGCAGCAGCTGGACATGATGTCTCTGATCCTCTTGGTCAGGTTTGCTTGCAACTGCACTTGGCTGTGATGGTATTCTGTCTGTAGAATGACTGGTTGTACCAAATCTGTTGTGTTGGTCAGCATGAGCAGAACGTGTCAGGAAAATCTCATTACACTTTATGGACACATTTGTGTCCGCAGATGAGAAAAAGGGTTGTTGGATGAACACAAGAACACAAAATAACACATGATGAACATGTCAAAAGTGTGAATGGTAAACAAGGTCTCCTTTTCAGAGTCCTATCTTTAGTGAGCAGATCTCATTCTAATCACCTGATTCTTTGACATGGTACTGAAATTTAGACTTTAGACGATCTGGATGAGTTAAAGGAAAAGTAGCAAAGAGTCAAAATAACTAGTATATTGTAGTAACTAGTATATTATACTGTTTTGTCCAGCTTTATATTTCACACACAAAGGATTCCAGTGAGATATTTTTCTCCTTTTATCTATTGGTTCATCCAATCACAAGATGTTTTCACAAGTTAACGTGAATATTTGCTTATTTTCACTGTTGCAATGTTGTTGCAGAAAAGCAAATAAACATGTAGTTGGGCATTATTTACCTCAAAATTTAAGTTTTAATTTACAACCCTCTGTGGAATACTAGAATAAAATTTGGATGCTGTTATTCCAATTTAAGGTTAATCTCTTGTTGTGCTGCTATCGTGTCCCTGATAAAATGTGTTTATCTTATTCTCTATCCCCACCGGATTTCGGTCTCCGGTCTTAAAGGAACACTCCACTTTTTTTGAAAATAGGCTCATTTTCCAACTCCCCTAGAGTTAAACAGTTGAGTTTTACCGTTTTCGAATGCATTCAGCCGATCTCCGGTTCTGGCGGTACCACTTTTAGCATAGCTTAGCATAGTTCATTGAATCTGATTAGACCGTTAGCATCGCGCTTAAAAATGACCAAAGAGTTTTGATATTTTTCCTATTTAAAACTTGACTCTTCTGTAGTTAAATCGTGTACTAAGACCGACAGAAAATGAAAAGTTGCGATTTTCTAGGCTGATATGGCTAGGAACTATACTCTCATTCAGGCGTAATAATCAAGGAACTTTGTTGCCGTATCATGGCTGCAGCAGGCGCAATGATATTACGCAGCGTCTCTCACATACGTCTCCATGGTTGCAAGGCACGTTCCCTGTGCAAGCAGGGGCTCACGGGCGCTGCGTAATATCATTGCACTGCTGCAGCCATGGAACGGCAGCAAAGTTCTTTGTTTAAGAAGAGGAAGTTTTGTGCTAACCATAGTTTAACCTCCTCTAAACATTGGAGAAGAGAGGTGATTGCAGTGGAATTGTTTTTCTTGACTGGAAGATAGATTTGAGTGTCATCTGCATAGAAATGAAAGGACACACTATGCTTTCGTAGAATAGAGCCCAAAGGGAGCATGTTCAGAGAGAATAGAGAGGGAGCTAAGATAGAGGAAGGCCACAGGTCAGAGGAGCAGGGGAAGAGGAAAAATTACCCAGTTTCACTAAAAATCTTCTGTCAGATAGGTATGACTGAAACCATTTCAGAGCGGTAGCTTTTAGACCTACCCAAGACTCTAGTCTAGCTAATAGTAAGGAGTGGTCTATGGTATCAAAAGCGGCTGATAAATCTAAAAGAATAAGAATCACAGAGTCCCCAGAGTCAGTAGAGAGGTAAATGTCGTTTAGCACTCTCAGAAGGGCGGACTCAGTGCTGTGAGCAGACTTAAAACCAGACTGAAAAACCTCATAAATAGAATTGCTAGTCATAAAATGTTGAAGTTGATTCAGCACAATTTTCTCTAAAACTTTTGAAATAAAAGGTAAAACAGAAATAGGAGGAACATTTTTCAGGACAGTGGGGTCCAGTGAAGGCTTCTTGAGCAGAGGAGTGACTGTGGCGACTTCAAGGTCAGCAGGAACAGAGCCAGTTTGGAGACACTTATTAACAAAAGATAGCAGACCAGGCCCAATCGAATCAATAATTAATTAAAAAAATTTGGGGTGAATAATATCACTCGGACAAAATGAGGGTTTAAGATCACAATCACCTCCTTCAATTCCTGGAGATTAATGGGTTCAAAAGCATCCAAAAATGCAGAGGCAGGTGACATAATTGGAGAATTGGTTAACGTTAAGGTGGGACAGACACCAAGTCTTAAGTTCGTAATTTTGTCACTAAAGTATCTCAAGAAGTTTTCACATAGAGCATCAGAGGCAACAGGCAAAGTGTTAACAGAAGGACTGGTAACAGATTGAATAATTGAAAACAAAACCTTTGGTTTAGAATGATTAGTTTCGATTAGGTTAGAGAAATATGCAGCTTTTGCAGACTTAGCTGCAGTCTGGTAAGATGTAAGTGAGTCTCTGAACATTTGAAGAGAGATATGCAGCCTGTCTTGTTTCCATTTACGTTCTGCCTTTCTGCAGTTCTGTCTTAAGAGACGGGTATCAGAGTTTTGCCACAGATCAGATTTAGATTTCTGTTTGTGGGGCTTAAGAGGGGCAGTTGCATTTGCTGCCTTAAGCCAGGCAGAGTTCAAGAGACTCAGATGTTGATCAGCATCCAAGTCAGATAATGGTTGATCCAAGATCAATTGTGAGCCACATTCAGCAAAACACAAGTTAAAATTTGTGCTAAACTGAGGAGAGTAGAAACGAGAGAGACTTACAGTTGTATTAGAAGAATGAGAGATCTCTGGAAGAGATACTGTGAATAATATAGGCTTATGATCAGAAATCATAAAATCAGAGAGCACAACATCAGTCACATCAAACCCATATGAGAGTACAAGATCCAACGTATGACCCAAAATATGTGTAGAGTCATTTATCCACTGGGAAAGATTAAAAGCATTGATAATATTAAGAAACTCATGTGATAAGGGATTAGACGGACAGCAGACATGGATATTAAAGTCGCCCACCAATAGGAAGCGGTCGTAATTTGTGGCAATATTGCCAATCAGTTCAGTGAAATGCTGTATGAAATCCTTAGTGGAGTGCGGAGGACGATAAATCACCACTAGACATACAGGACCGTTCCAGTCCAAATGAAGAAACTGAGCCTCAAAGCTGGAGAAGGCCGTTCCAGGGACCAATCGACAGCGTGCAGAGAGGGAGTTCTTTAAAATAGTTACCATGCCACCCCCGCGTCCACTCGGACGAGGAGAGTTAAAAAATGTACAGTCAGCAGGGATCAGTTCAGAAAACGGAGTTAGATCACCAACCTTTATCCAGGATTCTGTGATGAACATAAAATCCAAGTTGTGAGCTGAGTAAAAATCCTTTAGTAGGAAGGTCTTGTTCACCAAAGAACGGGCATTTAATAATGCCATCTTCGGTGGAGGGATGATAACAGGAGATGAGGACGCTCTTTTTAGTGTGCGCAGATTTCTGTGAGTCACTCCCCGACGTCTGGAGCCGAAGCTCCGGAACGAGGGACCGGAACGAAAAACAGGGCTCGGGTGCGCGGGGAGAACATGACGAAGCCACCGGTATGCCACGTCCCACGGGTGCCAGATAGTAGAACTGCTGTAAGGCGATTCGCGGGAAGGATCCGAGAGAAAACCAGCCCGCAGGTGAGCCTTTAGCTTCACCATATAACCTCCGCGGTTTCCTCGTTTCCTCCTTTGCTTTCTCCGCGGGATGCTGAGGGGCCACCAGTGGATATGTCCCGGGACAGCCGATATGAACGGCTCATCTGCCTTATTAAAGGAGCAGTCCACAGCTAAAGTGTAAGAGTTTGTAAATGAGGTCGCAACCGAGTTGCGGATATCCAAGAGTGCTTGGCGGTCGTAGGTTAAAAGCGTATAACAGTTTAAAAATAGAGCAGACAACCAGACAAGCGACCACAGGAGCGATAGACGGCAGGCCCAGCACACAGACGCCATCATCAAAAGATCACCGATCACAAGGTCACCCAAGTCGTTGGGTCCGAACTCAAGGCATGCAGGGCTCACAGAGAGGCCTGCAGGTTGCCGATGCGCTTAACCGATGCTAGCACAAGTAGCAGAGCGGTTTTAAGCGTTAAAGGACGAAGGTCAGCTGACTGCAGTGGCTCGAAGGGCGGACCCTTGAGGGCTGCAAGGACAGTGGAAAGGTCCCAAGAGGGAACGGTAAGTGGTCTAGGGCATTAAGCCGCCTAGCGCCTCTTAGGAAACGGACAACGAGGCCGTTTCTGCCCACCGTCTGGCCAGCGATAGGTCCGTGAAACGCTCCAAAGGCTGCAACATAGACTTTGAGCGTGGAAGGGGTGAGACCGCTATCCAGCCGCTCTTGGAGGAAAGACAGTATCTGGGATACGTCACTTGGTAACGTGCGGGGAGCTAGAGACAGCCCGAAGGGCAGGACCTTGTATTGATAAGCCACACCCTCGAAGGCGAATCTCAAGAAAGGCCTGTGGCGAGGGGCTATTTGGATGTGGAAGTACGCATCCTTCAGGTCCAGTGAGAAGAACCAGTCCCCGGGACATATTTGCGCGAGGATCTGCTTCAATGTCAACATTCTGAACTTCCGTTCAGAAGTCTTAAGTCTAAGATGGGTCTGAGACCGCCATCTTTCCTAGGGACAACAAAGTAGCGGCTGTAGAAGCCCGACTCGCTCTCTGGGGGGGGGGACGATTTCTATGGCTCCCTTCTGTAGCAGAGACGTCACTTCTGCGCAGAGGACATGAGCGTCGTCCGTTTTGACCGAAGTGGTGACCACACTGCTGAAGCGCGGTGGCCTGCAGGCGAACTGTAGGGAGTAGCCGTTGGATATAGTCCCGATGACTCACTGTGACACTAAGGGGATGGCTTGCCAGGCCTCGACCCGTGTGGCCAGGGGTTGAATAGCGTCCGGTGACAGACCGCTGTGCAGGGGTCTTTGCACCGTCGTTATAGGATGAGGAAATTTGCTCTCTTTTTGGTAATGTAAAAATATTGGGTTCGCCATTAGAACGGCGGTTTGTGTGGGCGCAGTCATTGTGGGCCCAGGGGACATAACCCGATGAATTCCAGCACCCGGAGCTAAGCGAGTTGGTAGGGAATGTAAGCGAGAGAGCTTTGGGGTGGTCCGGCCGTGGCGAGACCTAACCCCATCCTCTTTCTTCCTGCGTGATCAGGAAGACGCCGGAGGCGTTGGGTACAGCACTATCTTAGGGCAGGGACCCTGGCGTCTCGGGAGTGTGGAGCGTTTCGCTGGGCGGGCCCGTAGGCGCTGCTCCTTGGGTGGCGCTGGCTGTGATGCGGAAGGGGCAGGCTTGCTCTGAGGCTGGGTCGGCGCAGGTTTGGACCGACTTGCAGCAGAAGAAGAGCTGGAGCACTTCGGCAAGAAATGTCGCATTGCCTGGGACGATTTCTGCGCGGCCATACTTTCAATTATTCATTCATTACAGACCCATGTCGCTTAGAGTCACACGTCCCGGGTTTGTGTGAATCTGACGACACAAATTTGCCAGTTCTGATTCTTAGTCAGAAAGTGCAGAGTTTACTAATGCATTTGAGTCGAACTGCCACATGCTTGTTCATACAAAAACACAGTTTCCTTTGTCACAAAATTGCAACTTGCTAAGCCAATTGATAGAAAAAAATCAAAATTTCCCATGAAGTGCATCAATTGAAATGCACATACACACAGTGATGTGTGAGTGTCTTCAAACATTCCCCAATCTCTGCATGGGTGTTTCTGGCTACAGAAGATTATCGCCACATTTTAATTGTATCACTTTATTATAGCCTATTTCTTTTAAGTAGCAAACACATCCCGATCGTGCTTTTGAATGTAAAGCGCATGCATGTGTACACTAGTTTAACAAAATTAACCGTCAAAAGAGAATTTACTCTCAGGAAAGCTAACATGGATGACAAGAAAAGAAATAAAAACTTCACTAGGCAAGAGCTGGAAGTTCTTGTCGAGGAAATTATTGCAAGAAAGAAAGTACTACTTGGGAGACTGGATAACAGTATTACGATGCACAATAAGTGATGTGCATGGGAACGGGTGGCAGAGGCCCAACTCCATTAGGGATGCGGGTGGCCCAACTCCATTAGGGATGCGGATGGGGTGAAAGAAATGGGCAGACCTAAAGTCGACTGTTAAAAAAAAAGGAGCAGAAAGATCAAGGGAGCAAAAAATGACAGGTGGTGGATCACCATCTATTATTTTTGATGCGTTGATAGGTAGCGGTGACAGGCATCAAATCCGGTTTGGATAAAGAAGAAGGTAAGCAGTTGTCCCTTTTGATTAGGTAGAGCGAACATTCAGATAACTATTTTTTTATTATTTACATACCAGTATTTTTTAATGAAACATTGCTAGTTACATATGCTCATTTAAATGTCAGTTAAAACGTCAATATGCCTCTTTATTTACTATTATAATCGGCGACAGAAGAAACATTTTTTTCAGCAAGCGCTAACGTTACTGTTTGATTTACTGTGCAGTGACCGTGACTTTGGAGCTTTTACCAGTTGTTTCAGCTTCCACATTGGACCTTTCTGAGGAGAGAGAAGTTGGAGAGGTAATCTCTCATGAATTTTATAATTATTACGTGTCCTTGTATACATGTGTCATGAAAGTTGCATTTATTCTGTTTAAGGCCCTTCTGGAGCCTGAGATGAATTGATCACAGATCCTGTTAGATGGCAACCCTCCTGTCACGATCACGTCTGTTCCTGTCACATCCCGGACTACATCTCCCATCATCCTCTCTGCCACTCACCTGCACACACTTCACACTAATCACTAATCACCACACCCAGCTGCAGCTCATTACACGGACTATAAAAGACTCATACACACACCACCTCACTGCTAGGTCTTGTTTTCCCTGTGTTGCATTACCAAGCGTTATATCCTGTCTGCCTGTCCTGTGTTACCGTTCCTGCCTGTTTCCTGTTTGTTGACCCGTTGCTGCCTGTCCTGACCATCGCCTGCACCCTGACTACGATTCTGCCTGTTCCTTGTTGTTCCCGTTTGTTCCCATTTGACCCTGCCTGTATGACAACGCTCACTGTAAATAAAGCTTTGCATTTGGATCCCTACCTGAGTCCCGCATTCGTTACAGAAGACCTAGCCAACACAGATCCAGCAGCTTTCGTGAGTGTTCCTGTCATTACCACCATGAATCCATCCGCCCAGTTGATCGGTCTCCGTCAGGGAGATAGATGCATTGAGGATTATGCAAGGCGGGACGACAGCAGACGGCTTGAGCTGGCAGACTGTTACAAAGTCCATAGAGCTCGAGTTCCTCAACGCACGCAGGACAGCCAAGACATAGAAAGTGAGCACGACTCTCTGGGCCAAGACAGGACAGACCAGGAGAGCAGGCTGTGCTGGAGCAGACTCACTGGCTGGATCGGGCTCTGGAGCGGGTTCACTGGCTGGAGACACAACAATCTGACATAAAGTCACATGTTTGCCGTTTCAAAACACTGCCATTCAAAATGACACTACATGAGCTAATTGGCCAATTACATGTGCCACCTGGCCAAACACCTCAGTGGTTAATTGTTAACACTTCAATCAGGATGTAAGCACTATGAAAAGACCACAGGTGAGAACCTTTTTTTTTTACAACAACAATGGAAGACATTGCAGAGAGAGGAAGAGGAAGAGGGAGAGGGAGGTTGAGAATAAGAGGGGGAGGAAGAGTGAGAGGTAGGGGTAGAGCAGGTAGAGGAGTTCATGGCCAAAGAAGACAAACACTTTCAAATGAAATCAGAGCAACCTTAGTAGATCATGTCATCAACCATGGGTTGACAATGCGTGAGGCTGGACAGAGAGTGCAGCCAAACTTGAGCCGTTTTACTGTCGCCTCTGTCATCCGGACCTTTAGACTGGAGAACAGGTATGTAACCAAAATTTCATGTAGTACACATGTAGTATACCCCATGTCATAGTGTATCAGTTGGGTGACACCTGTTTACTTAGTGTATGACATCAGCCATTCATGAACTGTACAAGTTTCCTGTACAATGTACTCTACTGTGGGGGAAAATATTTAGGCTGCATTGTCCAAGCCCTATATATATTTTTATTTTATTTTTTCTAAAGGACTGAGAGACGACACCATGGTGGAGGAAGGGGCCAAATGTTCACCGGGGTACAGGAAGCTGCCATTGTAAACTTGGTTTTGGAAAATAATGAAATCAGATTACGAGAAATTCAAAGCCACATCATCCAAGACAACACCTTATTCAACAACATTCAACGAGTTAGTCTGTCCACATTGGCTCGCATTCTCAAGCGAAACCAAATCAGAATGAAACAACTTTATAAGGTGCCGTTTGAGAGAAACTCTCAAAGAAACAAAGAGTTCAGACGAGCATATGTGGATGTAAGTACTATATTGACTGCAGTACACTACACACAACATTGTTTCCCAGTGTACTGGATAACACCATATTGAGTGATTTTTGTTCTTTGTTTTCAGGGAGTACTGGAAATGGATGCTCATGCAATCCCACATGAGTTCATCTTTATAGATGAGGCTGGGTTCAACCTAGCAAAGACCAGAAGAAGAGGGAGAAACCTCATTGGCCACAGAGCCATTATAGATGTTCCTGGCCAACGTGGTGGGAACATCACAATGTGCGCTGCCATCTCCAATATGCATGGTGTCCTCCACCGTCATGCCAAACTTGGACCATACAACACAGCCCATATTCTCACATTTCTGGACAGACTTCACAACATTCTCATACCACCAGAGTGTATGAATGATGCAGACCATCAAAGAAACCGGTACGTTGTAGTATGGGACAACGTGAGCTTTCATCGTGCAGCCCCAGTCCAAAACTGGTTTGCTGACCACCCAACATTTCTCGTGCAATACCTCCCACCATCCTCACCATTTCTGAACCCCATAGAAGAATTCTTTTCGGCATGGCGGTGGAAGGTATACGACCGGCAGCCCTTTGTGCGCATGCCTCTTGTGCAGGCCATGGAAGAGGCATGTGATGAGATTGATGTGGGTGCAATTCATGGATGGATAAGGCACTCAAGGCGCTTCTTCCCTCGATGTCTGGCAAGGGAAGATATTGCCTGTGATGTTGACGAGGCGTTGTGGCCAGACCCGGCTGTGCGGCAAGATGCTGCCTAATTATTTTTCTTGCCTTTTTTTTTTGTTTGTTTTTTTTACTGTAATATATTTTTTTTCAGAAATTTTCTTTTTCAGTTTACTTTTTTTGTAAGAATATTTTTGTTCAGTCCCATGTAAATATATCTGCTGTGCTTATGTTGTACTGACTTGTTTACTGTAGTGAAGGAAAAAAAATAAAAATGTTGCAACAGCATGTGTGTGTATCTGCAAATATTTCTGTGCATGTGAACAATCTGATACATATTTTAGTATTATGGCAAAGCATACTAAAGATGGGGGTGCTTTTCATTATGCCCAACAGTGTGTAGGTGGTTAGGCAAAAATCTGGTAATATGAATGAAGTGTGTGCCATTTCATGCAAAAGTTTGATTTTGATAATGCTCTGTGTAGTTTCGGTTGCAGTGCTTCATTTTGCAGGATATATGAGGTATTTTGCAGTTTGGGTGTGTGGTTTTGTGAATTGTGTTAAGTGTTTTGATAAAACCAGACTAGTTTGAAAAATTGTGTGTTAGCAATTGGAAAAAACTGTAATATCGGAATTTCTTTGGTGATTCTGCTTGTTATCATCAGGTGTCTTCAATAATGCTCAATCATCACTCAATTAATTACTTAATTATCTCATTAACTTTAACACTGCTTCAGTGGGTGGGAAAAAAAATATGGCAGGACTTTTACTTTTTGAGCCCTGGACTTTCCACCTCTGCGCGATACCTCCACGGTGGATCTGCCACGGAGTCCTTTTGCTGTGTGGGTTCAGTCTACTCCTAGTAGCCACGTACTGGTCGGCCCGAGTCTGGTTCTCAGACATCATAGCACTCCTAGCAGGCACCCCTTTGTGAGATCCCCACCAGACAAGACCTGGGGGTCTAATCCATAAGCCCTGAGGGGGACCAGCTTCTGAGCACTGGTCTCTCAACCAAGGTTTTTGAGACCAATATAAACTTTAGAGCTTCCTCCACAAGAAAACGTTATGCCCTAAAGTGGAATGTGTTTCCTTTATGGTACAAAGAATTACAGTTGGACCCAGTTGCTTCAGTGCTGGAGTTCCTCCAGAGCCATTTCTCTGATGGTCTTTCCCCATCTACGCTAAAGGTCTGTGTGGCAGCCATTGCTGTCTTCCACATGCCTTTTAGAGATGGCCCTCTGGAGAAACACCCATTTATTATTCGTTTCCTTCGAACCACTTAAGAAGGGTTCCCCTGCCTCTAAACATTGTGGAGATCTCTTAAGCATATGAGGTGTGCAATTTGCCCACTTGACCAGAGGAGTGTCATCCTCCAAGGCGCTGTTATCAGGGGCTTCCCTTCAAGAGGTCTGTGATGCAGCTGGCTTTCATAAGATGCATATACTTGCATAAGATATTACAGCTTTGATCTGCCCTCCACACCGGGTTCTCAAGTCATCTTGTCCTGTGTTGTGCCTGACAAGCTTCACACCAAGGTATACTCTGGCTGGTGTGGCACAGTGGGTATTTCGTTCCCCTAAGCTTCGTTCTGATGCAGCAGAAACATTTCAAATTTCTTTTCTAGAATTGTCTGTAATACAAAATATCAAAGTGTAGTTGACCCTGCATACTATCATTATGGTAAATGTGTGATTGTGAGAAATCCATCAGAACTTCTTGTTTTGTAAGGATTCAGTTGTTATGTGACGAGTGAGTCGCTGTTGTCATGGTGAATTTAAAGAATGGAATCCCTATATAAGGTGGCTTTACCACTCCATCACAGTGCTGTGTGCTAGTGCTGACCTCTTTAACATACACTGTAAAATCTAGACAAACAGTTATATAGAAAAAGAAAGTCTTATATATATGTCTGTATAAAAGGCTCCTGGAGAAATTAAGTCTTTTATTGATGGACTCTTATTTTGATAGTTTGTAGAGCGTATTTCCTGATTCATCCAGTGGGAGGCATTATTGTTGAAGTTTGCCGCCTGCTGCGTCATTATATTATTGAGAGACCTGCAACTGCGCACTTAGTTTTTCCTGCCTGTTATTTGGATGTTTGTTGCCGTTTGGTGTTTCAAAGTGTTAGTTCATGACCATAAAGTAAGTTTTCTTTGATTTATATATGTTTAAATGCGTTTGAAGCATATTATTTAACTTTTTACATTTGCACTGACATGTAACAATTCACGTGTGCTCGTTCGACAGATAAACAAGATATGCTATGTCATTTCTGCTAAATACAGATGTAAATGTTACGGTTTACATAGTAATTATTCTATAATCGGTCATGTTTGATACTTTGTAAAGATTTAACCAGTATTACTGCCTTTTTGATGGTTATTTGAGAAATTGCATTGTTTGTTAATGTAATTGGATTTATTAATATACATATAATAATACTGAAGTCATTTCATGGGACCAGACCATCAGTTATATTGTCTTCCATTGCACATCCTCTGAATAGTTAACTGCAGCTGTTATTTAAAGATTATACTGGAAATGTTAGTATTATTGATTAGGGAATGTCTGATTTATTTGTAATGATGTACATATTTCCACTTACACTGTTATATTTTGTTATTTGTAGACTAATATTCAATACACTTTGGAAAGAAGCTCCAGTCTCCTCATTCTTTGTGTCCTGACCGACACCCCAGGAGTGTATACTGCTGATAGTTAGAACTAGAGCCTAGTAGTCTCCTTTCCTCACCAACAAACTGGTCCTTCGAGCCGGAGGCAGTGTTCATTCCTGGTACCATGGAATCTGATGAGGAGATCGTTGGGACAGCCAGACCAAAACGGCAAACACGTCCACCAGTCCGACTCCAAGACTTTGAAGTACATTATGTAGGGGGCAGAGCTGTTACTGAACATGCTGTCCAACCCCCTTGGGAGGTACCCGCCCATGTGACACCTCTCCAGTCGTCATGGGACAATCCTGATTACCTCTATGATGATGCTGCTCCTCGCACAGGCCCTCAGTTGAGATCAACAAGCTTCAGTTATACAGAGCGCAGTGAAAACTTACCTCAGTCATTCATATCAGCCCAGCAGCCCAGATACCCTGAACCTGAATACTATAATGAACTCCAAGCCATTCGCAGAGAGAATGCACAGCTGCTGCAGTCACACCAAGCTTTCCGTGCTGACTTGATGGAGTTGAAAGCAGTTCGTACTGAGTTCAAAGAACTTGTTAAAGTTGCTCAAACCCTGAGAGCAGAGCTCAGTCCAAGTAAAAGCCATGACAGTCCCCCCATGCAACCAGTTCCCAAACTGCTATCCAGTCCTTCCTGCCACGTAGACCAGACAGAGCTGGCTACATCAGCTGATGATGAAAAGTGGCCTGAGCTTCCACCCTGGCCTGAGCCCGAGCTAGAACTGAGAAAGGGTGTGGAGACTTTAAAGTTATCAAAACCCAGCACAGCTACCAACCAACGAGAGGTACTGAGGTACTCAAAGGTCTCTCAATCTCACCCTTCACCAGCATATCGGCCTTCTCAGTATTATTCTCAAAGTCCAGATGTGCTACCTCCCCCACCGACACCTGAAGACCTCAGAGAGTTGTTATCCTCAGCTGCACAACCCTCATTTTGGAAACCTTCACTGGCCCAAATTCCAGTTTCCTCTCCCCGACATGGAGCAATGCCAGCTCAGTCAAGTCATCGAGCACCTGCAGTTAAGGTAGAATCCAACATACCACAATTAACCCACACCTCAGGTTCAGAGTATGTGTATAGAGGGCCTACCCCTACTATCCCCAAGTTCAGCCGACCAGATCCAAGCGAGTTCGCCAGACTTCGAATTGCTTTGGAAAATCTGCTTCCTCCAGATAGTACTGAACTCTTTAAATATCAAATACTTGTGGACCATTTAAAGTTAGATGAAGCTAAGCTGATTGCAGATGCCTTTCTGAACTCGCCTACACCATTTACTGACACCATGGTGGCCCTTCATGAGAAGTTTGGTCAGCCCCACCAACTAGAATTGAGGAAAATTGCCAGTGTTCTGGAAGCCCCTGATGTAAAGCGTGGTGATACAGCTGCATTCCAGAAGTTTGCTCTTCAGGTACAGTCATTAGTGGGTTTGTTGAAGACTTTAGGACCTGAGGGTGACATTGAGCTGAATTGTGGGTCACATGTTGCACGTCTTTTGAGCAAACTTCCTTCTGAACAGCAAGCTGAGTTCCGCCGTCACATGTTCCGGCAACCTGGAACTGTATCTACTCTGCGAGATCTCTCAAACTGGCTCCGCTATGAAGCCTGGTGCCATGACTTTGATGCAGAGATGGTCGCACGAGGAACTCAAGACCGACAGACTTCTAGATCTGTACATGGTAGAAAAACTGTAGCCATTCTTCATGGGGTTGGAGAGACTCACAATGTAACTTCCCTGTCCCCTCAGAAAGGTACTACTCAACAGACTAAACCAGTTGAGGTGAAGCGGTTCTGTCCCTTCTGTGATAGTACAGAGCATTATTTGAGCCAATGCAAAGCCTTTGCTAAACTTACCATTGACCAGGCCAAAGACTGGATTCGAGATAATAATCGCTGTTGGCGCTGTGCCAGGAATCATCACGCTGCACAGTGTGACTTGAAAAAGCCCTGCAACCTATGTCAAGGTAAACATCTTCGCCCTCTGCACAAAGTAAATGTCAGATCCTCCCAAGAGGGCGCAGTCAGTGCTGAGAAGAGTTGCCTTACCAGTTCCTCTCCAGACAGATTTTACCTGGACAAACCTGTTATTGGGACCTGTGTCATGCTCAAGGTAGTACTTGTACATGTTCATTACGAAGATCGTACTTTGGAAACATTTGCGCTTCTGGATGATGGCTCTGAGAGAACCATCCTGCTCCCAACTGCTGCCAAAGCCCTGGGCATACAGGGTACACCTGAAGATCTCCCTTTGCACACTGTGCGACAAGATATTGAAATTCTTCATGGGTCATCTATCTCCTTTCAAGTATCCCCAACCCATAAGCCTCAAACCCTTTACAAGATTGAACATGCCTTTACTGCAGATCGCCTCAATCTGTCACGACAGTCGTATCCTGTGGATCAACTGCAGAAGAAGTATAGACACTTACGAGGTCTTCCCATCCTACCTGTGAAAGATGCTCAACCTCTTCTTCTGATTGGGTCAGATCAACCACATCTTATTACACCAATCGAGCCTATCAGATTAGGTTCTTCAGGTGGACCTGCTGCTGTCAACACACGCTTGGGATGGACCCTCCAGGGCCCTGCATCATTCATGGGGCGGCCTGCATCCTACCAACAATGTATGCTGACATCTGTCCTTCCCCCTCAAGATGAGCTCTTCAAGAATGTCCAAAGACTCTGGCAGATAGAAGCTGTTCCACATAGGGATGAGAAAGAGGTGACTCGTTCTAAGCAAGATCAGGAGGCTTTAAAATTACTCGAAACCAAGACCATCCGCACAGAGGTGAACGGCATTCTTTGAATGGCAACGCCCTTACTACGGCAGAAGGATATGCCTCAGTTACACGCCCCTAAGGAGTCAGTCATGCCTAACCTGCGCAGCACTGAGAAACGTTTGTTAAAGGATCCAGTGAAAGCAGAGACTTATAGAGCAGAGATGGAGAAGCTCATGCAAACAGGAGCTGTCCAGGAAGTAACTCAGGAGACAACAGACTCTGACGAATGTTGGTATATACCTCACCATATTGTCAGTCATATTGGGAAATCCCGTGTTGTTTTCAACTGTTCCCATCAATATCATGGGCAAAGTCTCAACCAGTATCTGTTGCCTGGCCCTACACTTGGCGCATCATTGCTAGGTGTACTCCTCAGATTTAGGGAACATCCAGTTGCAGTAAGTGGTGACATCAAGGCGATGTTCCATCAGGTCCGCCTCCTTCCTGAAGATCGTCCCTTACTGCGGTTTCTCTGGCGTGATCTGAAAGTGAATGAACCCCCTAAAGTCTTTGAATGGCAGGTGTTACCATTTGGTACTACATGTAGTCCATGTTGTGCCACTTATGCCCTGCAGCGCCATGTGACCGAACACAGCATGACTAGTGGGTCCATCAGGTTCTCAGTGGAGAAATGTTTTTATGTAGACAACTGCCTTCAGAGTCTGAGTACCCCTGAGACAGCCAAATACTTGGTTGATGGACTGAGAGAGATGCTTTCCAAAGCTGGATTTGAGATACGACAGTGGGCCAGTAATGTTCCCAGCATTCTGAGTCACTTACCAACGGAAGCTCAAGCTGAGAGTTTGGAACTTTGGTTAGCTCAAGACAAGTCAGATGTACCAGAGTCAACCTTAGGATTAAGCTGGAACTGGCAGACTGATACCTTAGCGTACAAGCACCGACCTGTTGTGTATGAGACTCCCACCCTCAGGAACATCTACAAGGTCCTAGCCACTCAATATGACCCTCTCGGGCTTCTTTTGCCCTACACCACTCGAGCCAAGGTCATAATTAGGCAGCTATGGAATAAGCAGCGGGGTTGGGATGATCCAAACTTACCACCTGAGCTCTTGCAGTCATGGCGTGTCTGGGAGAATGAACTTCAGTACCTACCAAGCATCACCCTCCCTAGGACTTATGTCCCTCCTGAAGTGGAGAAGGATGGTGCCATACATGAAATTCACATATTTTCAGATGCTTCAGAACAGGCATATGGAGCAGTGGCATACATGAGGACCACTGACAAGAAAGGCCAAGTGTACTTGTCTTTCATGGTAGCTCAATCCCGAGTGGCCCCCAAACGTTCTCATTCCATTCCTCGATTGGAACTTTGTGGAGCTCTTGTGGCTGCTCAGTTAGCTAGATTGCTTCAGAAGGAACTGACCTTGCAGATTGAAACAACAGTGTTATGGACAGATTCTTCCACTGTCCTTAACTGGCTGAACTCTGAATCCTGCCACTACAAAGTTTTTGTTGGCAATAGAGTCGCCGAAATCCAGGAGCTAACAGAGATGTGTTCTTGGCGCTATGTGGATTCTGCAAGCAATCCTGCAGATGACCTCACTAGAGGCAAACCTCTGAATGCCCTTACAGAGACAAATAGATGGTCTCAAGGACCTCCATTCTTACTCCAAGATTCGGCTGCCTGGCCAGTGATGCCAAGAACAGACCAAACAGATGACACCACAGAGCTACGGAAGTCTGCCTTCTGTGGAGCCACGACAGTAACACCCCAATCCATTATATCTGATTCTTGGAATCATGATACCTGGCAAGAACTCCTGGATGCTACTGTCAAGGAAATTCAGGTAAACCCTACTTCTGATTCCTTTCCTGCTGCAGATGATTATCGTCAAGCTGAGATCCTTACTCTCAAGCGAGTTCAGCAGGAGTCTTTTCCAATTGACTATCAACGTTTGGAGAAAGGGAAACCAGTGTCTTCTGATAGTCACCTTCTTACCTTAGCTCCTGAACTGGACAGATATAGTGGTTTAATCCGAGTGGGAGGTCGATTAAGGAGAGCTGAGTCCATAGAAGAATGCACCTTACACCCCATTGTATTGGACGCTCATCATCCAGTCACCCGGCTACTGATTAAGCATTATGATTGCCAGCTGCATCATCCAGGACCTGAGCGAGTCTTTGCCGAAATGCGGCGCTATTATTGGATCATCCGTGGCCGTGAAGCCATTCGTCGGCACCAGCATGGGTGTCCAGAGTGTCAGCGTTGGAGGGCACAACCAACTATTCCTAAGATGGCAGACTTACCTTCTGCCCGTCTCCGTCTCCACAAACCTGCCTTTTACTCATGTGGTGTAGACTGCTTTGGGCCAATGCTGATTAAAATTGGGAGACGCACAGAAAAAGGGGGGATAATCTTCAAGTGTTTAACTACTAGAGCAGTGCACTTGGACCTCCTCAGCACCATGAATGCTGATTCCTTCTTAATGGCCTTTAGGCGGTTTGTTGCACGGAGGGGGACACCAGCGGAACTGTGGTCAGACCGAGGAACAAACTTCAAAGGAGGTGAAAGAGAGCTGAGAGAAGCCTTTGCTGAAATGGCTCCTGACTTACAGAAACAGCTTGCTCATCAGAGGATCCAATTTCACTTCAATCCTCCAGCAGCCCCACATTTTGGAGGAGTGTGGGAGAGAGAAGTACGATCTGTAAAGTCAGCCCTTTATACTACCGTGGGATCTCAGTCAGTTCCAGAAGAAGTCCTGCTGACAGTCCTCCTAGAGGTGGAAGCTATTCTTAACTCAAAGCCTTTAGGATACGTGTCTTCGGATGTTGCAGACATTGACCCAGTGACCCCAAACAGTTTGCTAATGGGGCGGCCGGATGGTTCCTTACCACAGGTAATCTACCCGGAGTCTGAATTGTTGAGTCGCAGACGCTGGAGGCATTCGCAAGTCCTGGTGGATAACTTCTGGTCCAGGTTTATCCGAAACTACCTCCCAGGCCTCCAGACACGGCAAAAGTGGCAGTCCTCTCCCCCAGATGTAACAGAAAAAATGGTTGTTATGATTGTAGATCCACAGATGCCTAGGGCCCTCTGGCCTGTTGGACATGTCATCAAGACACACCACAGTTTGGATGGACATGTCAGATCTGCTGATGTAGGTATAAAGGGGCAAGTCTATACTCGACCAGTAGCGCGGTTGGTGATCCTCCCAGCTCTGCCAGATAATGAAAACGTCCCTGCCAACTCGCCTTAACTTAAGTCGCCTTTTAGTAGAAGCAAAGTTGCATAGCACCATTGGGGGCGGCTGTATAAAAGGCTCCTGGAGAAATTAAGTCTTTTATTGATGGACTCTTATTTTGATAGTTTGTAGAGCGTATTTCCTGATTCATCCAGTGGGAGGCATTGTTGTTGAAGTTTGCCGCCTGCTGCGTCATTATATTATTGAGAGACCTGCAACTGCGCACTTAGTTTTTCCTGCCTGTTATTTGGATGTTTGTTGCCGTTTGGTGTTTCAAAGTGTTAGTTCATGACCATAAAGTAAGTTTTCTTTGATTTATATATGTTTTAAATGCGTTTGAAGCATATTATTTAACTTTTTACATTTGCACTGACATGTAACAATTCACGTGTGCTCGTTCGACAGATAAACAAGATATGCTATGTCATTTCTGCTAAATACAGATGTAAATGTTACGGTTTACATAGTAATTATTCTATAATCGGTCATGTTTGATACTTTGTAAAGATTTAACCAGTATTACTGCCTTTTTGATGGTTATTTGGGAAATTGCATTGTTTGTTAATGTAATTGGATTTATTAATATACATATAATAATACTGAAGTCATTTCATGGGACCAGACCATCAGTTATATTGTCTTCCATTGCACATCCTCTGCATAGTTAAAACTGTAGCTGTTATTTAAAGATTATACTGGAAATGTTAGTATTATTGATTAGGGAATGTCTGATTTATTTGTAATGATGTACATATTGTAACGAAGCGGGACTCAGGCTGAGATCCATTTGCAAGCTTTTATTCAATGTGAGCATGGTCGTACAGGCTGGGTCGATCATGGGTAAACAGGAACAGCAAGGAACAGGCAGAGTCATAATAAGAGTACAGGCAGTAGATCGAGGACAGGCAGAAATCATTCACAGAACAGTATAACAGGCAAGGGTCAGGACAGGCAGCAACGGGTCAAGAAACAGGAATAATAATGCTCGGAAATGATACAGGAGTAATCAAGACTTCGCGATTGGATGGTGTGAGTGAGAGTCCTTTTATAGTCCAGGTAACAAGCTGCAGCTGGGTGTAGTGATTAGTGAGGAGTGTGTGCATGGCTGTATGTGGCGACAGGTGATTGGTGTAGAGTGAACATGTGACTGGCAGGGAGGATTGTGGGAAGTGTAGTCCGGGAACTGACAGGAACAGACGGTGATCGTGACATAATGTCCCCCTCCCGGAAGGCGCGTCCTCGCGCCGTAGATGGCACAACTGGGGAGGGGGGGTGGGTGCCCTGGAGACCTACAGGCAGGGGATACTGGATGTGCAGGCGGGTATGGAGGTCTCCAGGGCAGGTCCAGGAACTCAAGCAGCCACGGCGGGTCAGGAGCCTCGGGCGGCCATGGCGGGTCAGGAGCCTCGGGCGGCCACGACGGGTCAGGAGCCTCGGGCGGCCACGACGGGTCAGGAGCCTCGGGCGGCCACGGCGGGTCAGGAGCCTCGGGCGGCCACGGCGGGTCAGATGGCCTGGGCAGCCACGGTAGGTCGGGTGGTTCAGGCAACCACGGCAGGTCAGGTGGCTCGGGCGGCCACGGTAGATCAGGTGGCTCGGGCGGCCACGGCAGGTCAGGTGGCCTGGGCAACCACGGCAGGTCAGGTGGCTTGGGCAGCCGCAGCAATGAGTCCATAAATGGCCCTAGTGGGCTACAGTCCATAAATGGCCCTGACAGCAGTGGCTGGGCAGGGTCCCCACCCACCAACTCCCCACCCCTAGGTATACTGCCCCCCCCAAAAAAGTTCTTGGGGATTTCAGCGGGGCCCGTCGCAGGTTCGTGGGCAAGGAGTTCGGGTGGCGCTGGCAGGGCCAGGCGTGTGGGCGAAGCCGGCAGCGCAAGGAGTGTGAGCGGCGCCGGCAGGGCTGGAAGCTCGGGTGGAGCCGGCAGGGCGAGGAGCTCGGGTGGCGCCGGCAGGGTGAGGAGCTCAGTAGGCGCCGGCAGGGCAAGACGCTTAGGCGGTGCTGGTAGAGCATGACGCTTGGGCAGAGCAAGAGACCTCTGGAGTGGTCGCCAGGCCCACAGCGGCCTCTTGAATGGCGTCTGCGTCTTGAGGAGAGGAGGACGCCTTCTTCCTCCTCCTCCTCCTCCTCTTCCTCCGGGAGTGAGGCGATGGTTCACCGACTGGAGCGGTCTCTGGAGCAAACTCACTGGCTGAAGCGGGTTCTGGAGCGGACTCAATGGCTGGAACGGCCATTACCTCCGTGAGCACTGAAGGGGCGGCCATCTTGCCCGTAGGCACTGGCAAAGCAGCCATCTTGTCCATCGCGTCCAGGGCGCTTGAGAGCGTTGCAACAGGCGAGCTTGAGAGGGTAACCGGGAGGAACAGGCAGAGTCGTAATCAGAGTACAGGCAGTAGATCGAGGACAGGCAGAAATCATTCACAGAACAGTATAACAGGCAAGGGTCAGGACAGGCAGCAACGGGTCAAGAAACAGGAATAATAATGCTCGGAAATGATACAGGAGTAATCAAGACTTCACGATTGGATGGTGTGAGTGAGAGTCCTTTTATAGTCCAGGTAACAAGCTGCAGCTGGGTGTAGTGATTAGTGAGGAGTGTGTGCATGGCTGTATGTGGCGACAGGTGATTGGTGTAAAGTGAACATGTGACTGGCAGGGAGGATTGTGGGAAGTGTAGTCCGGGAACTGACAGGAACAGACGGTGATCGTGACACATATTTCCACTTACACTGTTATATTTTGTTATTTGTAGACTAATATTCAATACACTTTGGAAAGAAGCTCCAGTCTCCTCATTCTTTGTGTCCTGACCGACACCCCAGGAGTGTATACTGCTGATAGTTAGAACTAGAGCCTAGTAGTCCCCTTTCCTCACCAACAATGTCCACTTTAGAAGAATCAGATACCAGTGGTTTTCAACTGGTTTGGCTGTGGGACCCACATTTTCACATTTCTTATTAAGCCATGACCAAATGTATTCCTCAAATGGCTGACACACTGTCCCAATTTAGTTACATATAAAATGTTAGAATATCACTAAAAAATAAATTGTGTAATGTGAGGTTATAAAATAGCAGTCCCTAGTTTTTCATCCTACAATAAAGTTAGAAAGTTGGTATGAGCCATCACATTCATTATAAATCATATAGAAAATAGCACAAAAAATAGTAATAAAGTGTTATTTAGGGTTACAAAAACTAGGGTAACACTTTATTTTACAGTGTCATTGTTACATATAACCCAAAACCAAGCCAAACCCTAATCCAAACCCTATAGTAAGTGCATGTAGTTACTTAATATTACTCAGTACTTAAATGTATAATTACAGTGTAAAGACACCTTAAAATAAAGTGTAACCAAAACTAGTAACCATGGTAAATACTAGGATGAACTGTTAAAGGGACAGTAGCCTAATGAAATATTTGTCATTAATGTTAATCAAACAATGGAATATTTTAAATAAACATACATGGTAAATAAACCTACTGTATTTGAAAAACATCATAATATTATAAAACATATTATTTATGCATATTAAACAAGGATGATTGTTATAATTGCCTTTTGATCCACTTTGATAACACCCGCAATCTGCGACGCGCGTGCTCTCCATGTGATCATTTTGTCTCATCTCTGTGACGTCATACATAGCGCCCGTCATATAGACCTCATGTAGCTCTGCCCCTTTTCAGCGCTTCACTCGTTGTCTTTTGACTTCCGGTTTGGATTTCCACAGCGATCTTGTGTATTTATGAATGAACTGCTCGTTTTAAAATCTTCCCTGTCTCCTGACATTTGTTAAGACATCTGTTTTAAACATTACAATGCTCATGATAACTTATTATATTATATTACTTATTATATATAAATATTAAAATATAATAAGGTAAGGTCTTTATTTTTTTCATTCACAGCACAGCAGAACAACTTTAATAACACATTGTATTCCTCCTTTCAATTATTTAAGTGAATAAAAAAGTGGCATCTTTTTTTGACCATTAACACAATATTGTTACAAGTTGCTGTGTAGGAATACACACGACGAGGCATAAAGATCAAAGAGTCAAACTTTACTAGGCAATCCAATGGAAGATACAGGAACAGAGGTTTACACACACAACATTAAAACGTAAGATAACGGACAATGGTGAGAAAGGTGACTGTTTATAAAGGGAGTGCTGATGAGGGACATGCAGGTACAGAACAGAAAGGGTGCTGGGAAACGTAGTGCTGGAGCTGGTGACTGTGACAGTACCTCTCCCTCCGGCAAGGCGCGTCGTCGTGCCGTAGTGGAATATCCAAAGGGGAGGGCCAGAGGGGGTTCAGGAGGAGGATGGTGAAGCTGGAGGATGAGCCGGATGGAGGCCCAGTCCCCAACCAGGATGATGGAAATCGGCGGCAACGCTGGAGGGAGGAGCCATGGTGGTGATGGTCTCAGGGCTACCTTGGAGATGAACAATGTGGGAGGCATTGTTGTTGAAGTTTGCCGCCTGCTGCGTCATTATATTATTGAGAGACCTGCAACTGCGCACTTAGTTTTTCCTGCCTGTTATTTGGATGTTTGTTGCCGTTTGGTGTTTCAAAGTGTTAGTTCATGACCATAAAGTAAGTTTTCTTTGATTTATATATGTTTTAAATGCGTTTGAAGCATATTATTTAACTTTTTACATTTGCACTGACATGTAACAATTCACGTGTGCTCGTTCGACAGATAAACAAGATATGTCATTTCTGCTAAATACAGATGTAAATGTTACGGTTTACATAGTAATTATTCTATAATCGGTCATGTTTGATACTTTGTAAAGATTTAACCAGTATTACTGCCTTTTTGATGGTTATTTGGGAAATTGCATTGTTTGTTAATGTAATTGGATTTATTAATATACATATAATAATACTGAAGTCATTTCATGGGACCAGACCATCAGTTATATTGTCTTCCATTGCACATCCTCTGCATAGTTAAAACTGTAGCTGTTATTTAAAGATTATACTGGAAATGTTAGTATTATTGATTAGGGAATGTCTGATTTATTTGTAATGATGTACATATTGTAACGAAGCGGGACTCAGGCTGAGATCCATTTGCAAGCTTTTATTCAATGTGAGCATGGTCGTACAGGCTGGGTCGATCATGGGTAAACAGGAACAGCAAGGAACAGGCAGAGTCATAATAAGAGTACAGGCAGTAGATCGAGGACAGGCAGAAATCATTCACAGAACAGTATAACAGGCAAGGGTCAGGACAGGCAGCAACGGGTCAAGAAACAGGAATAATAATGCTCGGAAATGATACAGGAGTAATCAAGACTTCGCGATTGGATGGTGTGAGTGAGAGTCCTTTTATAGTCCAGGTAACAAGCTGCAGCTGGGTGTAGTGATTAGTGAGGAGTGTGTGCATGGCTGTATGTGGCGACAGGTGATTGGTGTAGAGTGAACATGTGACTGGCAGGGAGGATTGTGGGAAGTGTAGTCCGGGAACTGACAGGAACAGACGGTGATCGTGACATAATGTCCCCCTCCCGGAAGGCGCGTCCTCGCGCCGTAGATGGCACAACTGGGGAGGGGGGGTGGGTGCCCTGGAGACCTACAGGCAGGGGATACTGGATGTGCAGGCGGGTATGGAGGTCTCCAGGGCAGGTCCAGGAACTCAAGCAGCCACGGCGGGTCAGGAGCCTCGGGCGGCCACGGCGGGTCAGGAGCCTCGGGCGGCCACGACGGGTCAGGAGCCTCGGGCGGCCACGACGGGTCAGGAGCCTCGGGCGGCCACGGCGGGTCAGGAGCCTCGGGCGGCCACGGCGGGTCAGATGGCCTGGGCAGCCACGGTAGGTCGGGTGGTTCAGGCAACCACGGCAGGTCAGGTGGCTCGGGCGGCCACGGTAGATCAGGTGGCTCGGGCGGCCACGGCAGGTCAGGTGGCCTGGGCAACCACGGCAGGTCAGGTGGCTTGGGCAGCCGCAGCAATGAGTCCATAAATGGCCCTAGTGGGCTACAGTCCATAAATGGCCCTGACAGCAGTGGCTGGGCAGGGTCCCCACCCACCAACTCCCCACCCCTAGGTATACTGCCCCCCCCAAAAAAGTTCTTGGGGATTTCAGCGGGGCCCGTCGCAGGTTCGTGGGCAAGGAGTTCGGGTGGCGCTGGCAGGGCCAGGCGTGTGGGCGAAGCCGGCAGCGCAAGGAGTGTGAGCGGCGCCGGCAGGGCTGGAAGCTCGGGTGGAGCCGGCAGGGCGAGGAGCTCGGGTGGCGCCGGCAGGGTGAGGAGCTCAGTAGGCGCCGGCAGGGCAAGACGCTTAGGCGGTGCTGGTAGAGCATGACGCTTGGGCAGAGCAAGAGACCTCTGGAGTGGTCGCCAGGCCCACAGCGGCCTCTTGAATGGCGTCTGCGTCTTGAGGAGAGGAGGACGCCTTCTTCCTCCTCCTCCTCCTCCTCTTCCTCCGGGAGTGAGGCGATGGTTCACCGACTGGAGCGGTCTCTGGAGCAAACTCACTGGCTGAAGCGGGTTCTGGAGCGGACTCAATGGCTGGAACGGCCATTACCTCCGTGAGCACTGAAGGGGCGGCCATCTTGCCCGTAGGCACTGGCAAAGCAGCCATCTTGTCCATCGCGTCCAGGGCGCTTGAGAGCGTTGCAACAGGCGAGCTTGAGAGGGTAACCGGGAGGAACAGGCAGAGTCGTAATCAGAGTACAGGCAGTAGATCGAGGACAGGCAGAAATCATTCACAGAACAGTATAACAGGCAAGGGTCAGGACAGGCAGCAACGGGTCAAGAAACAGGAATAATAATGCTCGGAAATGATACAGGAGTAATCAAGACTTCACGATTGGATGGTGTGAGTGAGAGTCCTTTTATAGTCCAGGTAACAAGCTGCAGCTGGGTGTAGTGATTAGTGAGGAGTGTGTGCATGGCTGTATGTGGCGACAGGTGATTGGTGTAAAGTGAACATGTGACTGGCAGGGAGGATTGTGGGAAGTGTAGTCCGGGAACTGACAGGAACAGACGGTGATCGTGACACATATTTCCACTTACACTGTTATATTTTGTTATTTGTAGACTAATATTCAATACACTTTGGAAAGAAGCTCCAGTCTCCTCATTCTTTGTGTCCTGACCGACACCCCAGGAGTGTATACTGCTGATAGTTAGAACTAGAGCCTAGTAGTCCCCTTTCCTCACCAACAATGTCCACTTTAGAAGAATCAGATACCAGTGGTTTTCAACTGGTTTGGCTGTGGGACCCACATTTTCACATTTCTTATTAAGCCATGACCAAATGTATTCCTCAAATGGCTGACACACTGTCCCAATTTAGTTACATATAAAATGTTAGAATATCACTAAAAAATAAATTGTGTAATGTGAGGTTATAAAATAGCAGTCCCTAGTTTTTCATCCTACAATAAAGTTAGAAAGTTGGTATGAGCCATCACATTCATTATAAATCATATAGAAAATAGCACAAAAAATAGTAATAAAGTGTTATTTAGGGTTACAAAAACTAGGGTAACACTTTATTTTACAGTGTCATTGTTACATATAACCCAAAACCAAGCCAAACCCTAATCCAAACCCTATAGTAAGTGCATGTAGTTACTTAATATTACTCAGTACTTAAATGTATAATTACAGTGTAAAGACACCTTAAAATAAAGTGTAACCAAAACTAGTAACCATGGTAAATACTAGGATGAACTGTTAAAGGGACAGTAGCCTAATGAAATATTTGTCATTAATGTTAATCAAACAATGGAATATTTTAAATAAACATACATGGTAAATAAACCTACTGTATTTGAAAAACATCATAATATTATAAAACATATTATTTATGCATATTAAACAAGGATGATTGTTATAATTGCCTTTTGATCCACTTTGATAACACCCGCAATCTGCGACGCGCGTGCTCTCCATGTGATCATTTTGTCTCATCTCTGTGACGTCATACATAGCGCCCGTCATATAGACCTCATGTAGCTCTGCCCCTTTTCAGCGCTTCACTCGTTGTCTTTTGACTTCCGGTTTGGATTTCCACAGCGATCTTGTGTATTTATGAATGAACTGCTCGTTTTAAAATCTTCCCTGTCTCCTGACATTTGTTAAGACATCTGTTTTAAACATTACAATGCTCATGATAACTTATTATATTATATTACTTATTATATATAAATATTAAAATATAATAAGGTAAGGTCTTTATTTTTTTTCATTCACAGCACAGCAGAACAACTTTAATAACACATTGTATTCCTCCTTTCAATTATTTAAGTGAATAAAAAAGTGGCATCTTTTTTTGACCATTAACACAATATTGTTACAAGTTGCTGTGTAGGAATACACACGACGAGGCATAAAGATCAAAGAGTCAAACTTTACTAGGCAATCCAATGGAAGATACAGGAACAGAGGTTTACACACACAACATTAAAACGTAAGATAACGGACAATGGTGAGAAAGGTGACTGTTTATAAAGGGAGTGCTGATGAGGGACATGCAGGTACAGAACAGAAAGGGTGCTGGGAAACGTAGTGCTGGAGCTGGTGACTGTGACAGTACCTCTCCCTCCGGCAAGGCGCGTCCTCGTGCCGTAGTGGAATATCCAAAGGGGAGGGCCAGAGGGGGTTCAGGAGGAGGATGGTGAAGCTGGAGGATGAGCCGGATGGAGGCCCAGTCCCCAACCAGGATGATGGAAATCGGCGGCAACGCTGGAGGGAGGAGCCATGGTGGTGATGGTCTCAGGGCTACCTTGGAGATGAACAATGTGGCCTCAGCGATGGAAGAGGAACCCACGGCATAGATAGAAGGCAGATGGAGCGGTTCAATGCTGACGACCCAGGCGACTGCGACGGAGCCACAGCGACGACCATCCGAGTTGGATGCAGGGATCCTGAGGGTTGAGGTGAGGAGATGGCTCACAATATTCCCCTGATGTAACCACATCATTGAGAGGAGGTGATGGTGGTGTAGCTGGACTGATGGGGGACAGCTCTGGCAGGACAGCAGACGTGGTTGAGGTCAGGGAAGAAGGCTGAGATGGAGATTCGATCAACATTTCCAGGAGAGGATGTGGGAGAGGGAGGCTGGGAGGGATAAGTGAGTCCAATATAGAGTGGTTAAATAGCTAAGGGGCTTCTGACCTGCTCATCGTCTGATGAGAGATGGGGGACAGCCAGAGCTGTCCAGCTACACCACCATCACCTCCTCTCAATGATGTGGTTACATCGTGGGAATATTGTGAGCCATCTCCTCTGGGGCGTAAGGACCCGTGGCTCAGCCTCCAGCATCTGTCCTCGTCTCTCCTCCTCGACCCGTCACCCTGACTCCTTCACCTACGCTCCTCCCTCCCTCGTCGTCACCTACTCCCTCGAAGCTGGATGGGACCACCGGCTCAAACCTCTCCTCTGATGGAAATTCCTCAGGCTCCGGGGTGATGTCAAACTCGATCGCTCCTCCTGGTGCGGGCTCTGACGTCACGGCGTGGTCGTCGTCTCCATCTGTGGTGGGTCTCTGGTTGGGAACTGGGTTCTGTGGGGTTCCGGATCGGGGCTGTTTGTACTCCAAACACTTAAGCAGTGTCTCCTTCCAGTTCAAACCGGTGGTATCTGGGAGATTGCAGGGTCCGTGGTAGTTCGTCCCTATCCGGAAAAGTTTTTTCAAGTCTTCTCCCTCCAGCTGGCATTTGATGGCAAGGTGAACAAACTGTGACATGAAAAAGAAAAAATTGTGGCTCTCCTGAGCCACATCGATGAATTTGGCCCATTCATCCATAAGGGCGGTCCGTTTTTCTGTTACAAGTTGCTGTGTAGGAATACACACAACGAGGAATAAAGATCAAAGAGTCAAACTTTACTAGGCACTCCAATGGAAGATACAGGAACAGAGGTTTACACACATAACATTAATGCGTAAGATAATGGACAACAATGGTGCACTCTTAGACCTTGCTGTAGAAAAACAAACCATTTTCCAGTAAAACAGTAATATACTGTAGAAAACAATGCATTCTGGGTAATATTTGTCATTTTGGAGAAAATAGCCTACAGGAATATACTGTGAGTTAACATCGCTCAAAGTCGACACTCAGAGGCTGTGTTCTAAATCACACCCTATACCCTCATTCACTATTTCCTACATTAGTTAACTAATTTAGCCCACTTGACAGACTTAATTAAGGCCATGTCCACACTAATACGTTTTCGTTTGAAAACGTATATTTTTCTCTCCGTTTTGGCCTTCCGTCCACACTGAGACAGCGTTTTAAGTCAACGAAAACATAGCTTTTGGAAAACGCTCTCCAAAGCGGATACATTTGAAAACGCCGTCTTCGCGTCGTAGTGTGGACTGTGAAAACGGAGGCTTTTGAATACGATGATGCATTTTTAGTCATCCCTTGTGAAAAAGAAGTGCACTTAATTGTATTGAAAGTGTACTTTGTGTGTACTTAGTATACTTTTTAAAAAGTGCACTTGCAGATAATACAATATAATTAAAATTAAAGGCCACTTTAGTGTACTTAAGTAGAACATACTTTAATGACAATATTTATTATCATGCTTAAGTGCACTTTTTAAAAATTCACTTTGTAATAATGTCAAATTAAGTTGTACTTAAAGAAAGTACACTAATGAAAATATTTATTAACACGCTTAAGTGCACTTTTTAAAAATGCACTTTGTAATAATGTCAAATTAAGTTGTACTTAAAGAAAGTACACTTAAATGACAATATTTACTAACACGCTTGAGTGCACTTTTTAAAAATACACTTTGTAATAATGTCTAATTAAGTTGTACTTAAAGAAAGTACACTTTAATGACAATATTTATTATCATGCTTAAGTGCACTTTTTAAAAATGCACTTTGTAATAATGTCAAATTAAGTTTTACTTAACGAAAGTACACTTTAATGACAATATTTATTAATATGCTCGAGTGCACTTTTTAAAAATGCCCTTTGTAATAATGTCAAATTAAGCTGTACTTAAAGAAAGTACACTTAAATGACAATATTTACTAACACGCTTGAGTGCACTTTTTAAAAATACACTTTGTAATAATGACTTATTAATTGTACTTACAGAAAGTAAACTTTAATGACAATGTTTATTAACACACTTGAGTGCACTTTTTAAAAATGCACTTTGTAATAATGACTTATTAAGTTGTACTAAAAAAAGTACACTTTAATAGCAATATTTATTAACACGCTTAAATGCAGTTTTTAAAAATGCACTTTGTAATAATGACTTATTAAGTTATACTTAAAGAAAGTACACTTAAATGACAATATTTATTAACACTTTTTTAAAAATGCACTTTGTAATAATGACTTATTAAGTTGTACTTGAAGAAAGTACACTTTCATGACAATATTTCTAAACATGCTTAAGAGCACTTTTTAAAAATGCACTTAATTTTTACCTAATTATGACTTTATAGTGTTTTAAATAAGTAAACTTATTCTGATGTATTGACTTATATATTAAAGCATGTGAAAATTATTTATTTTAATTTCAACTTAAGTGTGTTGTCCAAGATGACATTTGTTAATGTATTTTAAATGTGCTTAGTCTTTAATAAATACTGTGTGCATTAATACACTTGAAATTTATTTTTCTGAATTTCAAAACACTTGCTTATACAGTGTATAATCCTGTACAACTTATTGTTGAAATTTTTATCACCAGCTCCAACTCGACTAGTGTCAGTTTTCTACATAATATTTGACACAAAATGTTTTTTTTTTTTTTTTTTTTTTTTTACGGAGTGCTGTATTTGTAATACTTAATGCAACAGTGCTGTACTTTACATATGTGTAATACTTATAATATCATTGTTGTTCTAAGTTGATTAAACCTATTTAATGGCAAGCAAAAGTTTAACAGATCTAAAAAATAATTTGAATTCATATTCAGTTAAAATACATTTAATTTTAATCAGACTAAACTATAAAATAATTGAATTTCAGTTAGGTGAATGAGTCAAGTTCTGTAAACGTACAGTCTAACTACAACAATGAATTAGAAAAACTTCAAACTTGAACAAATTTAATCATGCGCATGCGCCACAATACTACGTGACGGCGCATTACTTCACCAGAGTTTGAAAAATGCACCTTCAGCCATCTTTCTGTGATCGCGATGCGCGAGGCAACTTTGCTGATCAAAGAAGAAAACAAAGGAGCGCACATTTGGATGACTACAAATGAGACGTTATGTATTACAAATAAAGAAGCAAGTAAGTATCTTGATATATGCTCTCTTTATTTTTATTTTTTCACCGTAACACAGCAGTTCTTATTGCCATTAAGAGTGTACTTACTTAGTTTAAGCGCAATAATGAGGTGAATTAATCATGTTTACTGTAATTTATTTATGATTGCATTATAATAATTTCTTATACAATATGAACGTGGTCGCGTGTGTGGGCGTGTTCAAAGAACACTGAACTCTGACTTTTTAAATCATTTTAAATGACTTTAAGTTAAATTTGCAGAACTAAACTCAAAGATCTGATCTTGTAACATTTAAAGACAACTATATACATTTAATCGCTATTATAACCACCAGTAATGCTTATAATCTATTTTTCTTTTTGCATTTGAAAAGTTAGTTGTTCAATTACTGTTTATAATATGTAATATTTTTGTGCTTATCTGTTGTTTTATATATTCATTTTGTAGGATCAGTACAGATTTGTTATTGGAGATACAGTGCAAGCTGTGTGGAATCAAAGACCTGTATTGATGAGGTGATGTTCCATGTTTTTCCATTAATTCAGCCACCCTGATCACACACTACAAGCTAAAACACTGCCATCAACTGTCCTTATAGCTTTTAAATGCTTTGAATCTTTTCTGTTTGCAAGTAATAAATTCTCACCTGTGCACTTACAAATCCCCATCTAATCATTATATATTTATATTTATATATAATGATATTATTATATAATTATTTACAAAGCAAAACCCCTCAATTTGCTTGGGCCTTGGTTTATTTATCTATATTTGTGTAATTGATAAAGTTATGTTTAATTCCTTGTAAAGTATAAAAATGTTCTCTATTTTGAAAGGCCAGTGTCAGTGAAGATGGTGTGGTCACTGGAATCCTGGTGTTTGTGGGAAATGTGAAGGAGCTTCTCCCAGGATTCTACAACAGTGTTGTCCTGATGACTGAGGTAATTCATCTTGGGTGATGCAGTTGCGGTCAAAAGTTTACTTACACCTTGCAGAATAAACTGCTTCATCAGGGAAGTACTAAATAAAGAAACAAATACAATGCTAATTTGTATGATTTGTTTGTTTTATAATAAAGTTATGATTATGTAAACTTTAGAATTACATAATCATATTTCTACTCTAAATTGTTTTTTGAAATATAAACATTTAAATTGTAGCTGTCATAAATTATGTATTCAAACAATACATAAATTAATTATAAAAAAAATATTTAAAATAAAATTATAATGAATATGTAACGTGGTGCATATAATTAGCAGAATGCTCCTCTCTATAGCTGACTAATGAGTTTATGCTGAATATGATTTTTCTGAAGTAAATGTGATGTTACGTGACATTGTTTACAAGCTGTTTCATTGACGTCTTTCACGCGTTGAAACACTGAGCGATTGAATGTGCATGTTATGGATCAGTTGTACTGTATCTTGTAACATACCTTCAGATGTTCATTCATATTTATTTCACACTGTAACTGGTATTAAAGTGGAGGAAATGATCAGTACACAGTAAACATCTTGGTCACAGGCTTCAATCACTATCAGCAACTCTTTGCCTTTAGGGAATACCAAATGGGTTTTTATTATTTTCAAACCTACAAAGGTGGATATAAACTTTGGAGTTCTGTATATATATATATATATATCTATTGATTTCATTCGATTGAACCAATTATAATAATGGACTGACTCTTCTTTTTTGTTTTTTTTTCCTCCAGGTATTTATTTTTTTTACTTTCTTGCCTCTTTGGAACATGTTCATTTATGCATGCTGTGTAGAGGTGGTTCGCAGCTTCATGGACATTTAAGGTGTTCTGCCGATGAAGAGCTTCTGGCACATTGACATAAACAGCACGTTTTCATACAACTTAAAAAAGGTGACAGACAATTTTGGTTTTCTTGTTTTTGTGCCTTTGGAATTCATTGTTTTTTTTGTTTGTTTTGTTTTTTCTTTTCAAAATTACATTCACTGTAATGCTGGAGTAAGATTTTAGAAGAAACCTTTTTGTCCTGTTTAATGTTTGTGCTAGTAAGGGTTGCAGAGCTTATAAGTAACAAGGTGTCACGATCATCGCCTGCTCCTGTCAGTTCCCGGACTACACTTCCCACAATCCTCCCTGTCTGTCACATGTTCACGTCACACCAATCACCTGTTGCCACATCCACCCTAGCACACCACACTAATCACCACACCCAGCTGCAGCTCATAATCAGGACTATAAAGGACTGTCACACACACCACTTCACCGCGAAGTCTTGATCTTGCCCCGGCTGTCATTTCTGAGCATTATTACCCTGTTAGATTACCTGTTACTGTCTTTGTTTGCCTAACGTTTCCTGACCCTTTGCTGCCTGCCCATCGACCCTGTGCCTGCTCTCTGGACTGTGAACCTTGCTTGTTGCCCTGACCTTCTGCCTGTCTCTGACCACGTTTCTGCCTGCTCTACATTGCTGTGTTTGCTGATGCTGACCCCTGCCTGTACGATGACGATGACTTTTAATAAAGCTTGCAAAATGGATCCCATGTCGAGTGTTGAATCATTACAGAAGACTTCGCCATTACCACGATCCAGCAGCTTTCCCGGAGTTCAGTTGTACGGTATGGACATTGATCAGTTGTTATTGTGGAGTACGCAGGGCATGCGATCGTTAGAGGATTATGTGCAGGAATATCTGGACATTGCTCACCTCTCTGATCTTCCGGACTGTGCACTGATTGACTTCTTCTGTGACGGTGTCAACCAACCTCTCCAAAATCAACTAAGACGAGAGGGACCGCGTTCGTCACTCAGCAGCTTTATGGACTATGCATTGTTGACTGTTGGCTCTCCGTTTACTGTGGGTGTCGCGGAGGAATGCGACACCATGGTGAATCCCGTAATGGCCGCCGCGCCAGGTAACACACACAAAATGGCGGCTACCATCACAACAGCAACAGTTCACGTCTCCGCTGATCGCCCAGAGTCACGTCACGTCTCTAGATCAGTCAGGGAGCGGAGAGGGTTACGTTCCAGTGTGGCTGATCCACCGCTGTCTTCAGCACGAGCGGCTTGCATTCCAAAGCATTCACCGGCCGTCTCGCTCTCAAGCCCGGTGGCCGCTTCGCTCTCAAGCCCGGTGGCCGCGTCGCTCTCAGGTTCGTCTGTTTCAGCGCTCTCAAGTCCGTCTATTGCAACGCTCTCAAGTTCGCCGGTTGCAACGCTCTCAAGTTCGCCGGTTGCAGCGCTCTCAAGTTCGCCGGTTGCAGCGCTCTCAAGTTCGCCGGTTGCAGCGCTCTCAAGTTCGCCGGTTGCAGCGCTCTCAAGTTCGCCGGTTGCAGCGCTCTCAAGTTCGCCGGTTGCTATGGATTCAAGCGCCTTGGACGCGATGGACAAGATGGCTGCGTTGCCAGTGCCCATGGGCAAGATGGCCGCTCCAGTCAGTGAGTTCGCTCCGGCCTGTGAGTCCGCTCCAGAGCCCGATCCAGCCAGTGAGTCCGCTCCAGCCAGTGAGTCCGCTCCAGAGCCCGATCCAGCCAGTGAGTCCGCTCCAGCCAGTGAGTCCGCTCCAGCCAGTGAACCCGCTCCAGAGCCATATCCAGCCAGTGAGTCTGCTCCAGCACAGCCTGCTCTCCTGGTCTGTCCTGTCTTGGCCCAGAGGGTCGTGCTCACTTTTTATGTCTTGGCTGTCCTGCGTGCGTTGAGGAACTCGAGCTCTATGGACTTTGTAACAGTCTGCCAGCCCAAGCCGTCTGCTGTCGTCCCAGAGCAGCCCAAGCCTGAGCCTGCTGCCATCACTGAGCTGTCCGCTCTCCCTGATATGACCACTGAACACCCTTGGTCAGCCCTGCCGCCGCCGGCCAGGCCGCCTGCACTGCCGCTGCCGCCGCCCAAGCGTTGTGCCCTGCTGGTGCCATCCAGGCCTTCGGTCCACGAACCTATTATGGACCCTGCTGAAATCCTCAAGAACTTTTTTGGGGGGGGCAGTATACCTGAGGGTGGGGAGCTTGTGGGTGGGGACCCTGCTCAACCATGGCCATTAAGGGCCACTGAACTGTTATGGCCATCTCTGAACTGCGAATTATTATGGCCTTTAATGGACTCTGACCCGCTGGGGTCACCTATAGACCCTGTTCTGCCGTGGCTGCCTGAGCCATCTGATCTGCTGTGGCTGCCCAAGCCACCTGACCCGCCGTGGCTGCCCAAGCCGCCTGACCTGCCGTGGCTGCCCAAGCCACCTGACCCGCTGTGGCTGCCCAAGCCACCTGACCTGCCGTGTCCCCCCAACCACCCGACCTGCCATGGTTGCCCGAACCACCCGACATGCCGTGGCCGCCCGAGCCATCCGACCTGCCATGGCCGCCCGAGCCACCTGAGCCACCTGACCCACCGTGGCTGCCTGAGTCCCTGGGGCTGCATTGGAGATCCCGTCTGCCGTTAGATCTCCAATGCACCCACCCCCCCTCCCTAGCTGTTCCTTTTACGGCGCGAGGACGCGCCTTCCGGGAGGGGGGCGTTATGTCACGATCATCGCCTGCTCCTGTCAGTTCCCGGACTACACTTCCCACAATCCTCCCTGTCTGTCACATGTTCACGTCACACCAATCACCTGTTGCCACATCCACCCTAGCACACCACACTAATCACCACACCCAGCTGCAGCTCATAACCAGGACTATAAAGGACTGTCACACACACCACTTCACCGCGAAGTCTTGATCTTGCCCTGGCTGTCATTTCTGAGCGTTATTACCCTGTTGGATTACCTGTTACTGTCTTTGTTTGCCTAACGTTTCCTGACCCTTTGCTGCCTGCCCATCGACCCTGTGCCTGCTCTCTGGACTGTGAACCTTGCTTGTTGCCCTGACCCTCTGCCTGTCTCTGACCACGTTTCTGCCTGCTCTACATTGCTGTGTTTGCTGATGCTGACCCCTGCCTGTACGACGACGATTACTTTTAATAAAGCTTGCAAAATGGATCCCATGTCGAGTGTTGAATCATTACACAAGGTTTACAAAAGGTAACACTTTACAAAAGGTCTCGCTTGTTAACGTCAATTAATATATTAGATAACATTATCTAACTATGTGCATTGACTTTTTTTTTACAGTATTTATCAATATTTGTTAACATTAGGCAATATTTTTTTTTTCTCAAGTTAATAAAATGTATAGTTATTGTTCATGTTAGTTTACAGTGCATTATCTATTAACATATGCAACTTTTGATTTTAATAATGCATACGTAATATTAACTAGGATTTATAAATGCTCAAAGTATTTTTCATTCATAGTTCATGTTAACTAAAGTAGTTAACTAATAGAAAATTATTGTACAGTGTTACCCAAAGTTTTGAATCTTTTCTTTACATTTTGTTTGTATTAATTCATGGGTGTTATCTTATTTATCATCTTATACAGAATGATTTTATCTGAAAATGTAAAAATGCAGAAAGATTGTGATGGTAGGTTTAGGTACCTTTGTATGTGATGGAGAAAATTATAGTGCATATAAGCCTCACTGTCCTCCAGACTCTTTCTAAATGAGAGTTAAAGTGTTGTAATTGTTTGTGATTGTGTATAGTGTTTCTTGGGTTTTTCTTGTGCATCAACAAAAAGGTTTTTGTGCATTTGTTTTAGAGATTATTTTGTCAGTAAATGTAGTGGGTTTCAATTTGCATTTGTGTTGATTGTAATATAATTTGAAATATACTAAATTGTAACTTCATTATTAAATGTACAAAAAATGTAATTACAAATGTATTAAATTATATAACAGTGTACATGTAAATTACATTAAAGTATATTTAAGTTCGCATTAATTGCTTGTCAGTACATTCGGAAGTATACTTTTACCATATTTTGAAGTACCTAAAAAATTGTATTAAAGTCCTACTTAAGTGCTTTAAAAAAATCACTCAGAAATTCAACTTATTGCAGTTAATATGAACTTAATCTGTGATATATTTGAAATTGATTACAAATAGATTGCACTTAAGCGGCTGAAAACATTACATTTAATTCACACTTAAGTGTATTGATATCTGATATTAAAATATATTTTAGTTCACATTAATTGCTTGTTAGTGCATTGGGCAGTGCACTTCAACTATATTATAAAGGTACTAGAAGCAATTACGAAGGTTGTCATAAAGTTGTATTAAAGTACCACTTAAGTTGTTCAAAAAAATCACTGTTAAGTTCAATTTATTGCATTTAATATGAACTTAATATGTGATATATTTGAAATTAAGCACAGATATAATGCACTTAAGCGATGAAAACATTACATTTAATTCACACTTAAGTGTGTTTGTTACAGATCCCTTGTTCCCCTGGACTCCATTTCCCAGTATCCTCCTGTTTCCACACCTGCACTCACTTCCCTCGTCAGCTCCTTATCATCACGGATCACCTGCACCTGGACTCTATTGTTAGCACTCCCTTTATATGACACTCACTCCCTTCACTCCTTGTCCGTTCTGAATGTTATTTACTGTGTATGTTGGCGTTCCTTAGCTTTGTTTGATTAAAGTTCGATGTTAATTGTGGAAATCCTTATCAGCCTCATCTCTACACCAGCATATCATAACAGAAGAACAGACCAAACACGTTGGATTTCCACAGGAGAAAAAAAAAAATGGAGACTTTCTTCAGCTCCCTGGATCCAGCTCCTCCAACGCCTCTCACCCTGACAGCGATCGCCTTATCGGGCTCCTGCAGGTAGGACGTTCGCTGGAGAGGTATGTGGAGGAGTTCGTTGAGCTTGCTTATTTGTCTGACTGGCCTGAAGCAGTTTTAATCTCCCTGTTTTTGGATGGATTGGATGACGACACTATCCGTTTTGATGAACCTGTTTTTTTGTTTCTCCTTAAGCGAAACTATCAATTTAATTTTGTGTTTAAATGGCTCCAAATTCTTCGTGGATAGGGTTCAGGATAAGTGTTGTCGTCCAGTCCATCCAGAAACACGGTTGGCCGGGCCAGTCAGTCAACCTCCGTCTTCCTCCGCATACCCTTCCAGCAAACTCCCTGCCTGCCCCATGCTGGACCCATATTCCTCTACTGGGCCCAGTAAGCGGAGGAGGAGGAAGAAAGCGGCTCCAGTATCTCCAGAGCCGGCTCCAGTATCTCCAGAGCCGGCTCCAGTATCTCCAGAGCCGGCTCCAGTATCTCCAGAGCCGGCTCCAGTATCTCCAGAGCCGGCTCCAGTATCTCCAGAGCCGGCTCCAGTATCTCCAGAGCCGGCTCCAGTATCTCCAGAGCCGGCTCCCGTCCTTATGGCATTTTAATTATGTATGAAGGGATGGACTGGGCACCTCTTCCAGCCTCACACAAGCCGCCCAAGTTCTCCAGTCTCCGCCGAGCCAAATTCTCCAGTCTCCGCCGCCGAGCAAGCAGCGCCAGTCTCCGCCGCCGAGCAAGCAGCGCCAGTCTCCGCCGCCGAGCAAGCAGCGCCAGTCTCCGCCGCCGAGCAAGCAGCGCCAGTCTCCGCCGCCGAGCAAGCAGCTCCTATGAACTGTGTTTCTGAACCCTCCAGCCCAAAGACTGTTTTCCCTCCCTGCCTCCCTCTCCCACCTCCATCCATTTGTGTTTGCACTGAACCTCCACCTCAAGCCCCTTCGCCCAGATCTCCACCTCGGACCTCTGGGCGATTACCTACACCCTGGCTCCAACCTCCCTCTGCTCCACCGTTGCCCATCAGTCCTCCAGCCTCACAAGTCTCCATCCTGCCCCCGTTCACACCTTGGTCCCTCGTCAGCCTGCCCTCCCCTCTGGACTGCACTCCTCCGTCTTCGCTCCGTCCCTCAGCTCCAGTTGGCTTCCTCACTCCCCCTGGTGTTCACTTTGTTGTCTGTCGTCTGTGTTCAACTGCGGCCTTCTGGAGCCCCGGCTGCGCTTCGGTCGACGGAGCCGCTGGTTCCGCCATCTCCCGCCGGTCCTTCAGCGCCGTCTGGGCACAACGGCATGAAGCCTTCGGTCCCTGACCCGCCATGTCTGCCCGCTGCATCTGACCCGCCATGTCTGGCCGCTGCACCTGACCCGCCATGTCTGCCCGCTGCATGTCTGCCCGCTGCACCTGACCCGCCATGGCTGCCCGCTGCACCTGACCCGCCATGGCTGCCTTCAGCCCCTGACCCGCCATGGCCGCCTTCGGCTCCTGACCCGCCATGGCTGCCTTCGGCCCCTGACCCACCATGGCTGCCCACGGCTCCTGATCCGCCATGGTTTTTGGACCTGCCCTGGAGACCTCCACTCCAGTCTACTCCTCCCCCTGCTCCGGTTTGAGGTCTCCAGGGCGCCCGCCCCCCTCCCGGTTGTTACATCTACGGCGCGAGGACGCGCCTACCGGGAGGGGGAGGTACTGTTACAGATCCCTTGTTCCCCTGGACTCCATTTCCCAGTATCCTCCTGTTTCCACACCTGCACTCACTTCCCTCGTCAGCTCCTTATCACGGATCACATGCACCTGGACTCTATTGTTAGCACTCACTCCCTTCACTCCTTGTCCGTTCTGAATGTTATTTACTTTGTATGTTGGCGTTCCTTGCCTTTGTTTGATTAAAGTTCGATGTTAATTGTGGAAATCCGTATCAGCCTCATCTCTACACCAGCATATCATAACAGTGTTCTTTTAAAGTATATTATTATTTATTATATATTATTTTTGCAATAAGTACACTTTATAAAAGTATACTAAAGTGCACTTTTTTTTTCACAAGGGATGTGATGCAGTCATATGACCAATTCAGCCAAGACACATCTCCCAGTCTACATTCTCGCTTGCTTTGGCCACTTTATACTCCTGTGTTACTCGCAGCAACAACTCCACCACACTGTCGGTCCATTTAAAAAAACTCAGTGCCTTTCCTCAACATTGCCTCAAAGTTTCAAAGAGCCGGAAAGTAAATAAACGGCTAGTGGTAATGACGCAGGTCGAAGCTTTACTCATGCGCAGTAGGGGGATGTAAGCGTTTTCATACGTTTCAGTGTGGATGAACAACTTTTGGAAAACATGATAGTGTGGACGCGGAGCGTTTTTAGACGAAAACTCAGTTTTCAAATATATCCGGATTAGTGTAGACGTAGCCTAAAAAGAGATGAGCAGAAACACAAAAACTACAACTGACTTCAGCCACACTGAGTGTCAAACCAGTTCACAAACCAGTTTGACATTATTTCTTTCATACATGTACAGAAGTTCTTGTTGAGAATTAACAGATATGGATGTTGATGTTTTATTGAAAATAAAAATGTATTGAAGTTTACAGTCACCATCATGGAGATCAGTGTCTGCTTTAGTTGGGCTCTTGACTCTTTTCCATTATCTTTCTCTGGCTGCTGTAACTGAGTGTTTCTTGATATGGCAAAAAAAGCCAACCATAAAGTTGGTCAGGTTTTTTGGCTGTTGTGATGATGCTGTAATCATCTTGGACTTGTTTAATTCACTGATCTTTTTCAGTGTTTAGTCTTTTAATGGGTATTTTATCTTTATTGATTATACTATATCTGTGATTCAACAGCATAAGAACCAGCAACCTTTCAGTTATTTAGGAGAATATATGAGTCTTATAGTGCATAAAATATTTTGAGTTTCTGCAAAACTTGCACAGCAGAGACATCAACAATCAGAATATGAATCTCTACAATGTTGACATCCAAAAGTTTAATGTTGCAATGCATGCTGGATGCCAGCATTGTACAAAACTCCCAGCATGCACTGCAGCATGAATAAATTATGCAGCTTTATTACCACCATTGTTGAGACTGATGTGCTGATTTTTGATATCTGTGTGTGTCTAAATAAGTTCAGGAGAAGAACAAGTGACATTGGTGATATGCTGCATGTTGTTTTAATTAACAGGTGATGACTTTGTAGTTGCTGTTGCAGTGAAAATCTTTTTATTTAAGTTGTTGTTGTTTGTTTTGTTTTTTTTATTCTAAAGAAATGCGTTCGTAGTTATAATGTGCATATGTTATTAGCATATAATTAAAGTTAGCTATTAAATTTAAATGGCAGTCTGAGGCAGTTGGTTTCTGCAAATGAAATGAGGTAACACAAGTTTTATTTGGTGCATGGTATCTTTACAGTAACAACCTGTAGATTACAGTAAATAACTGTACAATCAATTATTATACTGTAAAAAAAAGCCCGGCAAGGTCTAACAGGGTCAGGAAGGTGACTGTTTATAAAGGGAGTGCTGATGAGGGATAATGACGGTGAGTGTCTTCAGGTGCGGGTGATGATGATGAAGTGCAGGTGCAGAACAGAAGGGGTGCTGGGAAACGTAGTGCTGGAGCTGGTGACTGACAAATATTTATTTTTTTATTATTATTTAACAGTATTTTATTGTAACATTTACAAATAACAGGATATATACAGTAAATTGAATTACAATGTTAAATTGTAATTTTGTCATGTGAAATTACAGGAAACTCCTGGCAACTGAGTTGCATTAAATATACAGTAAATTATAATAAATTACAGCATTTTAATGTAATAATGTAATAATTCCCTGTGAAATTACAGTAATTTATTTTAACAGTGCAGTGTTTAAATCATCTGCATAAGGGAGCTTATTCATTATCAGAAGAAAACAAGGAAATATTTTGTAACCTGTATTAATGTGACAATTTTTGTGTAACCAGTGACATCAAAAGTAGTTTGAGAAGAAAGAAAATATTTGCTGCAGAATCTTAAAACCATGGCTTCAAACATTAAAAAAAAAATCAGACAAGATTGTTTAAATCAAAGACAAAAGTCAATAATGATGTTATCAAACTTTATTCGGAAAACGTCTCAGGTTACGTATGTAACCATGGTTCCCTGAGAACAGGGAACGAGACTCTGCGCTGACTGCGCTATGGGGAACGTCCTCCGTGACCCGTGCTCGAAATGCCAAAAATCATCACACTCCAATCCTATTGGCCGGCGACAGCCTGTCACGTCAAACGGCGTGAACCGTGACGTATAAAGGGAGCGCCTGGGGAAACATCGGACATCTTCTTGTCTTTGAGCGACTGTAGCAGGCATCCCGCAGCATGGCATGAAAGCGCAGAGTCTCGTTCCCTGTTCTCAGGGAACCATGGTTACATACGTAACCTGAGACGTTCCCTTTCGAAAGGGAACTCAACTCTGCGCTGACTGCGCTATGGGGAACAATATACCCATGCCGCCATGCTAGAGGAGAATGCCAGTCCAAATGTCTGGACACACATCCGGCAGTTCCAGGGAAAAACCGGGGGCAGAACTCCAAGGCTGTCAGTGACAGCATTCCCTACGGCCAACAGCCCAAGCTTAGCCTAAAAGAGGCCTTCTGAAAAAAGCCTACCATGGCTGCTCGAGCATCTGGAACCAACAGCCCAAGAGGGGGATCCCTTTAAGGGAATGTGGCCAAGGAACAAAAGGAACCTCGGCCAGTCACTCGGGGGGAAAAATTCATCCCGCTGCCACCAAGGAGGCCTAGCCAGATCCAGCGAAGCTAAATCTGGCCTAGCCAACCTTGTCTGATATACAGAATCTCCAAGCGCAAACTCCAGAGAGGAGAGCAGGAAAGAGCAACTGCGAAAAGGCAGTAAGCAACTCAAACCCACACGCAGAGATGGGCATCCTGGAGAGCGGAACTCAGCTAAACGCTCTGGACCCTCGTATGAGGGGGGTACAACCACTCATCCAAAGGATCTACTCAGCCGTTAACAAGGTGCTGAGGAGGCTCTGTGCTAAAGACCCCTGACCCAGGGGAGCACAAACCAGCCTGGGGGCCGGTCTAACGGGAGACTTCATAGAAGTCTACAACCATACCAGCTTAGGGAGCTAAGCACAATTACGCAGTTAACCCCGAGGGGAAGTACAAAGCTCAACCTAACAGACAGACTGTAAGGCGGGCACATAGTCATGGAGGCCGGGAAAAGGGCCTACAACATAACCACAGTTCACCAGAGAACTAGAACTGAATGCAGATGGCGGTAGCCCAGGATGGCCTGTAGGGCCACACCCTATTGCATATCAAGGTGGAGCAAACACCAAGACATAACAGCTGCAAGTGCCCACGAGACAGCCCGTCCAAACCAACGAGCAGTGCACTCGGTGAATTACCTTCTACTCTTTAAGCAAGAGGAGTACATCATGCGCTAAGGAAAGGCCCCGTGGGCCTATAATCCCAGCAGGCATGTGGCATCAGCTCGTGGCAGTGTTATCAGGGTTCAAGCTAAACAGACTGACTACACAGGAGGTCATAGTCAACCTGAGACCCGGCCAGCCGGCGAAACCATCCCTTTTTGTTTGTCAAAGGTCAGCATGCTCCACAGGAGGCCTTTACGGCCTACCCGTCACATGCAACATCAGCCAGCGGCCACTAACGTTCTAGGAGCAAAAATAGAACCTGTTAGATAGACAGAAAATATTTTAGCTCGACTAGAGCTAAAGGTATTAAACGCACAATTTACTCAGTAAAAACATTTTTTTTTTTGTTCTACTCTCAGCAAGAGGAGTACCAAGCTAAACTCCGACATGCTACCAAAGGAAGGCCTAAAAGTGGCCTGTAACTTTAAAAGCGCGCGGCGATAGCTAGTGCGTTTATACAACACCCAAGGGGGATGAGACATACAGAAATCCATACAAGCTGTGCCAACATGCTAGGTAAGACATGAAAGGAGGCCTCAACGGGGGCCAACGACTTCCATAAACATCTGGCAACAACAGAGTAACGTATGACTCATCATGGAATGATGCCCGTACACGACCAGCATAGCTGGGCCAACAGGAAGCTATAAGAGAGACCTGCTACTTAAAGAACCATGTGGCACCAGCCCGTGGTCATGACAGGGCCCTAGCTACAAGGAAGGGCCAGTATAACCTAAAATGATAATTTTAAGGGAACTAGCTACACAACCTGAGCCTAGGCATACACATTCCAGCAGGCAATGTTAATATGCTAAACAGCGTGAGCGTAAGCAGCATCGTAGACCAACAGCGCTGTATCCAAACAAGCTGCATACAGAGAGGCTAAAGGGCAAATAGCCAACAATCAAACAGCAATGAACCCCAGATGCTGTGGTGCAAACTACCGGGAGAAGTCTGGTAAACAAAATTCCCTACACTCACCCTGAGTGTGCGATCCAACAGGTGATGCACTCAGTGAAACGTAAACCCTAACCGGGGAGTACAACAACACCGTATTCATATATAGAGGCCGGATAAAGCCTGCTATCATAGAAAACAGGTGTAACCTGTGGCAGCACAAGCACGCTCACAGAACACGCCTGCATAAACATATGAAGGGGAAATATGGGCAAAAAACGGCCAGCAACTTCCGCAGAAGGAGGCCAGAACTAGGAACTATACAACCGCAGGGGGATAGTCATAACAGGGGGATGTAAACAAACATACACCTAACCTAGTTCTAGCCTAGCCGCTAGCTAAGGACTGTATGTAGACCACGCTACACTCGGGCTACAAATTCCCAAACACACGGAGAAAGCAGCGTGAGCGACAGCATTAGGTGGCCGAAAAACCGGCCAACACATAACTGACAATAGCGAAAGCTAGTTCTAGCTATATACATTATCAGCCGAGAAACTACACCAACGCTAAACAACAAAGCGGCCATAAAGGGCCTGCCTGTAACAGTCAGCCTAACATACAGTTATTTGCCCAAATAACCCCTAAAAACATGAACAGATGACAACTATATGCACGGGAAGCTATACAGGAAAAGCAAGGTCTATATTGAGAATGAAAAAAAAATGGACCTGGCTTACCTCCTGCGGCTCGTAGAATGCAGATTCCTCCCCGATTCGTCACACGGAGGGGAAAAACCAAAGTCCCATAAGCCCAAAAGCACTTTCACTATCAAGCCAGACGGCGGGCCGTCAGGAATATATCCATCATAGGCCCACAACATCAGCCCGACTGTAAAGCCCGCAGCATATAGATGTCACAAACGCTACCGGGAGGCGAAGGAGGAGCGAGGGCGAGAAAAAGCCATCGCGAGAGCGGAGATCGATTACCGGCGCTGCTGGCACCGCTCCTCGATCACCTCCCTCAAATCTTGATTCTTCCTTCTAGCATCTCGCCGTCTCTGCGACTTATTCCGAGGAGGAGGAGGCGCACGAGCGGCGACACTTTCCCTCTGGGCCTGCCTCTGAGCCTCGGTTTGAGACGGCACGGGATCTCCCGGCTGTCTGAGCGGGATGCAAGATCTAAACGCCGCGGAGCGCGTCTTCGCCTCCCTGATCAAGATCCGTAAGCAGATCAGCCTGGTACGCCAGAAGCACGTCATCGTGTGCAACGCCGCACCAGACTGACCTGCAGCGGCGTAAGCCCTGCCATTCAAACGTGACGTCACCTTCAACGCTCTGGATGGTAGGGCCCTCGCCGGAGTTGCCGGGCCATGGGTAGAGAGAGAAAGATTGTCTAACCTGCTGCGAGCAGGTTCCCTCCTCACGCGCTCCCAGGGCAACTGCAGTCTGCTCGAAGCACGTTCCATAACCTCCAGCAACTCCGAAAAATGCCGCGCAGGCATCTTCTGTTCTCCGGGGCTTTGGACCAAGAGAGCACTCGCTCCTGAGTCCGAGGATGTTAAAAATAAAACATCGACGTCATCCGCCAGAAGCGCCTCCTCGTCAGTCGCTTCAGCTTGAGAAAGATAGACACCCCTCTCAAATTCTTCAGCGAGCTCCACCTGCAAGTTCCGTGATTACAATCGCCGCTGAGCCTCAGCACGAGCAGGGCCGGATCCACCAGGCAGCGGTGGTGGCACCTCTCCCCTCGAGAAGAGGGCCAAACGAGAACGGAGCATTTTCATAGGAAATTGCTCACAGTTAGCACAGGCAGCACCCTCGAGTACTGTCCGTAATTTGATATTGTGACAAATTATGTATTTATTTTCAGTAAAGGGCAAGACTATCATAACTAATTTAGCTAAATTTAATCTCTAGCTAAAAAACAGAGTATATCTATGGCATGCTATTCACTACAGACCCTTATTGTTTGGTGAATTGACACAAATTTTCCTTTTTTTCTTTTTCTTCTAGGTGACAGAGATGAAAATACTGAAATCAAGAGAAATCTGAAACTTACTTTCAACATAGTTGCATCAGAGGAGCCAAACAGCTGTTTCCACAGCCCGACTCCGGATGATTCTCTCCAGGTTGGGGAAGTTGGCCAGGCACAGGTAAGAGAGATGGTAGAGAAGGACTGTCTTCTCGGCAGCAGGGAGAAGCTCTTTTACAAACCCTGGGCTCCATTGGGTCACAGCCACTGGTGAAAAAAAAAAAAAAATTATATTTTCAAAGACTAAAAAATGATGGCTGGTATTGTTTTCAAATCTGTTTGATGAAATAAGATAATACTTGCTTTTGCTATCAGCCATCCTTAGTCGGTTTAGCTATGCAATGGGAAGAACAGTTTTATTGAAAATACTGTTTGTAACTAGAAGGATATCTGAAAATTATTATAAAAATATTAAGTGAAACACTTACCTTTGTTTGAGCAAGTGATGGCGAGAACGAGGTATCTGGTGCTTTTATACTATATGTCCACCATGTCTCCTCCCTCAGAGAGAATGAAAATATGTTACGTTCTCCTGTTCCCGCCTGCAACATTCCTGTTCTGTCCCACTCCCGCCTGCAAAAATGTATGAATAGATTTTTCTGTACGTCCATGAAATTTCATGTGGCCTAGCCACAACCTACACATCCCAGCATAAACCGATAAATTATTTGTTATTAAACCCAGATAACAACTTTGTGTCTGCCCAGATCCGGCCCACATCTGGCCAGCGTGATCTCATGAGAACACATGTGTGTTTTCACGTAAAGTGTGGTATACGTACATTTATTTACGTTTTCATACACACAAAAACATACAACATAGATGTATTTATAGCACTAAAATGTAAAAATACTCACATATTAACAGCAATGAAATGTGTTATGTTAAGTGTGAATATATATGAATTCCCATGTATTAATATTAAAATCTTGGCATTAATGTTTTAAATCTGTTGTATTCAGTTGTGATATCAATACATGTTTTAGTCAAACTTACTGAATGCAGTTTACTTATCTACTTAATATGAAAATAACATTTCTGTTTGTGCTGCAAACTCATTTCGGAAAATTACATAATGTTAAACACGACTATAATTTGAAACCTTATGAAAATAAATTCTGTATTTGTTTAATCATTTTGTAATATTTAGAAGGCATTTTCTCCTATGCAGCAACTGACAATACAACCATAAGATACAGCAAAGCACAACTTAAATTAACAAATCACATCAATTTTGTTTGTTTGCTGTACTTCATATCTTTATAATCCATATGTTTGTAAGAAACAGACCCGAATTCAGCCCTTTATCCTTCAATCTTCATCTTTTTCCCTGTAAAATTACATTAAATTTTTAACAGTGTAGTGTTAAAATCATCTGCATAAGGGAGCTTATTCGTTATCAGAAGAAAACAAGGAAATATTTTGTAACCTGTATTAATGTGACAATTTTGTGACACCAGTGACATCAAAAGTAGTTTGATATGGAAAAAATATTTGCTGCAGAAACTTAAAACTATGGCTTCAAACATTAACAAAAAAAATCAGACAAGATTGTTTAAAACAGAGACAAAAGTCAATAATGATGTTATCAAACTTTATTCTGAAAACCATTCATTTTAACCCTTCATATCTATTCATCAAGAGTATTTTTACTAAAGCTCATAAAAAGATTATACATAAGGAGAAGAATATATATGTACAGTGTTTTAGATGTTAAGATGAAGAAAATACAGAACTCTGCAGTTTACAGGTACAGTATATGTGTGGTACTACCACACATACCTTTACTCCTGTTTTCATACACACAAAAACGTACAACATAGATGTATTTATAGCACTAAAATGTAAAAATACTTATGTATTAACAGCAATAAAATGTGTTATGTAAAGTGTGAATATATAAGAATTCCCATGTATTAATATTAAAATCATGGAGTATTTTTACTAAAGCTCATAAAAACATTATACATAAGGAGAAGAGTATATCTGAACAATGTTTTAGATGTTAAGTAGAAGAAAATACAGAACTCTGCAGTTTACAAGTATGTAAATGGCTAAACATCATCAGCAGGTTACCAGCATCATGAGACAGAAATCAAATAGGACGATGTACTTGTGTGTGTCAGGGCTCTGATTATTTAGAAATAGCAGGTGTAACAGAGGATGGCACACTTTTTGGTGGATCTATATTCTCCAGTCGTTTCTTTACACTTTCATACTCTTTTTCCCACTCCTCCTTAGAGAGAGAGGAAGGATTGACCTCCAGAAACTTGTAGGCATCTTTGGATTGGAGCTTAAAGATGACAGATGCTTTCTTACAGCCTGCACCAAAACTGCTCCAAGCCTGTGGAATTAAAACATTTACACATTAAACTTTTAGATGAAACCTTAGTATATATTAGAATATCTTACTGGAAATGTTTTTGTAATCATGTAAACATGAATTTTACCTCTTTGGCTGTTTCGATTGATTCTAGAAATTCATCTTTTAGGTCAGCAAGGTCGTCAATAAGATCTTCTCCAACAAAGGTCTTTTTTTTCAGGTAGTCCAGCATTTCAGAAACACTCATCCAGAAGTTTTTAAGCTGAATCAGAATTGCCTGAATTTTTGTCAAGCTACTCTGAACTTCTTTTAGATGGATGGGGTCGGGTATGGAATCTGCAGAGGGGAATAAATGTTTCGACAAGCCACACGTTCGCTCCCTTCTTAAACTACACTTGAATCTTGGCACGGTCTTACTATAAGCATGACTTTTCATATAGGTATACTTTAAACATAAAAGAAAACAGACTCACTCTTGTCAAACCTGGCTTTGGCAGCCTTCATCTGGCCATCAATGAGCTGGAGTTGCGTCTGCCACTCCTTTTGTTTCAGAGCAGTTTTATCAGAGATTAAGATATTCAATTCAGCTTCAAGAGCCTTCATTTGTGCAATATTTTCAGGATCATGAACAGCATCATAAATGCTTTTAACAATCATACCGATGAATGGAACAAGTGCAGAGAAGATGCCGAGGCCTTTACTTGTTTGGGTTATGGATCTGGCAAATTCTTGAATCTCTTGGCTTTTGCTGTTTATCTTTTTCTCAGTTTCAGCAAGCTCTTTTATGGTTGTTTGGTGTAGAGATTTCAGTTCATTCAGTGCACTTTCAGCCTGCTTCAACTCCTCGCCTTGTACTGTAATCTTTTTATCTGTATCATCTTTTTCCTTGACAACATCACTGGTGGACGATGCTACATCTTTGTTGTGTAAATCATACCTATACAATGTTGAAGAAATGTTGCACTAAAATTAACATTTTATAACATTGGGCTGGTGCAACTAAAGTTTAGCTGAAAACATGTTCATACTTTTGCCGGATTATAGAAGAAGAGTAATTCAATTGCTCAAGCAATTCTGAAAAACGTTTTCATGAGGAAAATGTTCTTACTTCTCCACTATCTTCTCCACATCAGTGATAATGTCTTGGATCCAGGCTCGTGCTTTCTCTAGGAATTTAACTGCCAAAATAGCCTTATTTTTCTCCACAGCTTTCACCAACATGGGAAACAGCGACTCAACGAGGTTTTGACTGGTCAAAATACACTGAGAGAAGGAAGAGACACAAGATCAAGTATCTCAGACTTTAAAAAATGACAATGATGATGACGAAACATTCTAAAACATTCAGAACTATTATTATCTGTATTTGTCCGGTAAATCTTGCTGTTCATAATGCTGTTGTATTAACTTTTGTTATTATAATTTAACTTTAAATGTAAAGAAAAATGTAAGAAATGCATTTAAAATTTATAAGCATATCAAACCAAGATGATGTGTACAAACTCTTAAAGATTTTATGTAAAATATCAGTAAAAAAAAAAAAAAAAAAAAAGATATTGTGACAAATTATGTATTTATTTTCAGTAAAGGGCAAGACTATCATAACTAATTTAGCTAAATTTAATCTCTAGCTAGATTTCACCCTCTTTTTTTTTCTTCTAGGTGACAGAGATGAAAATACTGAAATCAAGAGAAATCTGAAACTTACTTTCAACATAGTTGCATCAGAGGAGCCAAACAGAAGCTGGGTTTCCACAGCCCGACTCCGGATGATTCTCTCCAGGTTGGGGAAGTTGGCCAGGCACAGGTAAGAGAGCTGGTAGAGAAGGGCTGTCTTCTCGGCAGCAGGGAGAAGCTCTTTTACAAACCCTGGGCTCCATTGGGTCACAGCCACTGGTGAAAAAAAAAAAATTATATTTTCAAAGACTAAAAAATGATGGCTGGTATTGTTTTCAAATCTGTTTGATGAAATAAGATAATACTTGCTTTTGCTATCAGCCATCCTTAGTCGGTTTAGCTATGCAATGGGAAGAACAGTTTTATTGAAAATACTGTTTGTAACTAGAAGGATATCTGAAAATTATTATAAAAATATTAAGTGAAACACTTACCTTTGTTTGAGCAAGTGATGGCGAGAACGAGGTATCTGGTGCTTTTATACTATATGTCCACCATGTCTCCTCCCTCAGAGAGAATGAAAATATGTTACGTTCTCCTGTTCCCGCCTGCAACATTCCTGTTCTGTCCCACTCCCGCCTGCAAAAATGTATGAATAGATTTTTCTGTACGTCCATGAAATTTCATGTGGCCTAGCCACAACCTACACATCCCAGCATAAACCGATAAATTATTTGTTATTGAACCCAGATAACAACTTTGTGTCTGCCCAGATCCGGCCCACATCTGGCCAGCGTGATCTCATGAGAACACATGTGTGTTTTCACGTAAAGTGTGGTAAACGTACATTTATTTACGTTTTCATACACACAAAAACATACAACATAGATGTATTTATAGCACTAAAATGTAAAAAATACTCACATATTAACAGCAATAAAATGTGTTATGTTAAGTGTGAATATATATGAATTCCCATGTATTAATATTAAAATCATGGCATTAATGTTTTAAATCTGTTGTATTCAATTGTGATATCAATACATGTTTTAGACAAACTTACTGAATGCAGTTTACTTATCTACTTAATATGAAAATAACATTTCTGTTTGTGCTGCAAACTCATTTCGGAAAATTACATAATGTTAAACAAGACTACAATTTGAAACCTTATGAAAATAAATTCTGTATTTGTTTAATCATTTTGTAGAAGGCATTTTCTCCTATGCAGCAACTGACAATACAACCATAAGATACAGCAAAGCACAACTTAAATTAACAAATCACATCAATTTTGTTTGTTTGCTGTACTTCATATCTTTATAATCCATATGTTTGTAAGAAACAGATCAGAATTCAGCCCTTTATCCTTCAATCTTCATCTTTATTCTCAGCAGCAGCGACCATCACAGTCAAAGCCTGCGTTCGTTATGATTGAAATGTGAAAGTAGCTCCACCCTTGAGAAGCTTTACGGCACTGATATCGAACGCTCATTGGTTCTCAGCTGCTTCGTCACAGATTGCGGCATGCCGTGTTTCAGTGGATTGACATTTGAAATGAGTGCACGCCTTCACAGAGATAAGCCGGATTCAACCAACCATTTTCCATTAAAACAGTACTGTATATACTGTACAATATACTGTAGAATGATGTTCGACTTCGCCAGTCGGAGATCACTAAAATTAACATTAAAGAGGTGTGTGAACTCGCAAGTACAATGTCAGGAGAAGTAATTTGTTCTGGCCCTCTTCCTGTTCGTCGGAGTGATGAGATAGTTAGCAGATTATCATCACTCAATGGCTGGCTATCTAAGTGGTGTCCACAGAATAATATACGTTTCATAGATAATTGGAAAAGCTTGAAAAGAGATGGTATTCATCCCTCCCGGGATGGTGCTGCTCTTCTCTCTAGTAATATGGCACTGTGTCTGTACCCCGTATTAATAAAAACAAAAAACTTCCAAACCCATTTAATAGTAAAAATTTAATTGATGTTCAACAAATAAAAAATAGAGATAATAATGATAAACAAATGATAAAGCTTGGGTTGTTAAATATTAGATCACTTTCTTCAAATGCACTTATTGTAAACGGTATTATCACAGACAATAATCTAGATGTGCTGTGTTTGACAGAAACCTGGCTAAAACCGGACAATTACATTACTTTAAATGCATCTAGTCCTCAAGGACGTGTCAGGACCCACTCATTGTCGTAATCATACCCTAGATCTAATACAGTCGCATGGAATTGATATTGATGCTGTTGAAATTCTACAGCAGAGCGATGATATATCAGATCATTATCTAGTCTCGTGTATACTACAGTTAGCCAAGGCTACAAAACCACCACCCAGCCATAAATATGGTAGAACAATCACGTCTACCACTAAAGATTGCTTTATAAATAATCTCCCCGAGCAGTTTCATCGCCTTAGTATACCTGACATCTTAGAAGAACTCGATGCTGCAAAAGAAACTATTGGCTCTCTCTTTTCCAGCACATTAGATGCAGTCGCTCCTTTACGTCTAAAGAAGATTAAGGAAACTAATCCAATGCCATGGTATGATGAGCACACTCGGGCTCTAAAACGAGCTGTTAGAAAAGCTGAACGTAGTTCAAAATCAACAACATGTATGTTAGACCCAATGCCGACTAAACTACTGAAAGAAATGCTTCCAGAGGTCGTAAGTCCACTTCTTGATATAATTAATTCATCTTTAACACTAGGATACGTGACAAAAACTTTTAAGCAGGCTATTATTAAACCTCTTATTAAAAAACCTCAACTAGACCCGAGAGATTTAGTAAATTACTGGCCAATCTCGAATCTACCTTTTCTGTCAAAGATACTAGAAAAGGCAGTTTCAACACAACTGTTCTCCTTTTTAGAAAGAAATGGAATCTGTGAGGATTTCCAGTCAGGATTTAGACCATACCATAGTACTGAGACTGCTCTCGTTAGAGTTACAAACGATCTACTCCTATCATCCGATCGTGGCTGTATTTCTCTAGTGTTATTAGATCTCAGTGCTGCTTTTGACACTATCGATCACAACATTCTTCTAAAAAGACTTGAAAACTATATTGGCATTAGTGGAATTGCTTTGGCATGGTTCAAATCTTACTTATCTGACCATTATCAGTCTGTAGTAGTTAATGAAGAGATGTCGTATCGATCACAGGTTCAATATGGAGTACCACAAGGCTCAGTACTAGGACTGTTGCTTTTCACTCTGTACATGCTACCCTTAGGACAGATAATTAGGAAGCATGGTGTTAGTTTTCACTGCTACGCTGACGATACTCAGCTCTATATTTCCTCGCGCCCTGACGAAACCTACAAATTCACAAAACTAACAGAATGCATAGCTGACATTAAAAACTGGATGACAAGAAATGTCTTATTATTAAATTCAGAAAAAAATGATATCCTAATCTTTGGACCAAAAACTTTCTCACGAAAAAACCTTGAATACTCTCTAACACTTGACGGGTGCTCCATTAAACCTTCGTCCTCAGTTAGGAACCTGGGTGTGTTCTTTGATACCAATCTTTCATTTGAAAGTCACGTTTCTAGTATCTGTAAAACCGCCTTCTTCCATTTAAAAAATATATCTAAATTACAACATATGCTCTCAATGACAAATGCGGAACAGTTGGTTCATGCATTCATAACCTCAAGACTAGATTACTGTAACGCCATACTGGGTGGTTGTTCTGCTTGGCTTTTAAACAGACTACAATTGGTCCAAAATGCAGCAGCTAGAGTTCTTACTAGAACCAGAAAGTATGACCATATTAGCCCAGTTCTGTCAACATTACATTGGTTCCCTATAAAACATCGTATAGATTTTAAAATCTTGCTAGCTCCCCAGTACCTAAGTGAGCTCTTAATGCATTATAGTCCTTCACGTCTATTGCGATCTCAGAATTCAGGCCAGTTGATAATACCCAGAATATCAAAATCAACTGAAGGCGGCAGATCCTTTTCCTATTTAGCACCTAAACTCTGGAACAATCTTCCTAGCATTGTTCGGGAAACAGACACACTCTGTCAGTTTAAATCTAGACTAAAAACACATCTCTTTGCTCTTGCATACACATAACACATTATCAATACATTAACATTTTTCAAATCCGTTAAAGGATTGTTACGCTGCAATAATTAGGTCGGCCGGAACCGAGAACATTTCCTATAACACTAGATATACCTGTACATCAGAATAAGAATGGCATCTACGCTAATATCAGTCTCTCTGCTTATCCTGAGGTTTGCCGGGTGCTGGATCCAGGCCGTATCCAGATCAGATGAAGAACCTGTGTTTGGACCTGACTACAACGTAGCCCAGGAGACAATGGGCCTACAGATCCAGTTCTGGCTGCATCTATAATTCAGATTTTAATCCCCGTATCCGCTTACATATATTTATATATAATCTATTTTTAATCTCAATAATAAAAATGTATAATTCAGATTTTGATCTCCATATCCATTTACATATATTATATATATCTTCCAAGGGTTTTTTTTTTCCCTCCCTTTTTTTCCAGTGTTAGCACACTGGGTTTTTCTCTTAGGGTTTTTTTTCCACCCCTGGGAGTCAGCCGACATTGGCTTAATGTAGCACCATCTTGTATATGTTACATATTACCACGCTTGCTTGTACAGCTTATTTTTAACCACTTCCCTTTTTCTGTGCTTCTAATATGTAAAGCTGCTTTGAAACAATTACCAATTGTAAAAAGCGCTGTATAAATTAATTTGACTTGACTTGACTAGAAAACAATGAATTCTGGGTAATATTTGTCATTTTCTAAGAAAGTAGCCTACAGGAATATACTGTGAATTAACAGTGCTCAAAATCGACACTCAGAGGCTGTGTTTCAAATCACATCCTATACCCTCATTCACTAATATAGTACACTTAAGAGAGTGAATGAAAAGAAGTAAGTGAATTCAGACACTGATGAACACCTGATAAGCAGAATCACTGAAGGACAGAGAAACAAGACCAGAAAAATGAGACGAGACAAGCAGAAACACAAGAACTACAACTGACTTCAGCCACACTGAGTGTGAAACCAGTTCACAAACCAGTTTGACATTATTTCTTTCATACATGTACAGAAGTTCTTGTTGAGAATTAACAGCTATGGATGTTGATGTTTTATTGAAAATAAAAATTGATTGAAGTTAAACAGTCAGTAATAAGTGTAATAATGTGTAATGGCTGGAAGTCAGTTGTAGTTTCTGCTTGTTTTTCCCATTGTTGTTCCTCTTTTCAGTGATTCTGCTTGTTAACAGCAGGTGTTCATCATTAATGCTCAATCATCACTTACATTACATTACACTTAATTATCTCACTGCAACACAGTGTCAATGTTACTTTTACTCTGTATTGTGGACACTAGAGGATGTTTCCATGGGGTTTAAAGGTGTAAGATAAAAAGACACACTGTAACATTGTTGCCAGTGGTTTACTGTAAAAAAGCCTGGCAAGGTCTAACAGTGTAGGTAGGGTGTTGTCCTTAAAAGAAGATTGCAACAAATAAAATGATAACACTCTGAATAATAACAAACAGTTACTAAAGTTTGTATATAAACTAGAAAAATATAGTATGGTAATGACTCAAATGAAGGTTTAATTCATAATTGTAATTAATCAACCAAATGCTATGAACAAAGAGGTACTGAGAACACCGAAAGGTCACTAGCACTACAGTTAAATCTAGGAAACAGTTTTTCAGACCAAGTGGATTGGTAATTACAATGACAGACAAAAAAAGAATGGAGATGTTAAAATTGAAACCATGGTAAAACACTGTTTCAGAAAAACTTCTGATGTGTAATTCAATTTGTAAGACTTGATTTTCCTGCAAGAAAAAAACTGAGATCAAGCACCCTGCAATAAATAAAAAAAAATATATAGCTGCAAGCAGCAATTCGGGGCCAAGCCCCAGTACGGGCAGTAGCGCAATATGGAGCAGGAAGAGCAAAAACAGCAGAAATTGAATGTACATGCAAAACATCTGGTTCAGAAGGACAGGTGGAAATGAAATGAAAATCAATAGAAGTTCAGAGAACGAACACGGAATGAACTAAAATACTTGTATCTCATTGAAGAGGAATAAAGATTAGCACAATCCTTATTTGGATAAAAAAGAGTAGAGTATCATATACACTGTGCCAGAATAATGATTTATTACCCTAATTTATGGTTTAATTTATGACCATATTTCTGTGTGTTGTCAGTCAAGCTGGCTGGACAGTGGATGTCAAATATGTTTTATGAGGGCTGTGAGCCTTGATTGGCAGGTCAGTGGTTGTCAATGGTTGTTTTTTATGGCTGAATTTATGCCTGTTGTCCCCTGATTGGTAGGTCACGAGTGTCAATGAGATATAGGGTGAGTTGGATTTATAGTTAGATAAATGGGTAAATTTATGGAGGTTGTATCTCAGCCCAGAATTGGCATTTTTATGACATTTTGGTGAAATCCTGGTCCTGTTATTTAAATAAGGTGTATGGGGTACATTTGTTGAACACAGAGGAGATTCTGCAAGTCATCTGTTACAATGGGTAGTCCAAGCACCCCTAAAACTACAAGAAAAGTGATGTGTATTTCACCAACAAGAGGCCCTGTTGAAATGGGTGAAAAGTTGACTTTTGCACCAAAGAAGAGACAAAGCGTCAGTTTGACAAAGTTTCTTCATGAAGATATGAAATTTGTGAAACGTGATTTCTCAATGTCTGGTGGACGCGTCGGGCGCTATGTGTTTGACAAAGTGATGCGGGTTGTAAAACTCTACGCTGTGGATGTTGGAGATGAATTTACATCACAGGAGCCGTGTCTGATTTTCCCTGCGAAAGACTGGTTTATTTTTTTCAATTACGTTTGGAGAGATCTGAATGACTGTGGCGACGAACCGTTGTACATCGCAGAGTGGGATGGTGTGAGTCCTGACACGAGATTTCGCGTGGTCGGTGATCATAGTAAAAAGCTACCAGACGATTGTGTCTATATATTTTGCTCCAACGAAAAGACAAAACTCTGTGAACGTGTATGGCCTATCCCTGAGACTGAGCATTACGTGTGCTATGACATGAAATTTTTGTTTCAGTGGAAAGATATTTGTCTGTTTGACAATCTTTTTACCTGTATTAACAAGATGTTCAGATGGTGTGATATGTACGATCGCTACAACAGTGTAAAGGTGAAATTGTTTCATCCTGAGCAGGGCGTTACCAGCCAAGAAGACCGCCTCTTAAGTCCGCCCACTTACTACAAACATTAAAACATCTGCAGGATTGGTACACTCACTACATTCATTCACCATGTCTCAAGAAACTGCATCTAACTACTGCTACACCAGTACCTCTGAGACTGGACCAGCTATGCCTGACGATAACGCTATGCCATTTGAACCCCACCCACAAAGTTATGACATAACAATGTCTAATGACAGTGCTAAATCGCAGGAGTCCCACCCACAAACTTATGACAACAGCTGGCTGGATAAATTTTGCATGGATCTGGGATATCACAACCTGACTTTCCTTACAACACCGTACGGGAACACAGGAGCAGTAGCTGAAGCTGCAGTCTATGGTGGGGTTGACGACACAGACGGAATTATTCGGTCTGATGGGTTCAGAATCATAAAAGCAACTGTTGTGGTCCTCCTGGAACATCTCATCAACAAAAAGCTAAAACAGATTTGCTTGGGTTGTGAGGTGGAGCACCCGAGTCAGATTAGACATTCCTGTTTGTTTGAACCTGATGCCTATTTCTTTGACACATACTTTGACGAGCTGACTCATAATCTAATTAAACCAGGACTCAAACACATCATAGCTCAGGCACTGAACCGGTGTGGTTTAAGAATTCATCCCCAAAGGATTCAGGGGTCAGTGGATACTATTTTGTACGAACTGCGTGACGAAGTTTACATTGTGGAAAAACTTCGTGAAGTCAGAGAGAAAGTTGTGGATGTCAGCAGCGAACAGATTGTCTATGACGCCGTGGACAACTGGAAGGGGTCCGCACAAGTTGTCTGACTGTGATACTGAAATGGGGAATACATGTTGTGCAATGGGGCTGGCAAAATGTTTACTTAAACGCCGTATTAGATGCGAGTTGACAAACTTGTTGTATAAGATCATTAATGACTGTGTTGATGTGCCTGTTGCTGTAAATGGATGTGGTGTAGACCCCAAACGTTTAACAAATCTCAAGAACCAAATGTCTGGTGTAAGAGGCATGTCTAATGAGTGGACTGATATAATGCATATGTGTATTAATAAAGGTGAGCCAATTTGTGCAACAATTAGAAAAATACTAGACCTGGTCACTGAATGTGGGAGCTGTATTAGAATTGCTGACATATTGTGTTTGTGTACATATGTGACTGATTTGTGTGTAATCACTGTGTCAAAAAAAGACCAAACTAATGTATGTGAAATTGTTGAAACTTTAATTGAATACATTCTTGAGAAAAACTTTGTGATGTGTATAAGATTTTTACAGTACCTGGATGATGTATGAGATTATTGTACTCTCTTTTACTGAAAATAAAAAGCCAGAACATGTATATTATCTGAGTTATTCTTTTGTGGAGACTGAACCAACAATATGTCCGAAGAAGAAATAAAAAATATTTATTACACACCTTGTAACCCTGGTTCTTTAGGGGGTAAAAAACGTTTAAAAGATGCTGTTTTAAAAGAAACAGGTGTTCCTTTATCCGACAAACAAGTGTCGGACTGGCTCGCTGGTGAAGATGCTTACACGCTGCACAGAACAGCACCTGTGAAATACAAAAGGAATCGTGTCTTTGTCTTCGGCATTGATTTTCAATTTCAGGCGGATCTTGTTGATATGTCAGCATATTCCAAAGAAAATGACAACAATCATTTTCTCTTGACATGTATCGACCTGTTTAGTAAATATGCATGGACGCGTGTTTTAAAAAACAAGAGCGGGGGTGAAGTGACTAAAGCTTTTGAATCCATATTGAATGATGGACGAAAACCATTGCGATTACAGACCGATAAAGGGAAGGAATTCCACAATAAACACTTTCAAAATCTAATGAAAAAATATAACATTATACATTTTACACCTGCCACTGAATTAAAGGCATGTGTTGTTGAGAGGTTTAATAGAACGTTAAAGGGTAGAATGTGGCGGTATTTAACAGCTATAAACTCCAAACGCTACATCGACATTCTTCAAGACATAACGGATGGATATAACAGTAGCTACCATAGAAGTATTAAGATGAGGCCAATCGATGTGAACAAAGAGAATGAATCTGTGGTGTTTCATAATCTATATGGCTCTAGCGGTGTTCGCTGTGTGGCCCCCAAATTTAAATATAAAATTGGTGATGTTGTCAGAATTTCTAAAGTAAGAGGCCCGTTCACGAAAGGGTATGAGGAAAACTACACACAGGAATTTTTCACAGTAACAGCATGCATCCCCCGTAACCCGCCTGTCTACAGATTGCGTGATTATGACGGTGATGTCATTGATGGGGTTTTTTATGCAGAGGAATTACAAAAAATATTTGTGAAAGATAACAAGACATTTAAAGTGGAAAAAATTTTAGATAAGAAGAAGAAGGGGCGTAAAACAATGGTGCTGGTACAATGGCTCGGATGGCCTGCAAAATTTGCATCGTGGGTTGATCAGAAAGAGCTGGTGGATGTACAAGTGCCATAAAAACAAAATCCTGCAAAACATGAATACATTAGTGTAAAAACCGGTCATGGCTGAGGGTGGATTTTATGTCACGCTCCCCTGCAACGCTTCGTTAACTGCTTATCCAGAAAATACCATATCTAGCTATACAACCAGATTAGCAAGAACTATAAACCTAAAAGGTGAATGGGAAGTTGGTTTGATCGAATTTGAATATCCTAGAAGCTGGTATACTTTTAATGAGGAAGATGCAGCTTTCATCTTCAACTATGGGGAAACAACAACAACAGGTGCAAATAGTGAGGATCACACCCCCGAATACACCGCTGAAGGTAAAGAGATTGAGATCTTCATCTTCAGGGATAAAAAGATATCAAATGTGCTACACAGGTTAAAAGCTGGATATTATGACGACATTGTTTTTTTGATCAGGGAGATCAATGCAAATCTACCACCACATGTGAGTTTTGGTTTTGACCATGTTAAAAACAAAGTGTTTCTGAAAGGTCCACCAAAGACATCACTCACATTTTACGGAAAGTTGGCCGTTATTTTAGGATTAAAACCGGGGGTTGCAATAGAAACTAATGATCAAGCTATTGAAAACCACAGTATTGGATACAAGTCTGTGACGTATGCACCTCATCAATCAGATATAAATGGGGGGTTCTACACTATATATATATATACGGATATAATACAATATCAATCAGTTGGAGACCATCACGTCCCACTACTAAGGTGTGTACATATAGATGGTGAGAATAACAAAATTGTTAGTGTTCGATACGACAGACCACATTACGTCCCGGTTAATAAATCCTCCATCACAGAGATATGTATACAGGTGAAAGACGATCAAAATCAGGACATACGTTTTAGTTACGGAAAGGTGACTGCTAAACTCCACTTCAGACCTGTGAAACAGTGTGTTTTTTAATAAACGCTTAGGAGAGAAAAAAAATTCAAAAATGATTTATCACACCAATCATAACGCTGATCCGATGCGTTACGTGGCGTATTACCAGAATCAAGCTGGTGGCGGACTCCCCGGCTATGTCGGGAGCGGACCTATGTATGGAGCGGGGGTTGGGGGGCTTTTTCGTGGGCTTTTTAGAATGGCAATACCCTTGCTAAAGCGTGGATTTAGCATAGCGAAACCACATCTTAAATCAGCGGCGAAAAATATATTAAGCGATGTTGTTAGCAATACATTATCACGATCTTTTAACAACGATGGTACTCAAGATGGATCCGGGTTAATGGTGATGGCTCGCAAAAGAGGTTCCAGGCCTCCAGGGGTACGGAGGAGTGGCCAGACACAGAAGAAAACAAAACGTGCTCAGAAAAAAACACCAGTTGTAAAACGCAAGCGTAAGGAGACAGCCAAGCGTACTGGGTCAAAAAGAGCAAAGAGAGCTGTTAATACAATATTTTAAAAATATGGCGGCAATACATAACATGTCACAAGAATGTTTAAAAACTGAGCTGGATCTTTTCACCGTGCCACCCACCCAAATGTCGCTTGAAAGAAATACTTATATTGAAGTCCCCCCGTTATCAGCAATATCGGAGACAACACCTTTAGAGTTTTTTATCGCCGGGGCTGGTGAGGACTACATCGACCTAAACAATACACTTCTGTTTTTGCGGGTTAAGCTTACCAATCCTGATGGCACTGATATCGCAGATGGGGATCCGGTTGGCCTGATTAACTACCCTGGAGCAACAATTTTTACGCAAGTAGATGTATCGCTTGGGGATCGTCTTATATCACAGAGTTCAAGTACATATCCGTATCGCTGCATAATAGATTGTCTTACCAATTATGGTAAAGACACGCTAGAAACAAATTTCTCTGCAGGGCTTTTTTACAAAGACACAGCAGGACAAATGGATGTCGCAGACCCCGCTGGAGAAAATCGCGGGCTGACAAAGAGAGCAGCCTTTACCAATGCTAGTAATATCGTCGAGCTGTTAGCACCTGTACATAATGATATTTTTTTTCAGTCAAAACTTCTAATTCCTGGTCTAGATCTTAAAGTTCGCCTGACCAGAGGTAAAGATGAGTTCTGTTTAATGAGGAGCAACGGTACACCTTATAAACTATGCATATTGTCTGCATCACTGTTTGTGAAAAAAGTGTCCGTGGCACCTGCTGTGAGGTTGGGTCATGCTCAAGCTCTGCTTACAACAACAGCAAAATACCCCGTGGACCGCGTGTGTATGAAGACATTCTCAATACCTGCAGGTTCACGTGTCTGTAATCAAGAAAACTTGTTCTTAGGCACACTGCCAAAATCTATGGTTATAGCGATGGTTGATAATGATGCATTTACAGGATCATATAATAAAAACCCGTTCGCGTTTAAAAATTATGACCTTGAATTTCTAGCAGTTTATGTGGATGGGCAACAGTACCCCGCAAAACCTTTGCAACCTGAATATGAAAACGGTTCTGCAGTGCGTGAGTTTTACCAGTTAGCATTGGCTTCTGGAAGACATCTTAAAAACCAGCCTCTGTCTTTTGATAGGGAAGAATTTCTGCATGGGTATACACTGTACGCCTTTAACTTCACACCGGATGAGGAGTGCAGTCAGCATTTGTCACTTATCAAGAGTGGAAATATTAGACTAGAAGCCCGTTTTAGACAACCTCTACCTCGTACTGTTACTTTATTAATTTACTCTGTCTTTGACAGTCTAATTGAAGTTTCAAATCGTCGACAGGTTCTGGTTGATTACTATTAATACATAAAATGAACACTGTACAGCTTACCTCTATCATGGATAAGATTTCGTGCAATCTACATTTTCTTGGGGTTCTTCCATGTGATTATCTGCCAAAATCACCTCTAAGAAAACTACCATCAGCAGTTATTATAAATACAGATATATCGGGGCTTCCAGGCCAGCATTGGCTAGCCATCTACATAAACGAAGATGGTGTTGCTTGTTTTTTTGACAGTTTTGGAAACAAACCGGATCATCATCGTTTTCCAGTATTCATCAAAAACTTTTTAACTCGGAATTCTAAAGAGGTCCAACATTCAAATTTCCAAGTCCAAGACTTTTCATCAGACACATGTGGTCAGCACTGTGTGTTCTTCCTGTACCACATGGCAAAAGGGTTTGATTATGATTATGTGTTGAAATTTTATACTCACGATTGTATTAAAAATGACAAAATGGTGTCAGCCTTTGTGAAAAAACTAAAGCAATCCCCATGTAATGAAAATGTTTTCAAATGTGTTCAGTGTGTACAAACAGGTGCAATGTTTATGTCTCATGATTAATTTCTTTTAATAAAAACAAAGCAATTTTAATTTCCTGTATTGTCTCTTTTTTATTATACACATTATTTCAACAATACATTTTAATAATGATAAAACAAAATATACATGTGTACAGAACTCACAGATTAAAAAGTTAACCACTGTCCATGTTCAAGCTTGGGTGATTTGAATACAGATGGTGATGGTGTACTAGGACACACTTTCTGCTGTTTATTCTTCTTAGGTGAATTAGTTACAGATGGCGTCGTTTTGCTTTTGAAAGAGTTAATTGCACGTCTGACCTGATGATTTGGTACCACAGAGTATGGTAAATTTAAACCAGCAAAAGCCTCCAGAAACTCATTCCATCCATCCGGTCTCCGTTCATCTGCAATCTTATGTGGAGCTGTAATGTTTTTAATTAAATCAAACATGTGTGAACCGGGGATCGTGCGCCCTTTAAACACAAACTCACCCGTGTCAGTCCATGAAGAAACACTTTTAGCTTTAGACATTTTCTCTAAAATGTATCGAACATTTTTCACACTCCTCTGTGGAACATTGTTTAATATTTCTTCTGAAACATTATCTAAAAAGTCATGAACAGGCTCACTAACTGCCCTGGGTGGGTCTTCTTTTTCAACGTGATCAGGGTGTGGAAAACTTAGTTTTAATGTACCAAACTCCTTATCCCCTTGTCTAGCTATTGTTAGAAACCTTTGCAAAACAGCTGTGTACAATTTTGCTTTTTCATCGGGATTTAGATCAGAACTGTACAGGATGCTTTTTATAGAAATGTCTAGGTCATTTTCCACGAGGTCTTGTATAGACTCGCGTGTGTTAGAGGCTTTCAACTTATCCAGCTGATGTTGTGGAACTAAAAACATCTTCTCACCATACTCCATCGCCGGACCTTATTTAGAGCTAACCAAGCTTGTTATGAATGGTATTGCAACACTTAAAAGCGGTAATAGAAAACCTCCTTGTTGATTGATTAGCTGTTTTTTCCTTCTAACACCAACCTTCTTATCTGCAACAATTTTGATGTTGGTTTTTCTTCTCTTCAGTCTCTGATATTGCTGTGGTGTAAGTGGAATATTACCATGGAGAACATTAAGAGCTAGTTCACACAATGCAACGATGAGTTCGTCTGATGCTGACTCTAAAATAGCACGCCTTTGTTTGGGTGTTGCTTTTAATAACAACTTTAAAACTGGGAGGTTCCTTAAAAGTCTTGCAGACATTGTAACATCCAAGAGTCTTAGTGTTTTCTTTTCTGAATGTATACAACAGGGTGTTTTGAGAGTAAACTCGTTCTGAGACGATAATGGTCTGGGGTTGCTGCTTTAAAGTCAACCAAAAGGTAGCCAAAAGGAATACTGGTAGCATCTTGATAACATTCCATAAAAAATTTGCTGTTTCTGGGGTACATCTGGCGTGCTAGCACATTAATTTGGGTATTGTCTCTGGGGTTTTTAAACAACACCAAATAACTTGTATTCAAACTGATGGTTCTACTGGATTTTCCTTTACAAAAGAGGTTCTGGATCATAAAGAGGCAACTTATATGCTTGTGATGCACATAATTAGTGAATAAACGTTCAATCTGTATGTTGTTACATGCATCGTTCATAAGATCATCAATTATTAATAAGTGTGTCTTATTGGGAGGAAAAAGATGAACATCATTCAGGTTCTGGGGGATTCCTTCAATAAATTTAATATCATACAATGCCAACAATTCATCATACAAACCCTGCCAACAGTCAAATATGAAGACTATATTTTCAATCTTTTTAGAAAACACACTTTTAGCATTTTCTAATAACATTTTTACAAAAAACGTTTTTCCAGAGTTAGAAGGTCCACATAAAACACAACTGAATGGAAATTGTAATCTGAAATCAAAACCATCTGTGTCTCGCACACCTTGGTGTCCAAAAACGTTGTCAGTAGCCATATGGTAGTGTGGTAAAGTCAGGTAGCAGAACGCGTTTGTTGTAAACGACTTTGAATTTTTTTTCTCTCCTAAGCGTTTATTAAAAAACACACTGTTTCACAGGTCTGAAGTGGAGTTTAGCAGTCACCTTTCCGTAACTAAAACGTATGTCCTGATTTTGATCGTCTTTCACCTGTATACATATCTCTGTGATGGAGGATTTATTAACCGGGACGTAATGTGGTCTGTCGTATCGAACACTAACAATTTTGTTATTCTCACCATCTATATGTACACACCTTAGTAGTGGGACGTGATGGTCTCCAACTGATTGATATTGTATTATATCCGTATATATATATATATAGTGTAGAACCCCCCATTTATATCTGATTGATGAGGTGCATACGTCACAGACTTGTATCCAATACTGTGGTTTTCAATAGCTTGATCATTAGTTTCTATTGCAACCCCCGGTTTTAATCCTAAAATAACGGCCAACTTTCCGTAAAATGTGAGTGATGTCTTTGGTGGACCTTTCAGAAACACTTTGTTTTTAACATGGTCAAAACCAAAACTCACATGTGGTGGTAGATTTGCATTGATCTCCCTGATCAAAAAAACAATGTCGTCATAATATCCAGCTTTTAACCTGTGTAGCACATTTGATATCTTTTTATCCCTGAAGATGAAGATCTCAATCTCTTTACCTTCAGCGGTGTATTCGGGGGTGTGATCCTCACTATTTGCACCTGTTGTTGTTGTTTCCCCATAGTTGAAGATGAAAGCTGCATCTTCCTCATTAAAAGTTTACCAGCTTCTAGGATATTCAAATTCGATCAAACCAACTTCCCATTCACCTTTTAGGTTTATAGTTCTTGCTAATCTGGTTGTATAGCTAGATATGGTATTTTCTGGATAAGCAGTTAACGAAGCGTTGCAGGGGAGCGTGACATAAAATCCACCCTCAGCCATGACCGGTTTTTACACTAATGTATTCATGTTATGCAGGATTTTGTTTTTATGGCACTTGTACATCCACCAGCTCTTTCTGATCAACCCACGATGCAAATTTTGCAGGCCATCCGAGCCATTGTACCAGCACCATTGTTTTACGCCCCTTCTTCTTCTTATCTAAAATTTTTTCCACTTTAAATGTCTTGTTATCTTTCACAAATATTTTTTGTAATTCCTCTGCATAAAAAACCCCATCAATGACATCACCGTCATAATCACGCAATCTGTAGACAGGCGGGTTACGGGGGATGCATGCTGTTACTGTGAAAAATTCCTGTGTGTAGTTTTCCTCATACCCTTTCGTGAACGGGCCTCTTACTTTAGAAATTCTGACAACATCACCAATTTTATATTTAAATTTGGGGGCCACACAGCGAACACCGCTAGAGCCATATAGATTATGAAACACCACAGATTCATTCTCTTTGTTCACATCGATTGGCCTCATCTTAATACTTCTATGGTAGCTACTGTTATATCCATCCGTTATGTCTTGAAGAATGTCGATGTAGCGTTTGGAGTTTATAGCTGTTAAATACCGCCACATTCTACCCTTTAACGTTCTATTAAACCTCTCAACAACACATGCCTTTAATTCAGTGGCAGGTGTAAAATGTATAATGTTATATTTTTTCATTAGATTTTGAAAGTGTTTATTGTGGAATTCCTTCCCTTTATCGGTCTGTAATCGCAATGGTTTTCGTCCATCATTCAATATGGATTCAAAAGCTTTAGTCACTTCACCCCCGCTCTTGTTTTTTAAAACACGCGTCCATGCATATTTACTAAACAGGTCGATACATGTCAAGAGAAAATGATTGTTGTCATTTTCTTTGGAATATGCTGACATATCAACAAGATCCGCCTGAAATTGAAAATCAATGCCGAAGACAAAGACACGATTCCTTTTGTATTTCACAGGTGCTGTTCTGTGCAGCGTGTAAGCATCTTCACCAGCGAGCCAGTCCGACACTTGTTTGTCGGATAAAGGAACACCTGTTTCTTTTAAAACAGCATCTTTTAAACGTTTTTTACCCCTAAAGAACCAGGGTTACAAGGTGTGTAATAAATATTTTTTATTTCTTCTTCGGACATATTGTTGGTTCAGTCTCCACAAAAGAATAACTCAGATAATATACATGTTCTGGCTTTTTATTTTCAGTAAAAGAGAGTACAATAATCTCATACATCATCCAGGTACTGTAAAAATCTTATACACATCACAAAGTTTTTCTCAAGAATGTATTCAATTAAAGTTTCAACAATTTCACATACATTAGTTTGGTCTTTTTTTGACACAGTGATTACACACAAATCAGTCACATATGTACACAAACACAATATGTCAGCAATTCTAATACAGCTCCCACATTCAGTGACCAGGTCTAGTATTTTTCTAATTGTTGCACAAATTGGCTCACCTTTATTAATACACATATGCATTATATCAGTCCACTCATTAGACATGCCTCTTACACCAGACATTTGGTTCTTGAGATTTGTTAAACGTTTGGGGTCTACACCACATCCATTTACAGCAACAGGCACATCAACACAGTCATTAATGATCTTATACAACAAGTTTGTCAACTCGCATCTAATACGGCGTTTAAGTAAACATTTTGCCAGCCCCATTGCACAACATGTATTCCCCATTTCAGTATCACAGTCAGACAACTTGTGCGGACCCCTTCCAGTTGTCCACGGCGTCATAGACAATCTGTTCACTGCTGACATCCACAACTTTCTCTCTGACTTCACGAAGTTTTTCCACAATGTAAACTTCGTCACGCAGTTCGTACAAAATAGTATCCACTGACCCCTGAATCCTTTGGGGATGAATTCTTAAACCACACCGGTTCAGTGCCTGAGCTATGATGTGTTTGAGTCCTGGTTTAATTAGATTATGAGTCAGCTCGTCAAAGTATGTGTCAAAGAAATAGGCATCAGGTTCAAACAAACAGGCACCTCACAACCCAAGCAAATCTGTTTTAGCTTTTTGTTGATGAGATGTTCCAGGAGGACCACAACAGTTGCTTTTATGATTCTGAACCCATCAGACCGAATAATTCCGTCTGTGTCGTCAACCCCACCATAGACTGCAGCTCCAGCTACTGCTCCTGTGTTCCCGTACGGTGTTGTAAGGAAAGTCAGGTTGTGATATCCCAGATCCATGCAAAATTTATCCAGCCAGCTGTTGTCATAAGTTTGTGGGTGGGACTCCTGCGATTTAGCACTGTCATTAGACATTGTTATGTCATAACTTTGTGGGTGGGGTTCAAATGGCATAGCGTTATCGTCAGGCATAGCTGGTCCAGTCTCAGAGGTACTGGTGTAGCAGTAGTTAGATGCAGTTTCTTGAGACATGGTGAATGAATGTAGTGAGTGTACCAATCCTGCAGATGTTTTAATGTTTGTAGTAAGTGGGCGGACTTAAGAGGCGGTCTTCTTGGCTGGTAACGCCCTGCTCAGGATGAAACAATTTCACCTTTACACTGTTGTAGCGATCGTACATATCACACCATCTGAACATCTTGTTAATACAGGTAAAAAGATTGTCAAACAGACAAATATCTTTCCACTGAAACAAAAATTTCATGTCATAGCACACGTAATGCTCAGTCTCAGGGATAGGCCATACACGTTCACAGAGTTTTGTCTTTTCGTTGGAGCAAAATATATAGACACAATCGTCTGGTAGCTTTTTACTATGATCACCGACCACGCGAAATCTCGTGTCAGGACTCACACCATCCCACTCTGCGATGTACAACGGTTCGTCGCCACAGTCATTCAGATCTCTCCAAACGTAATTGAAAAAAATAAACCAGTCTTTCGCAGGGAAAATCAGACACGGCTCCTGTGATGTAAATTCATCTCCAACATCCACAGCGTAGAGTTTTACAACCCGCATCACTTTGTCAAACACATAGCGCCCGACGCGTCCACCAGACATTGAGAAATCACGTTTCACAAATTTCATATCTTCATGAAGAAACTTTGTCAAACTGACGCTTTGTCTCTTCTTTGGTGCAAAAGTCAACTTTTCACCCATTTCAACAGGGCCTCTTGTTGGTGAAATACACATCACTTTTCTTGTAGTTTTAGGGGTGCTTGGACTACCCATTGTAACAGATGACTTGCAGAATCTCCTCTGTGTTCAACAAATGTACCCCATACACCTTATTTAAATAACGGGACCAGGATTTCACCAAAATGTCATAAAAATGCCAAATCTGGGCTGAGATACAACCTCCATAAATTTACCCATTTATCTAACTATAAATCCAACTCACCCTATATCTCATTGACACTCGTGACCTACCAATCAGGGGACAACAGGCATAAATTCAGCCATAAAAAACAACCATTGACAACCACTGACCTGCCAATCAAGGCTCACAGCCCTCATAAAACATATTTGACATCCACTGTCCAGCCAGCTTGACTGACAACACACAGAAATATGGTCATAAATTAAACCATAAATTAGGGTAATAAATCATTATTCTGGCACAGTGTATATGATACTCTACTAAAAAGGTATCAAAATGACTCATTACACACAATTGTATAAAGGAACCCCACACAAGATTCAAATCCACGACCTCCGGGTCCAAGGTCCATTTCTCATCTCATTGCACCACTGTGCAAGTGAATGTTTCCACACCTGCCGAAGTTTATTAGTTCATGTGAAAATGAACTCAAAATGAAGAATTCTTATAAAGCTGCACTTTAGATCATTCTGCAGCTCATCATGCTGTAGTGCAATACAGAGCAGGAAGAGGAAAAACAGCAGAAAATGAACAAACATGAAACAGCTGGTTCAGAATTACGGGCAAGAATGAACTCAGAATGTACATAAGCTTAGATGAAAATGAACACAGCATGAAACAAAAAGCATTTATTTCTAATCCAAGAGGCAGTAAAGGAATCAAAACACACTATTTTATAAAACCGCTCCACCTGGGATTCGAACCCACTAACTTCGGAAACAGGGCTCTTCAGATAACTGGCTTTACACATTGAGCTACTTGAGGATACACATTCAACAGACTGTGGAAGAAACCTTTTAGTCTAACAAAGAATTCACAAAAAAAGCATTACTTAGCATGCTATCCATATTAGCATGCTAAGCTAACTTAATGCTAATAAAGCTCATGGTTAACTTGATAACTGAAGAGCCACATTAAAGAGAATGACAACTGGTTAGCATGCTAAGCAATTAGCATGCTAAGCTAACTAGCATAAGACAACAAACACAAGCAAGGTCACATTCAGAGATGAATATCTTGGGAATGATAGCGAATATCAAAAATCCATTCAGTCATTTCTGTGCGGCTCGGTCCAAAGATCACCTGAGCTGATTTTGGACAAAATTGGACAAAAATTGTAGGAGGAGTAGCGAAAAAACTGTTTTCCATTTATTTCAATATGGCGGACAGGTACATTTAAGGAAAATGACAAATGACACATCGTCGGAATCGGCATAAGCCAGGGAATAAAATGACATAAAGCATACACATTTTGGAAAGTGTTTTCAAAAGTTATAAGTGGTTTTGCAATAATCATTACATCTGTGGAACAGTAGGTGGCGCTGTGTTGAAACTTCTCAGGTACCTTCAGGACCTTCTAAAGGTCATACATACCAATTTGTGTGAAGATATGTCAAATTGTTTAAAAGTTATTGCAATTTATGACAAAATTCAAAATGGCGGACACGTGGTTCATCCGATGTTGACGAATTCGATATCCTCGGATTCGGCATGGCACAGGGAATCCATAGACACCAAGATCTTGATTTTCTAATAAAGTGTTCAAAAGTTATTGGCCAAAATAGCCATTTTTCAGATCTCATGACCTGTAGGTGGCGCTGTTCCCAAATTTGGCATGGAACCTCAGATCATGGTCTTGATCAAGTGTACCAATTTTAGTTTTGATTGCTCAAAGTTTGGCCGAGATACAGCCTCTATATCAATTTTGGGTCAACCTCGTTAACTTCGTGACATCATAACTTTTGAACAAAGATGAATAAAAAAAATCTGTTCAGTCATTTCTGTGCGGCTCAGACCAAAGATCACCTGATCAAAGTTTGGACAAAATTGGACAAATTTTGAAGGAGGAGTAGCGAAAAAACGGAATACTGTACTTTTCAAAATGGCCACTACTGTACTGGGTGGAGACTTAATGTAAGATATTGAATGTGATCAGTATGAAGAGAGGAATCAGTTGTATTGACATTCATTTTTCTGGAACAAAGGGTTCAAAAGTTATAACCTTTACAAAAGTGAATATTTGAACTGGTGGTGGCGCTATAGACTTAGTCCTAGATACTCCAAAATTGGTCAAATTACTTTTAAGTACTATCACTACAAGCATGCCAAATTTGATAATTTTCCTTCTTATGGTTCATTGATTACCATACAGGGGGAAGAAGAATAACTACGAATTTGGACATAAAGGAATTGCATGTGATAGCTTCAGATTAGACCAGTTTTAGGAAGAATGCCTAGAACAGACACAAGTTCTGCATCTTTTCCTGCCACAGTACCTCATGTGGTCTTGGCATGTGTCACACTGAGTTTCGAACCCACGATGCAGAGCATTCGAGATCCGTGGCGTAACACATTGAGCTAATCAGCCATGCAAGTTCATCAGTATGCTAAGCAGAGGTTTCAGTGTGAGAAAGAGTTCACAAAAAAAAAGCTTCATAGCATGTTAACCATATTAGTATGCAAAGTTATTTAATGCCAACTAAGTTTTGGTTAACCTGTTGACTGAAGACCACATTAGAAAGAATAGCAATAGTTTAGTATGCTAAGCAATTACTGTGCTAAGCTAACTAGTATAAGACAACAAACACAAGCAAGGTCACATTCAGAGATGAATATCTTGGGAATGGTAGCGAATATCAAAAATCCGTTCAGTCATTTCTGTGCGGCTCGGTCCAAAGATCATCTGAGCTGATTTTGGACAAAATTGACCAAAATTTGTAGCAGGAGTAGCGAAAAAACTGTTTTTGATTTAATTCAATATGGCAGACAGGTACATTTAAGGAAAATGACAAATGACACATCGTCGGAATCGGCATAAGCCAGGGAATAAAATGACATAAAGCATACACATTTTGGAAAGTGTTTTCAAAAGTTATAAGTGGTTTTGCAATAATCATTACATCTGTGGAACAGTAGGTGGCGCTGTGTTGAAACTTCTCAGGTACCTTCAGGACCTTCTAAAGGTCATACATACCAATTTGTGTGAAGATATGTCAAATTGTTTAAAAGTTATTGCAATTTATGACAAAATTCAAAATGGCGGACACGTGGTTCATCCGATGTTGACGAATTCGATATCCTCGGATTCGGCATGGCACAGGGAATCCATAGACACCAAGATCTTGATTTTCTAATAAAGTGTTCAAAAGTTATTGGCCAAAATAGCCATTTTTCAGATCTCATGACCTGTAGGTGGCGCTGTTCCCAAATTTGGCATGGAACCTCAGATCATGGTCTTGATCAAGTGTACCAATTTTAGTTTTGATTGCTCAAAGTTTGGCCGAGATACAGCCTCTATATCAATTTTGGGTCAACCTCGTTAACTTCGTGACATCATAACTTTTGAACAAAGATGAATAAAAAAAATCTGTTAAGTCATTTCTGTGCGGCTCAGACCAAAGATCACCTGATCAAAGTTTGGACAAAATTGGACAAATTTTGAAGGAGGAGTAGCGAAAAAACGGAATACTGTACTTTTCAAAATGGCCACTACTGTACTGGGTGGAGACTTAATGTAAGATATTGAATGTGATCAGTATGAAGAGAGGAATCAGTTGTATTGACATTCATTTTTCTGGAACAAAGGGTTCAAAAGTTATAACCTTTACAAAAGTGAATATTTGAACTGGTGGTGGCGCTATAGACTTAGTCCTAGATACTCCAAAATTGGTCAAATTACTTTTAAGTACTATCACTACAAGCATGCCAAATTTGATAATTTTCCTTCTTATGGTTCATTGATTACCATACAGGGGGAAGAAGAATAACTACGAATTTGGACATAAAGGAATTGCATGTGATAGCTTCAGATTAGACCAGTTTTAGGAAGAATACCTAGAACAGACACAAGTTCTGCATCTTTTCCTGCCACAGTACCTCATGCGGTCTGGGCATGTGTCACACTGAGTTTCGAACCCACGATGCAGAGCATTCGAGATCCGTGGCGTAACACATTGAGCTAATCAGCCATGCAAGTTCATCAGTATGCTAAGCAGAGGTTTCAGTGTGAGAAAGAGTTCACAAAAAAAAAAGCTTTATAGCATGTTAACCATATTAGTATGCAAAGTTATTTAATGCCAACTAAGTTTTGGTTAACCTGTTGACTGAAGACCACATTAGAAAGAATAGCAATAGTTTAGTATGCTAAGCAATTACTGTGCTAAGCTAACTAGTATAAGACAACAAACACAAGCAAGGTCACATTCAGAGATGAATATCTTGGGAATGGTAGCGAATATCAAAAATCCGTTCAGTCATTTCTGTGCGGCTCGGTCCAAAGATCATCTGAGCTGATTTTGGACAAAATTGACCAAAATTTGTAGCAGGAGTAGCGAAAAAACTGTTTTTGATTTAATTCAATATGGCAGACAGGTACATTTAAGGAAAATGACAAATGACACATTGTCGGAATCGGCATAAGCCAGGGAATAAAATGACATAAAGCAGACCAATTTTGGATAATGTTTTCAAAAGTTATAAGCAATTTTGCAAAAAACATTATATCTGTGGAACACTAGGTGGCGCTGTGCTGAAACTTCTCATGTACCTTCAGGACACTCTGATGGTCATATGTACCAAATTTTGTGATGATATGTCAAATTGTTTAAAAGTTATTGCAATTTATGACAAAATTCAAAATGGCGGACATGCTTTTCATCCGATGTTGACAAATTCAATATCCCCGGATTCGGCATGGCCCAAGGAATCCATAGACACCAAGATCTTGATTTTCTAATAAAGTGTTCAAAAGTAATTGGCCAAAATAGCCATTTTTCATATCTCATGACCTGTAGGTGGCGCTGTTCCCAAATTCGGCATGGAACCTTAGATCATGGTCTTGATCAAGGGTACCAATTTTTGTTTCGATTGCTCAAAGTTTGGCCGAGATACAGCCTCTATAGCAATTTCGGGTCAACCTCGTTAACTTCGTGACATCATAACTTTTGAACAAAGATGAATAAAAAAATCTGTTCAGTCATTTCTGTGCGGCTCAGACCAAAGATCACCTGATCAAAGTTTGGACAAAATTGGACAAATTTTGAAGGAGGAGTAGCGAAAAAACAAATACTGTACTTTTTAAAATGGCCGCTACTGTAATGGGTGGAGACTTAATGTAAGAAGTTGAATAGCATCAGCATGAAGAGACGAATCAGATGAACTAAATTTAATTTTTCTATGACAAAGAGTTCAAATGTTAAAACCGTTAGAATGTTGAAATTTTGAACTGGTGGTGGCGCTATAGAGTTGGTTCTAGAGACTCCAAATTTGGTCCAATCACTATTCATGAGCATCTCTACAACTGTGCCAAATTTCATCATTTTCTCATGTTCCGTTGATAGGGCTGCCATAGACTCCCATTCGGGAGGAAGAATAATAATAATAAAAGGGAAAACGTACAATTACAATAGGGGCTACAGCCCCTTCGGGGCTTGGCCCCTAAAAAAAATCATCTGGAGAGAAGATCTCAAATAAATAGCATAGAACAACGCCTTGCCCTCACACATCTACAGGATGCAACCCCCTGCCCCCCGCCCACACACACACACACCACACACACACACACACACACACACACACACACACACACACACACACACACACACCCTCCTTTCCCCCTGACTCAAGTCACTGAAAGTTCTCCAAGATGTACAATGTAACTTGTGTTTTTATTGGATTTCCTTTTTTAAGTTTGGTATCATTTCAAATTTCTCAGTAAAATGGTCTCAATTTCACAGCAGTCACTGGTATTATGAAGAAGATTGAAAACTAAGGAGAATTCTGTCCTCCTTTTGGGTGGTGTCTCTTCAAGATATCTGAAAACCCACTCCTCTCCCCCCAAAAATCATCTTAAATAACTTCTTAAAGTTAGGATAACTGAATACTATTCGTAAATCCCCAAAAGATTTTTAATGAAATGCATGCTTTTTTCAAATATTAAACCTTACAAAATTATAAAAAATTATTTTAAACCGTTTAACTACTTAAATATTTTACTTACATAAACTATATAAACTAGCATACTTGGCTAATTAGATGTCTGTGTTCCAGATGGAAGGCCTCTTAAAGATCGAGCAGATCCTCTCACCCTTCCTGATCATGCTCTGCTTAGACTTTAGGCTCCTAAGAAACTCAGTAATGTATCTGGCACATATTCTGAGAGATAATTTGCAGCGAAAAACAAAAAGGTCCTCTCCACTTCCCGTGATACTTTCAATTCAATTCAATTCAAATTTATTTGTATAGCGCTTTTCACGATACATATCATTTCAAAGCAGCTTTACAGAAAATGGATGTCAACATTACAATTTAAAGAATGTAGTTAGCAAATAATATACTTTAGGTAATTACAATCACTGTTAGCAGTTTAACTGAAGGTAGAAGTAATGAGCTCCTGGAAAATGAATTACATTAACAATAAATTAGGATATAGAGATTGTGCAATGTGAATGTTGATCTAGATGATTGCGTCTTCTGAAGTCCTCGCAGGAGCTGGCGCCGTCTCTTCACAGGTGATGGTCATCTGAGGTCTTCTTAAGAGGCTGGATCCAAACTGAAGCTGATGTACTCTCTAGTCACCTCAGGGCGGGTGTCCCGAGGTAAAACAGAAAAGCAAAAGGAGAACAATTAGCGTAGCTGCTGTTCATAACTTTAAGCAAAGATAGTCATGTGCAGTTGATCTGGTATGAGATGCGTTATGTGAACGCTTGGATAAAGAGATGCGTCTTTAATCTAGATTTAAACTGGGTGAGGGAGTCTGAGCCCCGAACATTATCAGGAAGGCTATTCCAGAGTTTAGGAGCCAAATGTGAAAACGCTCTCCCTCCTTTAGTGGACTTAGATATCCTAGGTACAACCAGAAGTCCAGAGTTTTGTGATCTTAAAGAGCGTGAAGGATTGTAGGGCGATAGAAGATCGGTTAAGTACACAGGAGCTAAACCATTTAGAGCCTTATAGGTCATTAGCAATACTTTATAATCGATACGGAACTTAATGGGTAACCAGTGTAGAGATGATAAGATTGGTGTTATATGATCATATTTTCTTTACCTGGTAAGAACTCTAGCAGCTGCATTTTGTATTAATTGTAGCTTGTTTATTGAGGAAGCAGGACAACCAGCTAATAATGCATTACAGTAATCTAGTCGAGACGTCATGAAAGCATGAACTAACTTTTCTGCATCAGAAATAGATAACATATTCCGTATTTTAGCAATGTTTCTGAGGTGAAAGAAGGCTGTTTTTGTAACATATGAAATATGATTTTCAAAGGACAAGTTGCCGTCTAATATAACACCCAGGTCTTTAACTGTCGAGGATGGAGTAACAGTACATCCTTCTAAATGCAGATTGTAGTCTGAGAGATTCTGTGTACAGGTTTTTGGCCCAATAAGTAATACTTCAGTCTTATCTGAATTTAATAGAAGAAAATTACTAGTCATCCAATGTTTTACTTCTTTAACACACTCTGTCAGTTTGGATAATTTAGAGATTTCATCTGGTCGTGATGATATATATAACTGAGTATCATCGGCATAGCAGTGGAAACTAATCCCATGTTTTCTTATAATATTGCCGAGTGGCAGCATGTAGATTGAAAATAGCAGAGGGCCTAATACTGATCCTTGCGGCACTCCATAGTTTACTATCGTTATCTTAGATTTTTCCCCGTTTATATAAACAAAATTGTGACGGTCTGATAGGTATGACTTAAACCACCGTAATGCCTGTCCCTGAATACCAGTGTAATTTTGTAGTCGATATAGGAGTATTTTATGATCTATAGTGTCAAATGCAGCACTGAGATCAAGTAACACTAGTATTGAGACACAGCCTTGGTCAGAAGCTAGAAGCAAGTCGTTTGTAATTTTAACGAGCGCAGTTTCTGTGCTATGATGATAATACTTCAGATAATGGTTGCACTATGATTCTTTGCTTCTGGATCATTCCAAGCAGTTTTAAGTAAAACTGTGGGAATTAGTCAATCCAGTGTGTGCAGAATTGTTTTCAGGGTGTCAAGGGCTCTCAGTAGAATGGTGAAAAACTTCATCAAGTTCCCATCAACAGCAGCAGAACAAATCCTTTGACAGAAATTCTTTGAGATTGCAGCATTTCCAAATGTACTGGGTGCAGTGGATGGAACACACATTGCCATTAACGTATGCCTAAATAATATGTAATACATGAAAAAGTTATATTTTTAGATATTGCAAGCACGCAATAATCTAATAGCCAGATGATTCACCTGAGAAAATAATACTAATACTAATTATTTAATAATACTAAATAATACTAATAAATAATAATTTCTGTTAATACTATTACTTTAAAAACTTAACTGCATTTGTTAATTAGAACAATGACACATTTGGTTAATAAATACATTTGCTAGTAAAAAATATTACAATACAATACAATTACAATTCTGTCACAAAATATTTATGGAATTAATATAATTTTATCAAAACAAAGTTCAACTCCTCCTGAACTTTTTGGAGTGCAGCAACTTCTTTCAACAGCTGGGTCTGGATGTCAATCATCTCCTCTATGCGGAACCTCTTTGGTTTGGGAGTATGGCACAGAGGAGGGTTGCCATCTAACAGGATCTGTGATCAATTCATCTCAGGCTCCAGAAGGGCCTTAAACAGAATAAATGCAACTTTCATGACACATGTATACAAGAATACATAATAATAATATAATTCATGAGAGATTACCTCTCCAACTTCTCTCTCCTCAGAAAGGTCCAATGTGGAAGCTGAAACAACTGGTAAAAGCTCCAAAGTCACAGTCACTGCACAGTAAATCAAACAGTAACGTTAGCGCTTGCTGACTCAATATTTGGGTTTGTTGTGAAGGGAGACTCAGGCAGGGGATCCAAGTGCAGCGTTTATTGAATGCAAACGTGGTCGTACAGGCAGGGTAAATCAGGAGCAAACAGGTACAGCAGAGAGTAGACAGAATTGTAATCCAGGTACAGGCAGAGGTCGGGACTGGCAGATATCACTCACAGGTCGGTACGCAAAGCAAGGGTCAGGACAGGAAGCAATTGGTCAATAAACAGGGAACAGGCAGGAACGGTAACAAGGAACAGGCAGACAGGGAATACAGGAAAACGCTCAGAATTGCAACAACAGTTAAACAAGACTTCGCAACTAGATGGTGTGAGTGAGAGTCCTTTTATAGTCCAGGTAACAAGCTGCAGCTGGGTGTGTTGATTAGTGAGGAGTGTGCGCATGGCTGTATGTGGCGACAGGTGATTGGTGTGGAGTGAACATGTGACTGACAGGGAGAATTGTGGGAAGTGTAGTCCGGGGAGTGACATGAACAGACGGTGATCGTTACAGGGTTAATGTTAAAAAAAAATTCTTCTTTCGCCGATTATAATAGTAAATAAAGAGGCATATTGACGTTTTAACTGACATTTCAATGTCTAGCAATGTTTCATTAAAAAATACTGGTATGTAAATAATAAAAAATAGTTATCTGAATGTTCGCTCTACCTAAGCAAAAGGGATAACTGCTTACCTTCTTCAGTATCCAAACCGGATTTGATGCCTGTCACCGCTACCTATCAACGCATCAAGAATAATAGATGGTGATCCACCACCTGTCATTTTTTGCTCCCTTGATCTTTCTGCTCCTTTTTTTTTTAACAGTCGACTTTAGGTCTGCCCATTTCTTTCACCCCATCCGCATCCTTAATGGAGTTGGCCACAGTCGAAACGGCCTCCGCCACCCGTTCCCATGCACATCACTTATTGTGCATCGAAATACTGTTATCCAGTCTCCCAAGTAGTACTTTCCTTCTTGCAATAACTTCCTCGACAAGAACTTCCAGCTCTTGCCTAGTGAAGTTTTTATTTCTTTTCTTGTCATCCATGTTAGCTTTCCTGAGAGTAAATTCTCTTTTGACTGTTAATTTCGTTAAACTAGCATACACATGCATGCGCTTTACATTCAAAAGCACGATCGGGATGTGGTTGCTACTTTAAAGAAGTAGGCTATAATAAAGTGATACAATTAAAATGTGGCGATAATAAATTTGTTGTAGATATAGTTATTTTAATTTTATTCAGTAAGAAAAAAAAAAGATGTTCTTAAGAAAATATTTGAGATCTTCTTAAGAATTTTTCAAGAATTGTACTTAGGAACATTCTTAACTTCTGAAGTAGTATTTATCTTAAGAATTTTCTTAACTTCTTTCTTAAGAAGATGTTCGGGAATCTGGCCCCTGGTCTTGGTATATAAGGTAAAGTGCAAAGCAGTCATGTGGGATCTTCTGTAGCCAGAAACACCCATGCAGAGATTGGGGAATATTTGAAGACACTCACACATCACTGTGTGTATGTGCATTTCAATTGATGCACATCATGGGAAATTTTGATTTTTTTCAATTGGCTTAGCAAGTTGCAATTTTGTGACAAAGGAAACTGTGTTTTTGTATGAACAAGCATGTGGCAGTTCGACTCAAATGCATTAGTAAACTCTGCACCCTCTGACTAAGAATCAGAACTGGCAAATTTGTGTCGTCAGATCCACACAAACCCGGGGCGTGTGACTCTAAGCGATATGGGTCTGTAATGAATGAATAATTGAAAGTATGGGATACCTAGAATAATCAAATATCTAAATTAATATATAACCAATGATTAATTTCTAATTGGAAACACAACCTAAGAGTAATAATCATTTGAAATTGGAGTCAGATTAAACGAGTGAAATAAAGTGAACTTCACTGGAGTGCTAAAAAAAAGACACACATGCGTTAACCTTCGCTCAGGACGTTGGATTTTGTTTTTGGGCAGATGGGGTTTCCTTTCGATACTCTCACTCATACTGCGTATGGGGAAAAGCTCCTTTTTCCTCCTTGCTGAAGCCTTTTACAATAGCGCAGTGAAAACTGCACGTCTATTGGCTCAAAGGAATGAAACTCTTTGAGCCAATGACGGCGCGGCGTAGTCGCGCAAGCCAATGGCGAAATAGCGCGCCAACAAGCCCGCCAAAACGGGCGTGGCTTATGGCTATATAAGCCAGCGTTTCGCTGTTGGATTCAGTTCTCTCTTCTTCAGCGACGATCTACGCTTCGCTGGATCCTGCTGATCGCCTTCGCCGCTGAACGAGCTCTCTACGCCATGGAAGAGGCCCCGCAGAGGACAGCTGAATCCGCCGCCTGCTCCCGCGGTCGCCGCCGAAGACTGCCGCCCAGAGCGCTGCTCTCGCCGCCCGCCGCGAGCTTCCGGTTTTGCTTTCAGCTAGTCTCCTGCTGCCATCCGGCGAGCGTTTTTCAACGCACCAACGCAGTTCACCGCCACTGCTTCAGAGCTTCCGTTCGCGGTCTATACTGCTCTAAAAGAGCCCCCCCAAGCGATGTTTTTACGGCGGCGGTGTCCCAGTATGTTGCGCTATGCCTGTGGCATGACGACGGCGACGGCCATGGTGAGTGCGTCGGATGTCTGGGCAGGCCCCACACTGACGCCGCGCTCACCGAGACTTCATGCCCGCACTGCGAGTGCATGAGTCTCGTTTCTCCGCGCTCGGATCGCTTTCTTCTCTAAAAGCGCATCCGCTTTCGCGCCTTCCCGTCTTCTTCCTCCCGCGAGCCGGCAAGGAAAAGACAGCGAGGCAGAGGAGTTCAGCGCTCGGAGATGGGAGAGCTTACGCCCGCCCAGCACCCGCCGACCTCTACCTCTTCTGTGAAAGAGCCGTCCCCCGTCCTCTTCACACGCCCGGAGCAGCGTCCCTCAGCGGAAGCGAGTGACCTCATCTCCTTTGGCGGCTCCGAGGATGAGCAGCCCGACACCTCCGCCATTGCCGGCCGAGCGTACTCCTCCGCAGGGCAAGCGGCTTCAACGCTCCACTCAATGGCCGTCCCTCCAGGTCTTCCAGGCCAAACTCCTCCGCTCCCTGGACGAGTCTGGAATCGACGCGCCGGCCTTCCGTGACCTCCGCAGCACCACCGACCTGGCCCTGCGCGCCACGAAGACCACGGCCCAGGCCATAGGCAGGTCCATGGCCAACCTGGTTGTGTTGGAGCGCCATCTCTGGCTTAACCTCACAGAGATCAAACATGCAGACAAGATGGCCTTCTTGGATGCCCCTGTCTCGCCCTCAGGTCTCTTCGGGTCAGCCGTGGAGGGGTTCACCGAGCGCTTCTCGGCCGCGCAGAAATCGTCCCAGGCAATGCAACATTTCTTGCCGAATCGCTCCAGCTCTTCTTCTGCTGCAAGTCGGTCCAAACCTGCGCCGACCCAGCCTCAGAGCAAACCTGCCCCTTCCGCATCACAGCCAGCGCCACCCAAGGAGCAGCGCCTACGGGCCCGCCCAGCGAAATGCTCCACGCTCCCGAGACGCCAGGGTCCCCGCCCTAAGATAGTGCTGTACCCAATGCCTCCGCCGTCTTCCTGATCACGCAGGAAGAAAGAGGATGGGGTTAGGTCTCGCCACGGCCGGACCACCCCAAAAGCTCTCTCGCTTACATTCCCTACCACCACGCTTAGCTCCGGGTGCTGGAATTCATCAGGTTATGTCCCCTGGGCCCACAATGACTGCGCCCACACAAACCGCCATTCTAATGGCGAACCCAATATTTTTACATTACCAAAAAGAGAGCAAATTTCCTCATCCTATAAAGACGGTGCAAAGACCCCTGCACAGCGGTCTGTCACCGGACGCTATTCAACCCCTGGCCACACGGGTCGAGGCCTGGCAAGCCATCCCCGGAGTGTCACAGTGGGTCATCGGGACTATATCCAACGGCTACTCCCTACAGTTCACCCGCAGGCCGCCGCGCTTCAGCGGTGTGGTCACCACTTCGGTCAAAACGGACGACGCTCATGTCCTCTGCGCAGAAGTGACATCTCTGCTACAGAAGGGAGCCATAGAAATCGTTCCCCCCCGCAGAGAGCGAGACGGCCTTCTACAGCCGCTACTTTGTTGTCCCCAAGAAAGATGGCAGTCTCAGACCCATCTTGGACTTAAGACTTCTGAACCTCTCCCTCATGAGACGGAAGTTCAGAATGTTGACATTGAAGCAGATCCTCACGCAAATACGCCCGGGGACTGGTTCTTCTCACTGGACCTGAAGGATGCGTACTTCCACATCCAAATAGCCCCTCGCCACAGGCCTTTCTTGAGATTCGCCTTCGAGGGTGTGGCTTATCAATACATGGTCCTGCCCTTCGGGCTGTCTCTAGCTGCCCGCACGTTTACCAAGTGCATGGACTCGGTGCTTCTCCCTCTAAGGAAGATGGGGATCCGAGTTTTGAATTACCTCGACGACTGGCTTGTACTTGCCCTGTCTCGTACCGAGCTAGAATACCACAGATCCATGCTCCTCAGCCACCTTCAGTGCCTGGGACTCAGGGTCAATTTTGCCAAGAGCTCACTGCTCCCCAGCCAGCGTATCACGTTCCTGGGCGCAGTCTTCGACTCAGTCCACATGAGGGCTGTAGTCTCTCCAGAGCGCGCTCTGACGATTCAGAAGCTCTCAGCATCAGTCAGGAACAATGCCCGTTACCCTCTGGAGACTTTCCAGAGGATGTTTGGGCTGATGGCTTCCGCCTCCCCAGTACTGCAACTCGGCCTCCTATGAATGCGGCCTCTGCAACACTGGCTGAAACTCAGGGTTCCAATACATGCTTGGCGGCACGGCCGCTTCCTTATCAGGGTCAATCAGGCATGCGTTACAGCCCTGAGACCTTGGACAAACCCCAGCTGGTTCAAGCATGGAGTCCCCCTTCAGGCGGTAACAAGAAGGAAGGTGCTTTCGACGGACGCCTCCAACACGGGTTGGCAACTGCAACTTTTGCCCCTTCTGACCATCAGGTACACTGCAAAATAGAAATCCATTTTTTAATGAGAAAAATTAAAGATGCCCAGTATTTATCAACTAAAACAATCAACCTGATCAGGAAAAAGTTATTTTACTTGACATGTAATTAAAGTTGTGTAAAATGTTAATATCAGGTGGAAGTCCAAATGGTTCAAGTATTTGAATGACACCATAAATACCAATTGCTAAACGAACAGCACAACACCACAAATGGTGATCTGGTGCTCAAATCACAGATCTGGTTAGTGTGAGATTCCCCCAGGAGACCTGGGTGTCATAATGTTCACAACACAAACGAATGATCTATGTCTCTGTGAACTAAAACCAATTTTCTTCTAATGGCATAAAATCTTAACAGATTTAAGCAACCTGCAACGACTGTCTGGATAAGACCATTCAAGAAAAATTAAGATGGCACCATCTATCTAAATGTGAACTGTTTTCCTCTGTGTGTTTGTTTCCCTTTCAGGTCTGACAGCTGCCATTTTTAGGGCCAGATTTGAAAAGGGTCGGGTCCCACCTGCATTGAGCCATGATACACAACTTTACATGCAGAAGATGGGTGAAAAGAAACTTCAAGAGTCCATCCACACCTCATTGCATTCATAGATACATGGGCTCCCAGTGTAGAACTGGAACTAAATTATGCAGCCCAAATTATGGTTGGAGAGACACCACCCATCTTCTCACAAACATACAGAACACACACAATACAAACTTACCTGGCATGGGTAGAGATGTTGTAGGTTATGGAACAACATTAAGACACCATCACAGAGGTCATGGTTTGCTTTAGTTGAGCACTTGACCCTTGACTTTTTAATATTAAAATTTATTTGGGCAGATTTAACTGCATTAAAACCAAAAAGACAAACAAAGTTAAAAGATCAGGCGGTGTTGGTTATGTTTTTCACTTAATCATTATTTGATCTGAATCACTGAACTCATTTAGAGCCCAATCTCTGAGTTAGATTTACATTATTGATTACAGCAGCACTGTGATTCCGCAACAGAAGATCCAGTTTTTTTTTTTTTTTTCAAAATAATTCAATCATCAAAAGTTCAAAAGTGTTCAAATGTATGACTTGTGCATTAAAAGACATTTTTTAACATTTTACATTTATTTACATTTATTTATTTTTAAATATATGCAGTGTACAATTGGCTATTGTAATTGTGATTCAAATCTAAATAATATCTTTAATAAGTTTACACTGGCAGAGAACAATCATGTTACAATCGTGCACAAATCTAAAACAGCAAACTTAAAGCTGCAGTCCGGAGGTTTTGGCTCTTTGTCGCCATCTCTGTTTGAAACCTGCAATTGCAGTTATATGCGGAATTATCATCTTTATGTGGGTTGTGTATCAGCACGGCTCCTCAGTACAGATGAATCTAATGCTTGCTGTCAGTCACCCTACTGGTGTGGATACTGCCTGGATCATGCCAAACCATGAAAATTATTAATGTTAACAACATCAGCATTGCACAACTATGTGTATTTAGAGTGTTTTAGTGTTACCTGTACATTTCAGTTTCTGTAGCCACTCCACATTCCGAAGTCTTTTGTTTTTGACTATGCGTGAATTTCCAGTTGTCACTGATGATTGTCATTTTGACCTTCCTGGATTACAATCTGCCATCGAAATGATAAGTTTAATTATTTCAGCTCGCTGTGAGAAAAGGCAATAAATTATCTGCTACCAGCAGCATCCTCACATGATATAGCCTACTAGCTGGGACTCCTTCTTTATGTAAACAGATGTGACGTAACGACACAAAGACGAACGGCTGATTGCTCGAATTTCCTGCAGAAACCCACCAGTCCCACTCGAATTAGAAAACAATATTATAAGCTTACCATTGTGAATTGAGCTAAGGTAAGGAGATAGTTTTGAACACTGGCTGGTTATGTACATTTTTTTCAAAAATTTATTTTGGATCATTTTTAACCAAAAAAAGTTACGGCTGCAGCTTTAAAAACTGCTTATCGCCCGTAACCAATCAGAGTTGCTGACAATACCCAATTGATGATGCTCCCTCTCTCACTAGAGGTTTGCAGGTGAAGTGAGGAACTGAATATTACACAACAATGGATTGTGTAAAAAGGGACGGATAAATTCAGTGTCTGATGAAATACTGCAATACAACATTCTGATGTGTTATTACAGTATTTCACAATTGCTAAAACACATTTCTTGAAACCATCACTCATTTTCTCAAAACATTAAACACAAAGCCAATCTTCAAACTAATTTCACAAAACCTCTGACTCTTATGGCAAAATCAAACAAAGCTTTCAGATCATACACACATTAAACAATATATAAACACTACAGATCATTCATTAGACACTACATTAAAAAATGGAAAACACAACATCCTGAACATGAGGTTACAGAAAAAAAGTATATTGTAACACAGTAAACACATTTTGCCATTACATAAAATGTATAGAAATCACAAGTAACGTGAATTTATAGTATACTGCAAGTACAGTATTATATTCAATATTATATAGTATTGAATGTCTGCATAAAAAAAAAAAAAAAAGATCTCCAGAACATGCCCCCCAGGTAATTGCATGTGCCGACAACTTACATACTGCAAACATACAGCAGTCTAAATGCAAATGACTAAAAGGTCAAAGAATCTAAGTTCAGAGTCAGTGAGAGATTCATTCTGCTTCAGCATCACGTCTTCATGTTGGGTCCGGCCTAAATCAAGTCAAATCACCTTTATTTCAATTGCAATTTATACTACAGAGATAGTAGTATAGTATAGTATAGTATAGTCTAGTATAGTATAGTTAAAGCAGCTTTACAGTGATAACAGGTACATGATAATCAGTAGTGCAAAAAGGGTTCATTTTGGCTCTAAAAGAAAATAGTGTCATTGTTCAGCTGAAATCAGTTCAGTGTTGATTCACTTACATTGTAAAGACCATCAATAATTATGTAAATTACTCTAATTATTTTCCTCTATAAGGAAAGCAGTTCTGCAGAAAACAGTGATGTCATCATCTAGGCTAGATTAGTTCAGTTCTCATCCAATAATGTCAGTACTGTCAGATCAATAATATTGTTGAATATTAGTGAATATTGTTGAGGACATTTTCCACATCAAGGGCAATGTTGTCTCTCGCCAGGCAAAGGGAAAAACCTGAGCCGGATCCAGCCTCGACAGCCTTGTCTCCACACCCCTTGCTCTTTCTCCTCATCATCCTCTTACACATACTCTTCCTCCTCTACTTTTCAGATTGTTTCCATCTATTGTTGGTATCATCATTCAGCACTGTGTCACCTGTGCACTCTGAACTGACCTATATTTATACAGTTGATTTGATCACATCATTAGAAATAAGTGTGAATAATTTTGAGTCATTGTGTTTAAAGGATGACAACTGTGTTGTAGTTGTGTTTAACTTTTGCCACATGTATTTACCATTTTGCAACACAGTGCAGAATGTGTTTTAGTGAGTAAGAATGTGTGAAGAGTTTTGGTTGGTTTTGGTTCAAATTATGGTTGGAGAGACACCACCCATCTTCTCACAAACATACAGAACACACACAATACAAACTTACCTGGCATGGGTAGAGATGTTGTAGGTTATGGAACAACATTAAGACACCATCACAGAGGTCATGGTTTGCTTTAGTTGAGCACTTGACCCTTGACTTTTTAATATTAAAATTTATTTGGGCAGATTTAACTGCATTAAAACCAAAAAGACAAACAAAGTTAAAAGATCAGGCGGTGTTGGTTATGTTTTTCACTTAATCATTATTTGATCTGAATCACTGAACTCATTTAGAGCCCAATCTCTGAGTTAGATTTACATTATTGATTACAGCAGCACTGTGATTCCGCAACAGAAGATCCAGTTTTTTTTTTTTTCAATATAATTCAATCATCAAAAGTTCAAAAGTGTTCAAATGTATGACTTGTGCATTAAAAGACATTTTTTAACATTTTACATTTATTTACATTTATTTATTTTTAAATATATGCAGTGTACAATTGGCTATTGTAATTGTGATTCAAATCTAAATAATATCTTTAATAAGTTTACACTGGCAGAGAACAATCATGTTACAATCGTGCACAAATCTAAAACAGCAAACTTAAAGCTGCAGTCCGGAGGTTTTGGCTCTTTGTCGCCATCTCTGTTTGAAACCTGCAATTGCAGTTATATGCGGAATTATCATCTTTATGTGGGTTGTGTATCAGCACGGCTCCTCAGTACAGATGAATCTAATGCTTGCTGTCAGTCACCCTACTGGTGTGGATACTGCCTGGATCATGCCAAACCATGAAAATTATTAATGTTAACAACATCAGCATTGCACAACTATGTGTATTTAGAGTGTTTTAGTGTTACCTGTACATTTCAGTTTCTGTAGCCACTCCACATTCCGAAGTCTTTTGTTTTTGACTATGCGTGATTTTCCAGTTGTCACTGATGATTGTCATTTTGACCTTCCTGGATTACAATCTGCCATCGAAATGATAAGTTTAATTATTTCAGCTCGCTGTGAGAAAAGGCAATAAATTATCTGCTACCAGCAGCATCCTCACATGATATAGCCTACTAGCTGGGACTCCTTCTTTATGTAAACAGATGTGACGTAACGACACAAAGACGAACGGCTGATTGCTCGAATTTCCTGCAGAAACCCACCAGTCCCACTCGAATTAGAAAACAATATTATAAGCTTACCATTGTGAATTGAGCTAAGGTAAGGAGATAGTTTTGAACACTGGCTGGTTATGTACATTTTTTTCAAAAATTTATTTTGGATCATTTTTAACCAAAAAAAGTTACGGCTGCAGCTTTAAAAACTGCTTATCGCCCGTAACCAATCAGAGTTGCTGACAATACCCAATTGATGATGCTCCCTCTCTCACTAGAGGTTTGCAGGTGAAGTGAGGAACTGAATATTACACAACAATGGATTGTGTAAAAAGGGACGGATAAATTCAGTGTCTGATGAAATACTGCAATACAACATTCTGATGTGTTATTACAGTATTTCACAATTGCTAAAACACATTTCTTGAAACCATCACTCATTTTCTCAAAACATTAAACACAAAGCCAATCTTCAAACTAATTTCACAAAACCTCTGACTCTTATGGCAAAATCAAACAAAGCTTTCAGATCATACACACATTAAACAATATATAAACACTACAGATCATTCATTAGACACTACATTAAAAAATGGAAAACACAACATCCTGAACATGAGGTTACAGAAAAAAAGTATATTGTAACACAGTAAACACATTTTGCCATTACATAAAATGTATAGAAATCACAAGTAACGTGAATTTATAGTATACTGCAAGTACAGTATTATATTCGATATTATATAGTATTGAATGTCTACATAAAAAAAAAAAAAAAAGATCTCCAGAACATGCCCCCCAGGTAATTGCATGTGCCGACAACTTACATACTGCAAACATACAGCAGTCTAAATGCAAATGACTAAAAGGTCAAAGAATTTAAGTTCAGAGTCAGTGAGAGATTCATTCTGCTTCAGCATCACGTCTTCATGTTGGGTCCGGCCTAAATCAAGTCAAATCACCTTTATTTCAATTGCAATTTATACTACAGAGATAGTAGTATAGTATAGTATAGTATAGTATAGTCTAGTATAGTATAGTTAAAGCAGCTTTACAGTGATAACAGGTACATGATAATCAGTAGTGCAAAAAGGGTTCATTTTGGCTCTAAAAGAAAATAGTGTCATTGTTCAGCTGAAATCAGTTCAGTGTTGATTCACTTACATTGTAAAGACCATCAATAATTATGTAAATTACTCTAATTATTTTCCTCTATAAGGAAAGCAGTTCTGCAGAAGACAGTGATGCAATCATCAAGGCTAGCTTAGTTCAGTTCTCATCCAATAATGTCAGTACTGTCAGATCAATAATATTGTTGAATATTAGTGAATATCGTTGAGGACATTTTCCACATCAAGGGCAATGTTGTCTCTCGCCAGGCAAAGGGAAAAACCTGAGCCGGATCCAGCCTCGACAGCCTTGTCTCCACACCCCTTGCTCTTTCTCCTCATCATCCTCTTACACATACTCTTCCTCCTCTACTTTTCAGATTGTTTCCATCTATTGTTGGTATCATCATTCAGCACTGTGTCACCTGTGCACTCTGAACTGACCTATATTTATACAGTTGATTTGATCACATCATTAGAAATAAGTGTGAATAATTTTGAGTCATTGTGTTTAAAGGATGACAACTGTGTTGTAGTTGTGTTTAACTTTTGCCACATGTATTTACCATTTTGCAACACAGTGCAGAATGTGTTTTAGTGAGTAAGAATGTGTTTAGAGTTTTGCAAAAAGAGTGGATGAGATTTGCAAACAGTGTCTTAACTACCTGAACTTGTTTAAGGTTTTGCCTACAAAGTGACTGATTCGACAAATGGGTTTAGGCTACTGAGCATTGGGTTCAGAGAATGGGGTTTAGTGTTTTAGCAGTTGTGAAATACTGTAATTAAAAAAAAAAAAAAAAAGATCTCCAGAACATGCCCCCCAGGTAATTGCATGTGCAGACAACTTTATTATTTCACAAGTTCTCAAAAATAGTTGGGATAATATTTCAACAACAACACATCAGAATATGTTGTAATGCATGATTTCATCAGAGAATGAGTTTATCTAATCCTGTGTGAAGACAGACCGGCTAATCTGACGTCTGCTACCTACTTCACGTTACAGAAGTCAGATAATTCGCAACACATAGCAACTCTTACACTTAGATATTATCACATACATGCAGATGAATCTAATGTTTGCTGTCAGTTATCCTACTGGTGTGGATACTGTACTTTGGAAACAAAGATTCTATGTCTTGGAAATATGACCAAAATAAGAATTTTTACCAGAAAATGTCATCTGAACAAGTAAGTAACATGTCTGCCACTTTTGTTCTGACCAACTGAGGGAAAAGCATTAGGCCTACAATATATCTCGCTAACAATAATGATTAATTCTAATGATTGCTTAGCCTGGATCATGCCAAACCATGCTAATTATTATTATTTTTATATTTTGTTCTCAAATTGTTAATGTTAACAACATCAGCATTGCACAACTATGTGTATTTAGAGTGTTTTAGTGTTACCTGTACATTTCAGTTTCTGTAGCCACTCCACATTCCGAAGTCTTTTGTTTTTGACTATGCGTGAATTTCCAGTTGTCACTGATGATTGTCATTTTGACCTTCCTGGATTACAATCTGCCATCGAAATGATAAGTTTAATTATTTCAGCTCGCTGTGAGAAAAGGCAATAAATTATCTGCTACCAGCAGCATCCTCACATGATATAGCCTACTAGCTGGGACTCCTTCTTTATGTAAACAGATGTGACGAATTGCTAGAATTTCCTGCAGAAACCCACCAGTCCCACTCGAATTAGAAAACAATATTATAAGCTTACCATTGTGAATTGAGTTAAGGTAAGGAGATAGTTTTGAACACTGGCTGGTTATGTACTTTCTCAAAAATTTATTTTGGATCATTTTTAACCAAAAAAAGTTACCGCTGCAGCTTTAAAAACTGCTTATCGCCCGTAACCAATCAGAGTTGCTGACAATACCAATTTGATAATGCTCCCTCTCTCACTAGAGGTTTGCAGGTGAAGTGAGGAACTGAATATTACACAACAATGGATTGTGAAAAAAGGGACGGATAAATTCAGTGTCTGATGAAATACTGCAATACAACATTCTGATGTGTTATTAAAAAAAAAAAAAAAAAAGATCTCCAGAACATGCCCCCCAGGTAATTGCATGTGCCGACAACTTTATTATTTCACAAGTTCTCAAAAATAGTTGGGATAATATTTCAACAACAACACATCAGAATATGTTGTAATGCATGATCATCTTTACCATGAAAAAAAAAAGTTTTAACCAAAAGAACAAAACCCTTTTTAAATTGTCCATTTAGGTCTGTAATATACTGTATTAATGTGCTCTAACAGAAATTTTAAGAAAATTGCCTTGTTTATCCACAATATATGTGGTAAGCAACAATGCTTAAATTAAATTTTCAACCAACCATATTTCATGCTTTCAAAAAAGGGATCAAAGACCCCATTTTTTTAAACTTTATTTTAGCAGTAAGCATTGTGTAGAAAGATGGATACATGCCTGAGAAATAAATACACTCATTTAGTCATAACAGCACTGCCTGATGAATTTATAAGAGCTAGAATAAAGAGGTCAGGACGCTTCAGTGCTCTGTCACGTCCGTAACGTTTTAAAGATTAAGTTTATGTCATATAACAATTATAAATGCAAATAACTTGAAACTTTATATGCAAAGCTAAATTATGTTTATGCTTATTAGGATCAACAATTCATTTCACTACGTTGCTCTGAACAACCATAATAAGCGTTACGGACGTGACCGTTATGGACGCTTCATATTAAATCCTATGAGTTTGCTTCTTTATATTGCTATCATCTGTTTCAGACTTACCATATCAGAACATATCCAATAATCGCAATACTCTTTGTGCTTTGTTAGTTTTGATATGAAAAAGGTTTAACTTTCAAATTTCGTTCGATTTTATAACAAAATTTAAACAATAGATGTCGCTCTTTAATAGCCTACGGCGCGTGACAGATTAGCTACTGCAGCGCCTGTAAGCGGCGGATCAGGTACACATGAACCGATCTTCTCTTCCTCTTGCCAGAGAACGAAATATGAACATCAAAAGGTAGGCCTATATGAAACAGTACAACTTATAGAAGAGCATTGTGTCTCATAGGACACTTCCCTCGGGAATTGGGATGTCGCGTTACCGGTTGGTTAAAAATGAATAGCCTAGCCTATATTGATCACAATCCGCGCGATCAAGCTGACAAAATGAAAATAATAAGATTGCAATAATTTTGACTTGAAATAAAGTTTGATCATTTTGACTCAAGACTCCGCTTTAAACTCTGAAAACTAGACGAAAAAAAACGTGTGGTCATTCATACACAAAACATAAAACTGACATGATTGCGATTGGCAATAGTGTCAATCGGTTCACCTGACTGGGGAAAACATGCGATTTTAAACTGCTTTATGATAAACATTAATATTTGTCAATGTATTTTAGCAAGCAGTTCTGTAAGAAGGAAAATCATGGTCTCTAAATTGATTCTTGAACAACGCACATGCTTGTCAACATGAGAAATAGGTCTAATCCATAACCTTTTGCACTACAGAGTATAACGTTACATTTGTATAAAGTTTAGTAAAAAGTTGATAAATTGTGGAGTCTTAGCATACTGGTATCACAGATTTCAGTATTTGGTGGTTTAAATGCTTGCTTGAGGTCTCTGTGAAAGTTTTAAAGCAGTTTTAAACCAGTCTTCTGTGCCGCTTTCAGACCGGTCACATCCTTAACGGAAAACTGTCACATACGTAACGTTGTTTGTTCCTCATTAATGCGAACATGACAAATGAAATAAAATTATTATTTTATGCTCTGTGGAGAGCCAACCCTTCTTCATTCAGTGGGCAGTATTACTTTTGGTTTGCGCAATGTAATTCACAGAATTCTTAAAAAATATGTTGTCACCCAAATCTTAGTGACTTTTTTTGTCACGTCCATAACGCTGTATATTTCCCTCATCTAAAATATAAAACAGTTGAATAGACTGACATTTTTCTAATGTCTGGACTCCTTTAGTAAGGGATTATGAATATATAAATAGACGGTTCAATATGTTACTATTAAATGCATTCTTTGAGCGTTTATATTTCAAGTTTTGACTCCAAATGTCACGTCCATAACGCTGGAATTGCCCAGTTTATCTAATCCTGTGTGCTTGTTCTTTTGAGAACCTTTAAAATAATAAAGTAATGAGACGTCCAGTATGGTCTGTCGGCACATATAGTTCCATGTGGGGGCGTGTTCTTGTGATTATATTTCATTAATAACACATCAGAATATGTTTTTCTGCATGATTTTGTCAGACACTGAATTTCTCTATCGCTCTATGTGCTTGTTTTTTGAGAACCTTTGAAATAATAAAGTAATGAGACGTCCAGTATGGTCTGTCGGCACATACAGTTGTAACACATAAGGGACCTTCTGACAAAATGATTGACTGTGACCTCTGACCCTTCCAATAAGAACATCAAACAGGTTCTCCCACTCAGTGATGCACCCACTGAGAATCCTGCTGAAAGTGCCCTAGTTATTGGAAATTATATTACACAGAATGTGAAAACAGAGACACCAGTCACCATAGTCACATGTTTGCCAGGAGCGAGAGCAGCATCAACGCAAATTTAAAAGTCCTGGCTAATGCTAATTGTAAATAATCTCAAAATTATAATTCATGTCGGCACTAATGATGTTCTACTTCGCCAGTTGGAGATTATTAAAATTAACATTAAATAGGTGCGTTAACTCACAAGTACAATGTCAGAAACAGTAATTTGCTCTGGCCCTCTTCCTGTGGAGTGATGAGATAGTTAGCAGATTATCATCACTCAATGGCTGGCTGTCTAAGTGGTGTCCGCAGAATAATATAGGTTTCATAGACAATTGGAAAAGTTTATGGGGCAGACCTGACCTGTTGAAAAGAGATGGTATTCATCCCTCCCGGGATGGTGCTGCTCTTCTCTCTAGTAATATGGCACATAGTCTTAGAGCTGAAACATGACAAATTAGGGCCCAGGTCAGGAAGAAGACAGACCGGCTAATCTGACGTCTGCTACCTACTTCACGTTACAGAAGTCAGATAATTCGCAACACATAGCAACTCTTACACTTAGATATTATCACATACATGCAGATGAATCTAATGCTTGCTGTCAGTCACCCTACTGGTGTGGATACTGTACTTTGGAAACACCGATTCTATGTCTTGGAAAAATGACTAAAATAAGAATTTTTCCAGAAAATGTCATCTGAACAAGTAAGTAACATGTCTGTCACTTTTGTTCTGACCAACTGAGGGAAAAGCATTAGGCCTACAATATATCTCGCTAACAATAATGATTAATTCTAATGATCGCTTAGCCTGGATCATGCCAAACCATGCAAATTATTATTATTTTTATATTTTGTTCTCAAATTGTTAATGTTAACAACATCAGCATTGCACAACTATGTGTATTTAGAGTGTTTTAGTGTTACCTGTACATTTCAGTTTCTGTAGCCACTCCACATTCCGAAGTCTTTTGTTTTTGACTATGCGTGAATTTCCAGTTGTCACTGATGATTGTCATTTTGACCTTCCTGGATTACAATCTGCCATCGAAATGATAAGTTTAATTATTTCAGCTCGCTGTGAGAAAAGGCAATAAATTATCTGCTACCAGCAGCATCCTCACATGATATAGCCTACTAGCTGGGACTCCTTCTTTATGTAAACTAGGGATGGTAAGATTCACCGATTTGCATCGGTGCATCGACATAAAAACTTACGATGCGATGCATCGATTTAAATAAGCGTGCATCGGATACATTTGGCATTTGTATCGCGATTCATCGTTTCTAACATATCTGCATCGGTAAAAAACGATTTATTCATATATAATTATTAGTAGATGCGCTATTCTTTTACTATTTATAAAGCAACCAATATTTTATGTAACTTTTAGATTGATTTCTCCTTTCTGAACTGTTGCGAAAGCGCGTTCTCTCATCACCACTGCAGCTGCTACGTGATTATGACGTATCACAACAACACTACGGAGACCGAGAGGTGTCCTCCTGAGAGTTACCACCAAGAACGGATTGATTTTAAAGTTTGATTCATCCTGATCATGTAGATCAACTGATTTTCCTGAAGAAAAACCTTAAAGTAGGACATTTAGGCTAATCTGCTTTACAGCAGTCTGCATTATATATATATATATATATATATATATATATATATATATATATTTTTTTTTTTTTTTTTTTTTCCTGTTTGTGAAAGGTTTTTATTTGTATGTTAAAAAAACAGCACCTGCTTTCTGCTCACTGAGTTAGCCTGCTGAAATCACATTACATACTTTAAGATAAGATTCCTGCCGGAACAAAATAAATAAAAGTTAAATATCTACATATTGAATTGCACAGCATATTATTTTTCTCTATTGCATCATTTTACACTGAATCACATCGTGTTGAATCGAATCGAAATCGTATTGCACCGCATCGTAATAGCAGTGAATCGTATCGCATCGCATCGGTAGCTGCCTATATGTATCTTTAATGTATCGCATCGTTGGCTATGCATCGAGATGCGTATCGCATCGGCCTCAGTTATGGAGATGCACATCCCTTATGTAAACAGATGTGACGTAACGACACAAAGACGAACGGCTGATTGCTCGAATTTCCTGCAGAAACCCACCAGTCCCACTCGAATTAGAAAACAATATTATAAGCTTACCATTGTGAATTAAGCTAAAGTAAGGAGATAGTTTTGAACACTGGCTGGTTATGTACTTTTTCAAACATTTATTTTGGATCATTTTTAACCAAAAAAAGTTACGGCTGCAGCTTTAAAAACTGCTTATCGCCCGTAACCAATCAGAGTTGCTGACAATACCCAATTGATGATGCTCCCTCTCTCACTAGAGGTTTGCAGGTGAAGTGAGGAACTGAATATTACACAACAATGGATTGTGAAAAAAGGGACGGATAAATTCAGTGTCTGATGAAGTACTGCAATACAACATTCTGATGTGTTATTAAAAAAAAAAAAAAAAAAAGATCTCCAGAACATGCCCCCCAGGTAATTGCATGTGCCGACAACTTTATTATTTCACAAGTTCTCAAAAATAGTTGGGATAATATTTCAACAACAACACATCAGAATATATTGTAATGCATGATTTCATCAGAGAATGAGTTTATCTAATCCTGTGTGCTTGTTCTTTTGAGAACCTTTAAAATAATAAAGTAATGAGACATCCAGTATGGTCTGTCGGCACATACAGTTGTAACACATAAGGGACCTTATGACAAAATGATTGACTGTGACCTCTGACCCTGCCAATAAGAACATCAAACAGGTTCTCCCCACTCAGTGATGCACCCACTGAGAATCCTGCTCACGAACCGTTGCCATGATGATGAGGCAAGTCCCTTGCAAATATTGCAGTTTGATCGTGCCGGTGCATTACGCACACACAACAAAGCACTGCAAATGTGACTGTAGTACAAATAATGTTCTTAAGTCTAGGAAGGAAGGGGACAGGGTCGGTGGTCAACTGCTGACTGAGCTTTATTTCAAGATTTAGACATGTCCAACAAAAACTATGCAAGGCACAACAGCAAAACAAAATAATCCACAAAGGGCATCACTCCAGTCACGGCATGTACAATCCACAAAGGGAGCGTGGTCCGAACAGAGATTGAATTCCCATCCCAGGAGATAATAGCGGAGGGAGAGGACGGCCCACCTAATAGCCAAACACTCGTTCTCAATGGTGCTGTACTTAGCTTCCCTCTTTGAGAGCTTACGGCTAATGTACAGCACCGGCCGTTCCTCTCCTTCTATCTCCTGGGACAGGACAGCACCCAGCCCTCTGTTCGATGCGTCAGTCTGCAACAGAAAAGGGAGAGAAAAATCAGGAGAGTGAAGCAATGGCCCGCCACATAGAGTTCACCCCACCTGGGTGAAGGCCTGCTGGCACAGCTCCGTCCACTGGACCGTATCTGGCGCATCCTTTTTAGTTAGATCAGTCAACGAGCTGGTGAGGGCCGAATAATTAGGAACAAACCTCCTATAATATCCCGCCAGCCCGAGGAACTGTCTAACCTCCTTTTTGGTCTTGGGGCGCGGACAGGTCGCAATCGCTGCCGTCTTATCAATTTGGGGACGCACCTGTCCATGCCCCAAGTGGAAGCCCAGATACCTTACTTCCACGCGCCCAATCGCACACTTCTTCGGGTTGGCCATGAGCCCGGCTCCCCTCAGCAATCTCAGGACGGCCCTCAAATGCTGCATATGCCGCTGCCAGTCATTACTGAAGATAATAATATCGTCCAGATAGGCAGCAGCATATGCACCATGGGGCCGCAAAATTTTATCCATGAGACGCTGGAAGGTAGCGAATTGGTGTAATCCAAACGGCGTCGTGAAAGCTGTCTTTTCTTTGGATAATGGCGACAAGGGGATCTGCCAATACCCTTTCGTTAAGTCCAGTGTTGAATAAAATCGAGCCGTACCTAGCCGGTCAAGCAACTCGTCCACCTGAGGCATTGGATACGCGTCGAATTTCGACACTGCGTTCACCTTGCGGTAGTCCACACAGAACCGAACTGAGCCGTCCGTCTTGGGAACCAAAACTATCGGGCTCGCCCAGTTACTGCTGGACTCTTCTACTACTCCCATTTCAAGCATAGCCTCTAATTCTGCCTGAACTACATTTTTCTTGTGTTCAGGCAATCTATACGGCCGGCTGTGAACCACCACACCCGGCTCTGTCTCGATGTGGTGCTGAATGAGGTTTGTACGGCCCGGTAGGGGAGAAAACACGTCTGTAAACTCTGCTTGTAACTTGGATAAATCAGTGAGCTGCGAGGGCGAGAGGTGATCTCCCCCCGGGGCCAGAGCAAAGGACTGTTTTTTGACACTCGCCTCTGGCCCGAGATCATCCTCTCCGCTAATCACCGTCGCCAGCATCACTGACTCCGCCTCATTCCATTTTTTAAGGAGATTGAGGTGTTAAACGCACAACCTCATAATCGAGCTCACCGACTTGCCGTGTCACCACAAATGGTCCTTGCCACTTTGCAAGTAATTTCGAGCTTGAAGTGGGAAGCAATACAAGTACTTTATCTCCCAGTGAAAATTTGCGTAAGTTAGTTCCTCTGTCATACAGCTGGCTCTGTCTGTGCTGGGCTTGTAACAAATTCTCCATAGACAGCCGCCCCAACGTGTGGAGTTTTGCTCTCAAGTCCAGCACATACTGAATTTCATTTTTGGCCTGAGATGGTCCGTCCTCCCAAGTCTCTCTTAGGACGTCTAATACCCCACGGGGCTTGCGGGACCTCTCGCACTGCAAATAACAGAGGTTCTAACCACTTATACCAATTTTTGGCGTCCTCTTGAACGAATTTACGAATCATGGATTTAAGCGTGCGATTAAACCGTTCAACCAGCCCGTCCGTTTGTGGGTGAAAGACGCTGGTACGCACGGATTTAATGCCCAACAATTCGTAAAGTTTGCGTAACGTGCATGACATAAACGCCGTGCCCTAATCAGTGAGGATTTCTTTCGGAATCCCCACTCGGGAGATTAAACTAAACAGTGCATCCGCAACACTTTTAGAGGAAATGTTGCGGAGTGGCACTTCTTCAGGATATCGCGTTGCATAATCCACAATGACTAATGCAAAGCGATGCCCTCCTGCTGATCGCTCTAATGGCCCGATGAGGTCCATACCAATTCTTTCGAAGGGGACCTGCATTAATGGGAGGGGGCGCAACAGCGCTTTTGGGGTGGCTGGTGGGTTAACCAACTGACATTCCCGATAAGACGTGCACCACCTGTGCACATTCTCGTGAATGCCCGGCCAAAAGAATCGGGTCATGAGACGATTTAGTGTTGCCGTTTGTCCTACATGCCCAGCCATCGGATTAGAATGAGCCGCGTGGAAAAGCATTTCCCTGCGGCTCCTCGAAACGAATAATTGTGTCGTATCTTCTTTTGTCTGATCGCATTTATGATCGCAAAATACAGATAAGAAAGTGGACGCCCAGGCTGGAGAGGCAGACCGTCAATGGTGCTGACCTTTTCAAATGCATTTTTTAGCGTCTCATCCTGAGACTGCTCCAGGGGAAAGTCATCGCGATCCGAAAGAATAAGTCTTCCAATTTCGCTCTGTTCCCCTGAAGCTGAACTCACTGGTCCCTGATCAGTCTCTCCCGCCTGGACGCGCACCTCCTGATCCCGTGATTTTTCCCCCCAAGAGACATCCGAGCATAAACACCCCAATAATTTATTAAATGCAGGCCAATTCGTACCCAAAATTATCAGATGCCGGAGGTGCGGGTTACCACACTGCCACCTCCACACTATGCTTTTGACCCCTAAATTGAATGATGACAGGCACTAACGGATATTTCACCACATCCCCGTGCACACACCTCACCTTAACCAAGCGGCCTGTATCCAATGCCCCGGAAGAAATCAGGCTTTGATGCACCGAGGTTTGGTTACATCCTGAGTCCACCAAAGCCTGATAGGTACCCTCCTTGACACTCACAAGTATTTGGTACTCGCCAGCTTGACCGGGGGCAGCCTGCAGATCGTCCGGGACCCGGATCAACGTCCCAACCTCCATCACTGGACACCTGTCCACAAAGTGCTCCGGGTCCCCGCAACGCCAACAGGCCGGCCCGGCAGCAGGGAGTCTCGCCCCCCTGGGTGGGGCTCTTGGTCCATAATACGAGCCCTGTTCAGCTCCACACCGCCCCCAGGGCGGAACACATGGCGGGCCGGGCGGACGAGACCTGGGTAGAGGGACAGGTTTAGAGAGAGAGGGGGAATTAAAAGAAGGAGAGAGAGAGGCAGATGGTAGGGGTTCGCCGACCCCTTGGCACGCCACCATGTGGTCCTCCGCCAGATCGATGGCTGAGTCCAGCGACGTGGGGCGGTGGCACTAGACCCACTCGGCGGTTTTCTTGGGGAGCCGAGTGATAAACTGCTCCAGTACCACGCGATCGATAACCCGGTCCACATCGCTTCCCTCAGCCAGTAGCCATTTGCGGCACGAGTCCCGGAGCTGTTGGGCCAACACAAAGGGCCGGCCGGACTCGCCCAGGTCCAGGGAGCGGAAGCGTTGACGATGTTGCTCTGGGGTCCGGCCGACCCGCTGGACGATGGCCCATCGAAGATCGTCAAAGACCAGGAGGTTCTCTGCTGGCAGTTGCTGCGCCGCCACCTGTGACTCCCCCGAGAGTAGGGGGACCAGTCTCATGGACCATTGGTCCCGCGGCCAGCCACTTGCCTCGGCTGACCAATCGAATAAGTCGAGGAAGGCCTCGGGGTCGTCAGATGGCCCCATTTTATTAATTGGCAGGTGGGTAGGCGCAGTCAGGCGCCCGATGGTCTCCTGCTGAACCTCCCGGTCAATCCAGCTCTGGAACCTCTCGCGGTCCTCCTGCTGGGCCTGCACAATGGCTTGAAAGCGGCGTTCTTGGTCGGTGCGCAGGTCCAGCAGGGCCTGATGTTGCTCCTGATGCAGGACCGCGAGGGACGCGATGACTTCCGCAAATGTCGACGGGGAGGATGAAGATTGCATGGCAGCGGCCACCCAGCTTCCTTCCCGGGTTTCGGCACCAGTGTAGTACAAATAATGTTCTTAAGTCTAGGAAGGAAGGGGACAGGGTCGGCGGTCAACTGCTGACTGAGCTTTATTTCAAGATTTAGAAATGTCCAAAAAAACTGTGCAAGGCACAACAGCAAAACAAAATAATCCACAAAGGGCTTCACTCCAGTCACGGCATATACAATCCACAAAGGACTTCACTCCTGGTCACGGCATGTACAATCCACAAAGGGCTTCACTCCAGTTTGTCGTGCACCAGCGGCTCAGTCAGCAGTTCCCCTCTCTCTCACCGACTCCTGCTTCTCGCTGCGTTTTAACCTGTCTCCGCGCCAATTACTGAAATGAGAAACAGGTGTTCGTGATTTACATTTAACTCGCTCACTCACCAAAGATCTCCCGATGCTCTCTCCCGCCGCAGACCTCGCTGAACCACGCCCCCCTCGCCACAGTGACATTGCAGTTTGTTAATGAGTCTTTGTAGGAATGCACAGATCCTCACAGAAACTGATATATGAAGTAACAGTCTCTGTGAGCTCGTCCAGATCGGTGGCAGCAGCTTCAAAAACAGTCCAATCAGTCCATTCGAAACAGGCTTGTAAAGCCCGCTCTGTTCCGCTGGTCCATCTCTTTACAGTCTTTGCTACAGGTTTAGCTGATTTCAGTTTCTGCCTGTAGGTTGGTATGAGACGAACTAAACAGTGATCAGAGAGCCCCAAAGCTGCCCGTGGGACAGAGTGATATGCATCCTTTATTGCTGTGTAACAGTGATCCAGTGTATTACTGTCTCTGGTGGGACAAGTAACATGCTGTCTGTATTTGGGCAGTTCACGTGAGAGAATCGCTTTATTTAAGTCCCTGAGAATGATTAGAACAGAGTCCGGGTGTTGTTGCTCGCTCTCTGTTATCATATCAGCGAGTATCTGTAAAGCCAAGCTCACTTGCGCTTGCGGAGGAATGTAGACACTCACCAGAATGAACGAGCAAAACTCCCGCGGCGAATAGAACGGTTTGCAGTTAATGAAGAGTGTTTCAAGATCGGGACAGCACATCTTCTTTAACACAGTTACGTCCGAACACCACCTTTCATTCATGTAAAAGCACGTCCCGCCGCCGCGTGATTTCCCCGTTGATTCTGCGTCGCGATCTGATCTAAACAGCTGAAAGCCCGGCAGACTTAACACACTGTCCGGAATGGCGTTGTTCAGCCAGGTTTCCGTGAAGCACAGAGCAGCCGAGTTTGAAAAATCCTTATTTGTCTGGGAGAGCAGAAGGAGTTTGTCCGTTTTGTTGGGCAGAGAGCGGAGATTCGCCAGATGGATGCTTCTTAATCCACGCTGTCCGAGCTTCACGAGGGCGCCGGCGCGCTTTCCCCGTCTGCGCGTCCTGAAGTGTCTAAACAGCACTGCCACTCCGCCGACTACAACATTCAACAAAACATCTGAATAATCGAAATCCGGTAAAAGATTTTGTGGTGTGTACTGCCGAATGTTCAGCAGTTCATCCCTGGTAAAACTGATGGTGTTTGAAAAACAAAAAACAGGAAAAACTAACAAAAACAGTACAAACACTGAAGAGCTAAGCACTGTGGCTGCCATGCGCGGCGCCATCTTGAGCACGATATGGGCAGTTTATGGGCAGTTCTACAGCATCTGGGTCTAGGATTGAGTTTCATAAACATGATAAAAGTTCTGTACACCAATCCAGCAGCCTCTGTTCTCACAGGTTCTGTTTGCTCTAACCCATTCTTCATACATCGGGTACTCGTCAGGGTTGCCCGCTTTCTCCTCTGTTATTTGCCTTATCCTTGGAACCCTTAGCTCAAGCGGTCCGACGATCTGAAACTATTTCTCCCATAATTATAAGGAATACTCATCATCGTATTTCTTTATTCGCTGATGATATATTATTGTTTTTGGAGAAGCCGTCACATTCTATTCCTCATGTATTGAATTTATTTGACCATTTTAGATCTCTCCCTGGGTTTAAAATTAATTGGAGTAAGTCATGTCTACTTCCCCTTAATTCTAAATTTGATCCCATTTCCCTTTCTGTATCTATTACATTAGTTCAAAACTTTAAGTACTTGGGGATAGATGTTTTTCCTTCCCTGAAAGAAATTCTTTCAAAAAACTACAATAGCATTCTAGCCAAAATATCCTCAGATTTGGAAAATTGGTCTCGTCTTCCTACTTCTCTTCAGGCTCATATACAGAGGTGGAGATCCAGGGGTCAGAAAGTAAAAGTCCTGCCATATTTTTATTCCACCCACTGAAGCATTAATGAGATAAATAAGTGATTAATTGAGTGATGATTGAGCATTATTGAAGACACCTGATGATAACAAGCAGAATCACCAAAGGAGAAAATCAAAATTTTTAAGTTACCATCATCGAGATCAGGGTTTGTTTTAGTTGAGCTCTTGACCCTTGACTTTTAATTTTAAATTTTGTTTGGGCAGTTTTAACTGCATTAAAACCAACCAGACAAGCAAAGTTAAAAGATGATCAGGTGGTGTTGGTTATGTTTTCACATAATTATTTGATCTGAATCACTGGTCTCAATCTCTGAGTTAAATTTACATTATTGATTACAGCAGAACTGTGATTCTACAGCACAATATCAGCTTTTAAAATACTTTTTTTTTTTTTTTTTTTTTAAAGAGTTCTGATTTAAAAAAAAAAAAGCAGAGCTCATTTAAACACACAGACATCAAGAATCATCCTGTGAATCTCAACAGTGGTGGCCATCATAAAGCATGTTGCAGTGCATTCTGGGAGCCACCAATCAAAATTCATCCATGGCTCCCATCATGCATTGCTGTATGAATAAATTATGAGCTAATTTGTCTTAGTAATTTCATTTATTCTCACTATTAAAATGTTGCTGTTTTTCTGTGACTTTTTAGTAGCTTGTTTTCTAATGTTCAGAGTTGATCTGTTGATCTGAATATGTTGCTTGTCACCGTTGTTGAGATTCACAGGCTGATACTTGATGTTTGTGTGTGCCTAAAATATATATATATATTTTTTTTTTTTTTTTTGTGATAAGGACAACGTTTTTCTTTTTTTTTTAAATTCTGTATTGTAGAAGCTGATCTTCTGCAGAATCACAGTTCTGCTGTAGTCAATAATGTAAATTTAACTCAGAGATTGGGCTCTAAATGAGTTCAGTGATTCAGATCAAATAATGATTTTGTGAAAACATAACCAACACCTGATCATCTTTTAACTTTGCATGTATGGTTGGTTTTAATGCAGTTAAAACTGCACAAACAAAATTTAATATTAAAAAGTCAAGGATCAAAAGCTCAACTAAAACAAACTCTGACCTCGATGATGGTGACTTAAAAATTGTGATTTTCTCCTTTGGTGATTCTGCTTGTTATCATCAGGTGTCTTCAATAATGCTCAATCATCACTCAATTAATCACTTATTTATCTCATTAATGCTTCAGTGGGTGGAATAAAAATATGGCAGGACTTTTACTTTCTGACCCCTGGAATCTACACCTCTGCTATCTAGATACTATCTAAATTATTAATGAAGATAAGTTTTATCATCAGAAAGTTCTAAAGGTTTACTGTCAATGTACTGTGTTTTTTTTAAGATATAGATGCTCAAACACCAGTAATTTGTGTTGGGTGTGCAAATAACAACATGGAAATCAATTTTTTTTTTTTTTTGATCAGAACAACTTTTAAGAAATCCTTCATATTTCATTGATAAAGCAGATCTTCTGTATAATCACAGTGCTGCTTTAATCAATAATGTAAATCTAACTCACAGATTGGGCTCTATAATGAGTTCAGATCAAATAATGATTATGTGAAAACATAACCAACACCACACGATCATCTTTTAACTTTGCTTGTCTGGCTGTTATAACTCAGTTACTGCAGCCCAAACAAATTCCAATATTAAAAAGTGAAGGGTCAAGAGCCCAACTAAAACAAACCCTGACCTCTGTGATGGTGTCTTAAAAATTGTGATTTTCTCCTTTGGTGATTCTGCTTGTTATCATCAGGTGTCTTCAATAATGCTCAATCATCATTCAATTAATCACTTATTTATCTCATTAACTTTAACAGCGCTTCAGCGGGTGAAAAAAAAAAATATAGCAGGACTTTTACTTTTTGACTCCTGGACTATACACCTCTGGTCTGGTTTTATGCATTTGCTGCCTTGAGCTTGGTTTCCTTTAACTCTTCCCACATAGCAACATTGTGTCGGCCCAGAACCGGCCCACATCTGGCACATGTGGCATGATGATCTGGCCCACATGCTGCAATGAATTACGGCCCTTGTGTGGGCCGTTTCTGTTTGCCAGATCTGAGCCACAAGCAGGCCACAGCAATGCCACATGTCAGCCAAGAGCAAAGAAATAAACCAGAACTGGACCTTTTCTGAGCCACAAAATCTGTGTATATTACGTATAGAGTGATCTCAGCCTTAATAAGCCTGTTAACAAGCAGAATCATTAAAGGAAAGAAGAGAACAGAAAAAGAGACGAGCAGAAACACAAGAACTACAATTGACTTCAGCCGCAGCCTTAGATGAAATCAACTGAAGATGAAAGAAGACATTGAATCTCTCAAGATCTCAACAGATGATGATTAAACAACTCCACAAACAGAATTAACAGATTCACTTATTACTAACCACATTGACTTTATGTTAGACATCTACCAAAGTTGTTATTGAGAAATAACAGAGGTTTAACTGTTTCATTTGAAGTCACCATAATGGTGAATAGTTGTTCCATTAGTTGGGCTCCTAACTCTTATTATACGTTTGTCTTCACTGATCGCTGTGACAGTGTGTTTGTTGTTACAGTAGCAAAGGAAGGGAAAGTATTTAGTAGGCTATTAATCATCAAGTTAAAAGTATTTTATAATAAAAAAAATGTTCTAGATAAGAAAGATAACTTAAAACTCTGAAATGACTAGTCAGCCTAACTTTGTTTTCTGCAAAACTAGTGATGGGAGAAAGAAGCTTTTCAAAGCTTTGAATCAACTGAACCAAATTGCTTCTCAAAATGATTCACTGTTTTGAAGCGTTCGAAACACGACATGCTGGTGACACCTGCTGGTCAAAACAGTGTAAATGCAACAAAAACTCTTGCCAAACAATAGCTTTTACAAACCCATTTCAAAGGTTTTATTGAAATTATAATCTATCAGATGCAATTAACTAATCATCTAATTCCATTAAATATTAAGTGTCTGTAATATGTATTCTTTTATCAGTTTTCAGGACTTGTTCCCTTTCGTGGGAACTATCGACGTTACGTCAATGATGTGATGGGAACCCTCTGCATGATGTGTTCGTGAAGCACCTTTGTATCCAACCAATGATGCGACGAGATGTCACGGACCAGGAAACTATAAAGCATACCCAGAACAAAGAACGCTAGCTTCTGTTGTCTTCAGCAAGCGCTCTCTGTTATCTTGTTCATCTTATTTGGTGTTGTTTGTCCTGTTATATACACAGTGATCTCTTCATCCGAGGACAAGAGTTTCAAAGCACAAATAAGACAATATATAAAATGGCGGAAAAAGAAAAGACCAAGCAACAGTTCACAAAGTGTTTGCCCTCCTGCACTCGGTTCATCTCGGGTGGGGACACACACGAGTGTGTGTAATGTGTTTGGGAGTTGAGCATGCACAGGCAGCATTCCCCGCGGATCTGGTCCCACTGCTGCCGAGGCTCAGCGGAAGCTGCATTCGTGGGGATCACAGATGGATCTGATAGAGGGGGTTGAGACGGGCTCTGCCTTATCTCTTCCCTTACCTGCCAGACCCAGTGTCTCTCCTCTGGCGGTGGAAGCACATGAGACACAGACTCTCAACATATCTTCCTCCGAGGAGATTGATGTGGCGAGCGTCGAGGAACTGCCATCCTCATCTCCAGCTTATGACCAAACTAAAAATAGACTGGCCCGAGGTGTCGAGGTTGTGGAATAGACCAGTGCAATATCGTGTTTACAGCCCACAAACATCAACATACAGTAACATCATGGGGCTGAAACACCACGGGTATGGGGCGATGCCTCGGGTTGAAGAGACGCTTGTGAGTCTCTTCAGGGGGCCGTTCTGCCACCCAGTGTGGCAGTTATTAGATAAATCTTACCTATTTCATTTACACATGATTTACAAATATGAATCACATTAAGTTTATTAGTTTGTTTATGTAAAAACTATGTAATCCAAATGGATGGAAATTTTGTATGTAATTCAATTTATGTAATTGAAACTTATGTTTAGACTGAAATATTTTTTTTGAGTGTATAGGGAACACTTATAAAATATTTTCCTTCAACAAACTAATTTGCTGCTTATTAATATAGTTAATTGTTAAGTTTAGGTATTGGGTAGGATTAAGAATCACTAATAAGAAGCACTAATTGATGTTGTTTCAGTATCATTCTTGCACCCTCAGTTAATGTTGAAGCAAGTTGAGATTTCAACCTCAAACAATAGTAATATTTTTGATTCAACATTACAAAGTGATATTTTTTCAACATGCACCTTCATTTAATGTTGAAACAATGGTGAACAAAAAAAATCAATGGTAATGCTATTGAATCAACATTATACTTTGATTATACAGCACTGATGTTGAATCAATATTAAAATGAACAAAAATAATCATTAGTTTGTCCATAATATTGTTTGATCAATGTTAATATGATGTTGACTGAACTGAAAAGGTTCTGAACAATATTAATATTTCAGCTACACTTCAGTGGTGCATCAACAAATTTCTGATTCTGATTTTGGGAAAACCTCTAAAAACATAAATTACACCTTTCACGTAGTTGAGTCAGTTTATTGTATTTGACAGTTTAACTCAATCATTGACAAAGTGAAAATTAAATGCTTTAAGAGTGGGGCAAAAAGGACAAAAGCATTACAACCTTTAAAAACAACATTGCTTTCAGAAGTCTTATGTCATCATAACTGATCCAGTGGATCAAGTTTTCAAAGTCTGGCTTGCATCAGACGACTGCCTCTTTTCCTTTGGGTTCTCTGAAATCTGAAAAAAGAAAGCATGATGTTACTTTAGTCACATTCGAGAATGTTAATATGCTAAACACAATATGATTAACTTTATAAAAATTGTCAAACACAGAATATTATAATATATTTATAATACTGTTAAATTTTGTATATTTAATCTATCAACACTTCAAAAACGCTACACTCTCAGAAAAAAAAAGTTCATAATTGTACCTTTAGGAGTACAGTGATACATTTATACCCTTGTGATTTGTACCTTAAGAGACCGGTTTTGTTCATTTGGTGACAATTTTGTACCTTTATTTAACAGTACAAAAATTGACCCTTTAAAAAGGGTACAAAATTGGCTTTGACAGCGTACAATTGTTGACTATAATGAGATATATATATTTTACACACACACACACGCTGAATTAAAATCAGAATTTATTTTCATTTTCACATTTTATTTCATTTTAAACACATTTTGAAACATTTCATATGAGTCCATCTTACTGGGTGTTAAAAAGTAAGACTGAATCAGTGTTAAAGTTAATGAGATAATTGATTGATGATTGAGTGATGATTGACAATTAGTGGAGACACCTGATGATAATAAGCAGAATCACTGAAGAAACAACAAGAGAAAAAGAGAGAGACACAACAACTACAACTGACTTCCAGCCATTAAACATTATTACACTTATTATTAACCAGTTTGATTTGATTTCTGTCACACATCAACAAAAGCTCTTACTGAGAATTAAGAGATGTTTAGATGTTAATGGACTACAATCACTAATACTAAAGCTACCCATCAAGCACACAGTCAGAGATTTAGACTCTAAACAATATCAGGCCATCACATGATCATTATATTGTGACCACATCATATTTTCTCTGACCACAACAAATGTGCTTTACAAACACAAAGTTGGAGCAGCCAGAGAACAATTAATAATAAAAGGTAAAGAGTCAAGAGCCCAACTAAAGCAAACGCTGACCTCTTTCATGGTGACTTGAAATTAAACATTGATAAAACAGTAATTAACACCTTTTTTCTCTCTTTCCTTCAGTGATTCTGCTCATTATCATCAGGTGTCTCCACTAATTATCAATCATCACTCAATCATCAATCAATTATCTCATTAACTTTAACACTGCTTCAGTGTTACTTTTTAACACCCGGTAAGATGGACTCAAATGGAATGTTTAAAAATTTGTTTAAAATGAAATGTAGTAAAATGTGAAAATGAAAAGGATTTAATAAATTCTGATTTTAATTCAGCGTGTGTGTGTGTGTAAAATATATATACAGTATATCTCATTATAGTCAAGTATTGTACGCTGTCAAAGCCAATTGTGTACCCTTTTTGATGGGTCAATTTTTGTACTGTTAAATAAAGGTACAAAATTGGGGCCGTATTCACAAAACATTTTATCTTACCACTAAGAGTTCTCCTAAATAGCAGTAAAAGTTCTTAGCTAAGAGTTTTCTCTTAAAACCTATTCACAAAGCTGCTGAGACAAACTTTTACTAAGGAATAGACTGAAGTCTTAAGCTAAGAGGGCGGGGTTGACCTTGTTGATATGGAGTAAACACACAGGCTGCGTCCGAAACCGCCTACTCAATGAGTAGGTACTTAATTTCAATAAGTACTTACTTAACGAGGGCTAAAAGAGTAGGTACTTAATAGTCAAATCTCGTTGAGTATGAATGTTGACGTTATCATGTGACCTACGACGTTATCGCAAGCGCAATAAATGAAAACATATGAGTAACAGGTTTAATTCTTCTGTAATATCTGTAAATATCTTGATATTGAACAAACTTTTTTATTTGGTGGTCTTGTTGAAGAAACAGCTGCCAGTAATTTTGTAATTCTAGTACAACTAATATATATTTGGGTTAATTTAAAGTTCTTATATTTTTAACTACTGATGTGAGTTTATTTTTTGTTACAAAAACCCAAATTCGCGTGAATATATTGTTAATTTCTTTATTTTAAATTCAAAAATGTCAATCCACAAGCAAAAGTGGCATAAATCTCATTTGTTTTCCTCTTTTTCTTGTTGAATTAGCTTTAGTTTTATCTCTCATGCTTATAAATTATAAACAAATAAATAACTTTTATGCATTATGATGTATTCAAAATATTTAATCTTGTCATGTTTTATGTCTGTGTATATAATCTCAAACTATCATGTATACAAACCCATATTTTTTATTATTATTTTTTTTTTTTGTCATTATTATTGTTCATTGTTAAAGATACAACCATGGTATTTTCCCTGATCTTGTAATTGTAGATCCTGCAATAAAAATAAAGATATGAGTGACAGGTGCACTAACACCGCACAGCACCAGTAACTCAACCCTACCTAGAGCAGTTTTCCTCAGTGTTAGCAATGTCTGAAGCCAAAGAAGACATCAGCAGCGGCTCGAAGATCTCGCCTTTGGAGAAGACTGATTTTATACTCAAAAAATGTAAGTATAACTACTTAAAATTCAGATTACTCCAGAATGAATTGCTCTGCTAGCACATCCCAACACTTATACACAATAACAATGATAAATGCTGACCAAAACTTAATTATATAACTTTTCATTTTACTTCTTTAGTAAAACAAGCTAAATGTAATGTTTTGTCATATGACAGCTGTGCATGAACACACACTAGACAAATACAGCTGATGTGAATATATCTCAATTTACAGTCAATTCATGCATTAATTCATTGCTTAATAAAATATATACATTTACTGATAATAATAGCATAATTAATTAAAAAAAAGTGAAATAATAAAAGTAATAATGACAATAAATAAATACATATACAAGACAACAACACACAAAACAAAGCTTTATTCCAATGTATTGATCTAACAATCAGGTATTTACAGTCCTGTTGTCATCTCAACACAGCTGTGCCGATTCTGCAGCTTTATTCTGATGAAGCAGCTGATGAACACCTTCATCATCATGTCCCTCACTGCTGCTCTTCTCAATGGGGACATCGTTGATCCAGAGGATGAGGAAAATTATGATGATGATGATGGACCCCTGAACCCTCAACCTTGAAGCAGGAGTGGGAGAAGATGTGCGGGACAATTTGCTGCTGCAAACATTCATGTGTTCTCCATCAGCAGATTAAAACATTTTACAATTAATTCATGTCAGCATTCTGTTTCTTGACATATTTCATTTCATATATTTTTACAATTACTTAATTTTTGTTGTAGCTTCATTACATTTGTGGTGTGGTGGTCTAAACCACTGAGCTGGTCAGCAGAAGGTTTGCTGGTTCGATCTCTGCAGCGTCTCCTCCAGTGTGTATACTTGATTGAGTCACTTGAAAGGAGGAGTGATGGAGGATCTCGTCCATGACACTGAACCATTCCCAGGATCTGCTGTGGCTCTCCATCCTCAGTGCTCTCACCAGTCTGAGGACATTCACATCCTACAATAATGCACAAATATAATACAAAAACAGCCATTTTAACAGCACAGTGTCATTTGATTTCTGTTTTAGAAATAACAAAATGATCTTACTTTATATTTTGTTTCAGGCTTTCCTCTTTATTTCTAACAAATGCCGTCCGTCGTCAGCTTTCCTTGCAGGTCCTGCTCCACAAAAGCTCTGCAGCAAACATACAGACATCAAGAACCAGAAAAGTGCTGTAATAAGTCTGTTTAAATTCCAATAATTAAAATAAAATAGACTTTAGATTTAAATAGACTTTGTATTCATTTCTATAGTATCCTCACCCAAAGCTTTTGATGGCATCATTCCTCTACCTGATAAACACACGTGATCATCTGTCCCTGTTACATCAGACAAGTTTCCTGAGATTTATGTGCTCAAATCTACATTTACATGTTGATGTGTTAACTCACTTCTTATCCAACACAAATGTTCTTTAATTAACAGTACTAATGGACAAATAAAATAGATTAAACTTATGTGTAGTTACTGTAGATTTATTTATTTACATTATTTTCATTCATGTAATGTAAGCAGTGTTGACAACAGCACAAACACATCACTCATAATAGTCAAAAGTCAAGTCAAGTCAAATTTATTTATATAGCGCTTTTACAATTGGTAATTGTTTCAAAGCAGCTTTACATATTAGAAGCACAGAAAAAAAGGGAAGTGGTTAAAACTGTACAAACAAGCGTGGTAATATGTAACATATACAAGATGGTGCTACATTAAGCCAATGTCGGCTGACTTCCAGGGGTGGAAAAAAAACCCCTAGGAGAAAAACCCAGCGTGCTAGCACTGGGAAAAAAGTCCTAGGAGGGAAAAAAACCCTTGGAAGATATATATATGTAAATGTATATGGAGATCAAAATCTGAATTGTACATATTTATTATAGAGATTAAAAATCGATTATATATAAATATATGTAAGCGGATACGGGGATCCTGGGCTACGTTGTAGTCAGGTCCAGAAACAGGTTCTCCATCTGACCTGGATACGGCCTGGATCCAGCACCCGGCAAACCTCAGGATAAGCAGAGAGACAGATATTAGCGTAGATGCCATTCTTGTTCTGATGTACAGGTATATCTAGTGTTATAGGAAATGTTCTCGGTTCCGGCCGACCTAATTATTGCAGCGTAACAATCCTTTAACGGATTTGAAAAATGTTAATGTATTGATAATGTGTTATGTGTATGCAAGAGCAAAGAGATGTGTTTTTAGTCTAGATTTAAACTGACAGAGTGTGTCTGCTTCCCGAACAATGCTAGGAAGATTGTTCCAGAGTTTAGGTGCTAAATAGGAAAAGGATCTGCCGCCTTCAGTTGATTTTGATATTCTGGGTATTATCAACTGGCCTAAATTCTGAGATCGCAATAAACGTGAAGGACTATAATGCATTAAGAGCTCACTTAGGTACTGGGGAGCTAAACCATTTAGAGCTTTATAAGTAAGTAGCAAGATTTTAAAATCTATACGATGTTTAATAGGGAGCCAATGTAATGTTGACAGAACTGGGCTAATATGGTCATACTTTCTGGTTCTAGTAAGAACTCTAGCTGCCGCATTTTGGACCAACTGTAGTTTGTTTAAAAGCCGAGCAGAACAACCACCCAGTATGGCGTTACAATAATCTAGTCTTGAGGTCATGAATGCATGAACCAACTGTTCTGCATTTGTCATTGAGAGCATATGTCGTAATTTAGATATATTTTTTAGATGGAAGAAGGCGGTTTTACAGATACTAGAAACGTGACTTTCAAATGAAAGATTGGTATCAAAGAGCACACCCAGGTTCCTAACTGAGGATGAAGGTTTAATGGAGCACCCGTCAAGTGTTAGAGAGTATTCAAGGTTTTTTCGTGAGGAAGTTTTTGGTCCAAAGATTAGGAAATCAGTTTTTTCTGAATTTAATAATAAGAAATTTCTTGTCATCCAGTTTTTAATGTCAGCTATGCATTCTGTTAGTTTTGTGAATTTGTAGGTTTCGTCAGGGCGCGAGGAAATATAGAGCTGAGTATCGTCAGCGTAGCAGTGAAAACTAACACCATGCTTCCTAATTATCTCTCCTAAGGGCAGCATGTACAGAGTGAAAAGCAACGGTCCTAATACTGAGCCTTGTGGTACCCCATATTTAACCTGTGATCGATACGACATCTCTTCATTAACTACCACAGACTGATAACGGTCAGATAAGTATGATTTGAACCATGCCAAAGCAATTCCACTAATGCCAATATAGTACATACATAATCCATCACTCATAAGTCATAATACTTAAAGATGTTCCTTTCAGAGGTTAAATAAACATTTAATAAGCATCTTTAAGATTTATATGGTTTAGAATATGTAATTCCCCTTCGGAGAATTAAGTTATGTGTGTTTACTAGAGATCCCGTTATCTACATAATACATAATAAATCGTGTTTTACAGTAAAGTCACAACTATAGTGTCTAGCATCTTCACACATTCAGCAGTTTACTCTACAGTAGTTCAACAAATGTGTTTTTGGTTTTCAATACTCACATTTAACAGCATCCGCGTCGCCTCAAGTGATTATGACGTATCCTCTCCCGTGGCCTCCTGGGATAGAAAAGTATCTATCGAGGAATACTTCAGAATCTGGGCGGAAGTAGTAGGCCATCCGGGAACTCCTCGACTACTCATTTATGATTACTGAGGTTTCTGACATACTTATTCGCTCGCCTACTGCTTTTCCCCTTTTATATAGTAGGTAAGTAGGCGGTTTCGGACGCACTTTAAGTAGGCGCACGGCCGAATCTCGCGAGAATTATTACGTCACCTAGGTAATTTTCGCCTACTCTTTTTGCTTCTGACATACTTAATCGCTCGCCTACTGCTTTTCCCCTACTAAATAGTAGAGAAGTAGGTGGTTTCGGACACAGCCAGTGTTACTGACAGACTGGGAAGAGAGGAGCTGCACAATGAGGAAAATAATCAACATTCAATCTAGTAAACAACATCAAGACTTTAAGGGCATAATATGGCATCTTTATTATTACAAGCATAAATGCCATATCATCCAGTTTACAAAGTCTCACAATAATCTCTCATAAATCAATATCTGCTGTATGTTGTTTTAATTATCCAGGTGTGATTCCCAGTCCTGTTCGCCTAACGGACGTCCAGACGTGTCTTTCTCGAATCCAACAAATTCTGGTTCAGCTTCAAAAGTTTTGGGAGAAAGTGGGCACTAAGCTGGACACGCTGAAAAAGAAGACCTTTGTTGACGAGGATCTGGTTGATGAGCTGGATGACCTGAAGGAGGAGTTTCTGCACTCCATTGAAGCAGCAGGAAAGGTAACTTATAGAATATAAATGAAAGGCATATACATTTGCTCAGTGCCTAACTTGAGACTGGGTCTGGAATCACTCAGTTTTCAATATAGTGAGTTACAGTTTAATCCCAATTTCACATATTTTGTTTCTACCCATAATGACTTCAGATTAATAGTTTACACCTGATGCTATATTGTCCAGAATCCAAAGTGGAAAGCACTTTGTTATTAACTTTATCACTGCTTTAGGGTTATGAGGACGCCGTGTGTCTCATATCTCTCCTCTGACTGATCGTGCACAGCTTTGGATGGGAATAAAAAACATGAATAAGAAACTTGAATTACAGGCATGCAAACTTTGGGCAAAAAAACACAAGAATAACTTTTTCCCATTTTTTATTTTTTTTTTTGTACAGTTTGTGTATATATTGTAAGAGATCATGAGTTTGTCGATGTATTTTTAGTGAATGTGATGTGATCAATGCTGGATTCAATCTTTCAGTACTGGAAGAGATTTGGAGACTGCTGTTTCAGAGCACAAGGCGTCTTCAGCATCCAGTCTAAAGACGCATATCGGTTTCTGGAAATCGATCCCTCTTCACTCTCCGAAGATGAATGGAATAAACAGCGCAACTCTATCATGGAGAAGCTGAATCAGATTGATCCTCAGGGATCATCCAAAGCCGCCATCAATGAGTGACAGACAGAGATCTGCAGCTTCTTTCACACTTAATCTCTTCTCACAACTATATTTAATACACACAGATTTTCTTTGTCATCTTTGTAATGATTTTACTGCTCTTATTCAAGTTACAATTCAACACAAATGTTCAATAATGTGATGTATGGGATGTTCTTTCTGTTTCTCATTTTCTAAGATCTAGTGGTTTGGCCACATAACTAATGTCAAACAATAAAGACTTTAATAGAATAATCATTCAAAAAGTTTTGTCTAATATTTAATTGTGTATTTTGACTATTATCATGAGACTGGTCTTATTAGATTCCAATTTTGCCATAGTCAGCTTAACTTCCTGTCCGCCATTTCGATTTTCTTTAAAAACCTACTTTTTCAAAGTCCTCCTAAACCGTTGCTCCAATTGTCACAAAAATGTAATCAGATACCTACAATTTGTCAAACTGTTCTTGTTTAATGTGAGAACAAATTTTACAAACAACACGACAAAATGAATGTGAGGCTTTATCTCTGCATCGCTTCAGCGTATTCTGACCAAACTTTGTATGAAAGCATGAACTCAGGGTACGTGTTCAGTTTCATTACAGCGCCACCTAGTGGCCTGGAGATTTTTGTTTTTTTTTTGCTTATAACTTCTGAACAGTTTGATCAAAAATCTCACCCAAAAAAATCTAACAAAAATTGTCACCCAACACTGACCACACCATATCAAATTGGCATCAGTGCCACCTATTGGTCAAAAGTAAGAAGCAATTATGTCACATTAAAGTGATTATGAGTTTTCAAATATTTTGCTTAAAACCGTCTCTAAATGTCCATTATTGCAGTTGGTCTGATGAACTTCATTCTGTCTCTGTGGAGATTGACCCCTTAACTGCTGCTTGCAGCTATATTTACTGTCTTTACCTCTCTTTTTAATATCATTTCACCACTTTTTCTGTCGCCTTACTCTTTTTGTGTTTTGAGTCCCGTTTGACTATGAATGAATGAAGCTAAAAAAGACAGTAGATTGAGAAAGAAAGAAAGAAAGAAAGAAAGAAAGAAAGAAAGAAAGAAAGAAAGAAAGAAAGAAAGAAAGAAAGAAAGATTGATTGATTGATTAATTGACTGATTTAGACTGCTCTCAGTTACTAACCAAACAGTTAAACAGAGATTATAAAATTGTGAAAATAGTGTGGAGGAAAATATCAAGTCGGAGATGAAATGCTGATTTTCAGTTAAAGTTTAGGGTAGACCGTGTACAGTTGAAACATGATAAATAACGTGCATGATCATCACACCTAACCTGTGATTTGTGCTCCACACAAAGCAGTGTCCTCATCCACTGGGAAAAATGTTAAGATGTTCTCTAATCTGAAGCTATTTCAAACAAAGTCTATTTTTAGGGTTGAGATTTTTACTTCAACACCTCCCTTCAACATCCAACAGCTTCTTGTCCTTTTATGACCACAAAATTAATATTCAAAAGTTAGTAATTGAGTCTCAGTTATCTTACATGACCAAAAATGATGCAACTTCCTGTATGATGTCATTATGGCTTAAAGGATTTTACAAAACACTTACAGGATGGAAATTCAATTTGATCTATAAATGAATTATCATTCATGACAAAAATGAGCACCTATTCAAAGTGAAAAATGAATTAAAATTCACTTATGAAGCGAAAATAAGCTATTTCCATTGTGATGGAATTTTTGAACTAATTAATAATGAACTAACATTTCTTTTCTTCTACAGGCATAATAATAATAATCTAACTTAGAAATAGAGAAACAGTCACTAGGACTGAGTGTTGTGATTCAGATACATTCTGCTGTGCTGGCTAGACAGCATCCTTCTGGGGATAAAAAATAGTCTTTCAGAGGTTGTTTTGACCTATTGAGTAATCTGAACTATTAACCCAGTGATATTTTTTGATGATCCTGTGATTCAGTTGTTCTAATCTAAATTTACTCCGGCAGTAAGCGGGACAGAGGAACTGAGATGTTTTTCTTAAATCTAAACCAATCATATTGAGACTGATGATAATGAGTAATAGATCATGCCATACTGACTGCGAAGTGTACCTGAAATCCTATAAAACCTGTTGTATTCCTTTGTTCGGAGAGAGATTCTCTGGAATGATGAGAACTCTCCCGGCCGTGATTAAAGCATATTCTGAGGCATAGACTGGAGTCTGTTTGGTTTTTAGGCTGCAGCAAACCTAAGCACTAGAGATCTTTTTCTATACTATAGTGATAGTGTTTAGTGGTGAGGAGCACTAAAGAGCTTAGTATCAGGTGATAGGCCCCCAAAACAGGCCGAGACGTCGGCCGACTCGAACAGGTACTGAAGTACGCTCAGTAGAGTATAAATTTATTGGTTTATGGTGTCAGGGACACCCAGGTTTAACTAAGTCAGGTGCGTAGGGAAAAATCTACCACACCATCTTTAAATGTGAAATCTGAATATTTGATCAGAAATGTTCTTGCTTTTGCACAGCTCTCAGTACAGCATCCTGCACTTACAACTGGTGTCCTAAAGATGGCAGAAAAACTCACAGTAAAAAAAACTACATGCAGAAGACTCAACCTCAGACAATTAACTTCCACAGACCAATTTGGTGTTTGCAAACAGCGATGACGTTTTTTTATGGGCGGAGCCTACCTGGTTGCAGAAAATGACAGTTGAGCAGTAACAGTCTATGGAAGCCACGAAATAAAAGAATAAAAAAAAGTTAATTTCGAGTTTATATCTCACATTTCTTACAAAGAAAAACAGAATTGTGAGATATGCTCGTTATCCTGTAACTCGTTATACTCGTTTTCTGAATTGCAATTTATCCCGCAATTCTGACTTTTTTCCCCTCAGAATTGTGAAATAAACTCACAATTGCGAGTTATAATGGCCGAACTGGGAGTCATAAACACGCAAATGCAAGAAAAAAACTCAGAATTGTGAAATAAAAATTGTATAGACTATGTTAAAAAGTTATCTATGTAAAATGTTATAGGTTTAAATATTATTTCATGCTGTAACTGCTATGTATGTATGTCCTCTGAACTGCATATGTGAATATTATGTAGACTTACTGTTTACTTCAAATTCCTGCTTTAATAGTAGACTAATCTTGCAGGTGTCATCAGTGCAGTCTGTGAAACGTCTCCATTTAGCTTCAAAGGACGTTTTCAACGATGGTTTTCTTTAAAAATGAAGACTATATTTTTTTGCATTCCGATTCCAACATCCAGAGGCACAACAAAACGTTTTTCTCTTATTCTGTGGATTTTCCTCCAATTGCTACCGCTATTTTTCTGCAACCACTATGCGCGCGCAGCTGCAAGTGACGTCATTGTGACGTCTGCTCTAAAGAGGTCTATAGGTCTTACTCAGTCATTTCTTTCATCATCCAGAAATTTTACACATATGCTAAATAAATGAATAGTACTTTAGAAATCTGTTTAAAATGATGTTCACATCTCATGAGATGAAGCCTCAGTCATATCAGTGGTCTAATGAAAGCTTTCATTTAACATGAAGCGGGTCGCTGCAGACATTGAGATTACAAGACCTTGCTATTAGACACAAAAGGACTTTTCGCACCACGCTTATACGAGTGTTACGTTCCTTCCAGTCAGGGAAGCAATATTTAAGTTAACGATAACTAAAGCATTAATATAAAAGAAAAGTTTATAGGTGTAATAAATGTGTAAAATAACTTCAAGAGTGGGAAAATCCAAAAACAAAAACCAAACAAAATACCTGCCTGGAATGCTACAAAGTCGTGAGCCGTGATCACGGGCTCAAAAACCTGCCTGGAACGTAGCATTCAACAACATAAAAGCAACCAAATGAAGTTGAAATTTCAATATCTTTAATTGTTTGCATTTCTGAAACAATATGTTGAACACATTGAAGTTGTAACCGTCCCATAAACAGACTAAACAGAGAGTTTTTTGAATAAAATTAAATAAAAACTAAATAAGAATGAATGAACAAATGTCACTGAAACTAATAAAAATTTTAGTCAAAAGGTTCTTGACATGGCAGTATTTCTGCAATGTCGACCATGTTAGGCTGTTAAGAAATACAGGTGGAAAGATATAAATGATTAAACATCATCTGGTTCATATCGGAGAAAGATTTGGTTTACTTGTACACCAAAAGTAAAGTAAATAAGCGACTTCCACTCCCCCCACGTGCTTATCCTTTTCACAGTCTGGCAGAAATGATGGGTGGTTCCAAAATATATGGTCACATGACAGTAAAAGTGTACAGCTGCTAAGAAACAGGGGGTGGGTCAACTTACTCGCTGGCTCATCTTACCCCACTTTCTGTGTAAGACGAATTTATAAAAAGACGAATATAAAAAAAAAACGCATACAAAAATGTCAGACTCAGGGGCTGTTTACACGTCAGTGTTTCCCTTTCGTGGGAACTGTCGACGCTGCGTGGTAACGCATTGGGAACCTTCTGCGTGATGTCGTCACTGAAGCACTCATGTATCTAGCCAATCGCGAAGCGAGACGTCAGAGACGGGTGACGTCACGGACCAGGAAACTATAAAGCACACTCGGATGCAGAGCACGTTAGCTTCTGTTTCTTCAGCAAGCGCTCTATGTTATCTTGTGTGTCTTATTTGGTGTTGTTTGTCCTGCTTATTTTTGGAAAACATTATCTCTTCGTCTGAGGACAAGAGTGTTATTGTGCACCACACATATATATATATATATATAGTGAATAAGACACGAGTGAAATGGCGGAAGGCAGACAATTTAAAAAGTGTGTTCACCCATGCACACGGTTTATTCCAGATGGGGACACTCATGAGATGTGTGTTGTCTGCCTGGGGGTTGAGCATGCACAGGCAGCTCTCGAGGGGGCTGTCTGTGTTCATTGTGAGAAGCTCACCCTCAGAGTTTTAAGATCACGCCGGGCACTCTTTCACGATAAAGAGGGTGCTCCGGTCGGCGTTCCCCGCGGATCGGGTCCCGCTGTTGCTGAGGCGCAGCGGCGGCTTCATTCGTGGGGTTCGCAAATGGAGCTGGCAGAGGGGGTTGAGACGGGCCCAGCCTTATCTCGCCCTTTACCTGCCAGCCCCAGTGCCTCTTCTCAGGCGGCGGAAGCACGCGCTGCGGTTTCTTCCCCCCAGAGAGAGGCACCCGCGCTTCATCTCTCTTCCTCTGAGGAGGTTGATGTGATGAGCGTGGGGGAAGAGGAACCGCCATCCTCTTCCCCAGCACATGAGGAGCTCCTGGAGGTAGTGACCAGGGCTGTGGCCAAATTAAAAATTGACTGGCCAGCAGAGCGGGCAGATACTAGACCAAAGAGTAAGCTGGATGAGCGCTTTCTGCCCGCTCGGTCACTACCCCAGCATCGGGGTTTGCCCTTCTTTCCGGACCTCCACACCGAGGTCTCGAGGTCTTGGAAGAAGCCGGCATCATATCGCGTCTTCAGCCCCCAGACCTCAATGTATAGTAACATCGTGGGGCTGAAGCAGCAAGGCTATGCGGCGATGCCTCGGGTGGAAGAGACGCTTGCGGGCTATCTCTCCCCCGAGTCTGCATCGTCGCTGAAAACCCCGACGTTGCCCACCAAGCCATTAAAAACTACATCAGGCTTGGTGGGCAAGGCTTATGCGGCAGCAGGTCAGGCAGCGGCATGTCTACATACCATGTCGCTCCTACAGGCATATCAAGCCGACCTGCTGGGGGAAGTGGAGAATAGCGGGGAGGCCACGTATGAGTGCATCCAGGAAATCAGGATGGCAACTGACCTGGCTCTCCGTGCCACCAAAGAGACGGCAAAAGAAATCGGCCGCTCTATGGCAGCATTGGTGGCTACGGAGAGGCACTTGTGGCTGAACCTCTCGGACATAAGGGAGCGTGACAAAGCCTCCCTTATGGACGCGCCGCTGTCTCCTGCGGGCCTCTTCGGCGACGCCGTTACAACAGTCGTCGAGAGGTTCCAGGAGGCTAAGAAACAATCTGCGGCGTTCCAGAGGTTCATCCCCCGCAAACCAAGAATCCCCCCCCCGAGGCTGATGAGCGGGATCAGCCTCGGCCGTCAACGAGCTCCTCAGCGCACCACAGAGCGCAACAAAAGATTAGCGTGGCCGCCCGTGCTCCCCCGCAGAGAGCTTGGGGATCGGGTCGGCCCGCTCAGCCGAAGCCTTCTAGGGGCAGAACGGACCTGCGCGCCGTTATCCTGGCCCGGAAGGCTTCGAAGCGGTCCTGATGTCTGTGGGTCAGGAACCGATGAGGGCGGCCCCCTCCGAAGGGAGCCGGCGAAAAATACATCTAAAAGCCGCTTCCCTTCGGCGCCCTCAGGGGATCGTTATGCCAACCCTGCCACCCAGGGTGCGTCAGGGCGCAGCGGTCTCCACCGACCCTCCGAGGAGGGCCGGCCACTTGATTCGATTGTTCTCTGCCGGTGCGCCGCTTCAGAGCGTCGAATCAGGTGCTCAAAAAACACCAGAGGCCAGTCTCGAGAGACTGGTTCCCTTAGTAAATTTTCCGGTAGAATGGAAACTTCTTCCGAATATATCAAAATGGGTGCTGCTCACTATAAAAGAGGGTTACAAGATCCAGTTCGGGTCTCGCCCGCCCAGATTCAACGGGGTTCTTCCCACAGTGGTAACCCCCGAGCAGTCTCTGGTTATGGAACAAGAAGTTGCGACACTTTTGCGAAAAGGAGCTATAGAAAGGGTTCCTCCTCCCAGCAATCAGTCAGGGTTCTACAGCCGTTACTTCATTGTTCCAAAGAAGGATGGAGGTCTACGACCTATTATAGATTTACGTGTGCTAAATCGCTCAATACAAAAGCTCAAGTTCAAGATGCTGACACTCAAACAGATTATACCACAGATCAGGTCCGAGGACTGGTTTGTGGCAATAGACCTGAAAGATGCTTACTTTCATGTGTCCATCCATCCTTCTCACAGGAAGTTCCTCAGGTTTGCTTTCGGGGGCGAAGCTTACCAGTACAGGGTTCTTCTGTTCGGCCTATCATTATCACCCCGCACATTCACGAAATGCGTGGACGCAGCTCTGGCTCCGCTGAGGATCCAGGGCATTCGCATACTGAATTATATCGACGATTGGTTGATTCTAGCTCAGTCAGAGCAACTAGCAGTTCAGCATCGAGATGCTGTTCTGTCCCATATGAAGAGGCTTGGGCTGAGGCTCAATGCCAAAAAGAGTGTGCTAGTTCCAGCTCAATCCACCAACTATCTGGGTGTAGTGTGGGACTCCACCACGATGCGGGCACATTTGTCTCCCGCTCGGGTGAGTGCCATTCTTATGGCTATGAAAGGGGTGAAGTTAGGCCAGTCACTCACTGTAAAACAGTTCCAGAAACTGCTGGGTCTGATGGCAGCTGCGTCCAACGTGATACCTTTTGGCCTTCTGCACATGAGGCCCCTACAGTGGTGGCTCAGGACCAGGGGGTTCTCCCCGAGGGGAAATCCCTTTCGCATGATCAAAGTCTCAAAACGATGTCTTCGTTCTCTGACCATGTGGAAAGACCCCCGGTTCCTGTCCCAGGGACCCGTGTTGGGGGCCACTACTCGTCGAGTAATGCTTACGACGGACGCCTCCCTCACGGGCTGGGGAGCGATCATGAGTGGTCGCTCAGCTCAGGGTCTTTGGGAAGACCATCAGCTCTCTTGGCACATAAATCGGCTAGAGATGATGGCAGTGTTCCTAGCTCTGAAACACTTTCTCCCAGACCTGAGAGGTTACCATGTGTTGGTTCGTACGGACAACACTGCAGTGGTTGCATATATAAATCATCAGGGGGGTCTGCGGTCTCGCCGACTATATTACTTGGCCCGTCAGATCCTCCTGTGGTCCCAAGGGAAGCTGCTCTCGCTGAGGGCAGCTTACATCCCGGGACATCAAAATGTGGGAGCAGATGCCCTGTCGAGGCAGGGGCCAAGGCCCGGGGAGTGGAGACTCCACCCAGAAGTGGTGAGTCTCCTATGGAAAAATTTTGGTCGAGCGGAAGTCGACCTGTTCGCCTCGGGAGAGTCAACCCAGTGTCCGCTCTGGTACTCCCTAACACATCCAGCACCTCTGGGTCTGGATGCTATGGTACAGACGTGGCCGAGGCTGCGCCTATATGCATTTCCCCCGATCGCCCTGCTCCCGGGAGTTCTGGAAAAAGTACGCCGAGAAGGGGCCAATCTAATACTGGTAGCCCCATTCTGGCCAACCAGGATATGGTTCTCAGACCTAGTGTCGTTACTCAACGGCTCCCCAATGGAGCTTCCTCTCAGACAGGATTTCCTGTCTCAAGCGGGCGGCATGATTATACATCCCCGCCCAGAACGACTGAAACTATGGGCCTGGCCTCTGAGGGGGCCAGACTCATAAATGCTGGTCTCCCAACCGAGGTTGTGGAGACCATTCTTAACTCCAGAGCTCCCGCCACGAGGAAGTTGTATGCCTACAAATGGAATTTGTTTTCTACCTGGTGCAGACACAATAATACGGACCCTGTCCTTTCTTCTGTTAGCTTTGTGCTAAAATTCTTCCAGAAAAAATTCTCGGAGGGCCTATCTCACTCAACCTTAAAGGTTTATGTTGCAGCAATTTCAGCATATCATGCTCCTCTTGAGGGGAATATCTCGGTAGGTCGAGACCCCCTCGTCACACGCTTCCTCCGTGGCACACTGAGGTTGAGGCCTCCAGTGCGCACAAGGGTGCCAACCTGGGACTTGGCTGTGGTCTTACAAGGGTTAGCTGAGGCTCCCTTTGAACCATTAGAGGAGGTTCCTGAGAGGTTCCTCACTCTGAAAACGATTCTTTTATTAGCTATCACTTCTCTGAAGCGGATAGGAGATTTACAAGCACTTTCTGTTGCTCCCTCTTTCCTTGAATTTGCTCCAGGAATGGTGAAAGCATTCCTGTATCCTAAACCGGGGTATGTCCCAAAGGTCCCTACCAATGTCCCAGGCCCCATTGTGCTTCAGTCTTTCTATCCTCCTCCATTTGAATCTGCGGATCAGGAAAAATTGAATCTGTTATGCCCAGTAAGGGCTTTGGATACTTATGTCCACAGAGCTGCCCTGTGGCGTAAGTCAGATCAGTTGTTTGTCTGTTATGGGTCCCCTAGAAAAGGGGGCCCAGCATCAAAACAGAGAATGAGCAAGTGGGTGGTCGAGGCCATCTCACTTGCATACGAAGCGGCCGGACAGCCCTCTCCATTGAATGTTCGCGCCCATTCTACCAGGGGTATGGCGGCATCAAAAGCTCTGATGTCAGGAGTCTCCATGAGTGACATATGTGATGCAGCTGGATGGTCATGCCAGCACACATTTATTAAATATTATAACCTTGATGTTGGCTCCACTCTGGGGTCCTCTGTCCTGTCAAGATAACCTTGGCAAGTGCTTGAGCTACGGCTCAGTTGGGATTGCGTTCCCAATGCGTTACCACGCAGCGTCGACAGTTCCCACAAAAGGGAACGTCTCAGGTTACAGATGTAACCCTGGTTCCCTGAGTAGGGAACGAGACGCTGCGTCTCTTGCCGTACCCCTGCACACTTGCAAGTGCTTGCTTCAGACTTACTTAGAAGCTGGCGTGCTCTGCATCCGAGTGTGCTTTATAGTTTCCTGGTCCGTGACGTCACCCGTCTCTGACGTCTCGCTTCGCGATTGGCTAGATACATGAGTGCTTCAGTGACGACATCACGCAGAAGGTTCCCAATGCGTTACCACGCAGCGTCTCGTTCCCTACTCAGGGAACCAGGGTTACATCTGTAACCTGAGACGTTTCAACTAAAAACTGAAAACTTTATATGCATTTTGGCCGTTCATTTACATGACAACAGCGTTTTGGTGAAAATGCAAACTTTTGAAAAAGACAACCCAGTCTCATTAGAAAAACATACCTTGGGGAACGTTTTCACGAGTCACAAAATACGTACCAGTACGTACATATCACTGCAGTTTCGATGTGAAATGTCAACCCGATCTCACGGCAATTCATACGTATTTTACGAGGTGGCTAAATCGTATGAATTCATACGACCTCACTCGTACTAATTCATACGTTTTTTGCTAAATCGTATGTATTTTACGAGTTGACAAATTCGTATGAATTCATACGAATGACCTACCCCAAACCCCGCCCCTAAACCTAACCGTCACTGGGGTTTAGACAAATCGTACAAATTCGCACGAGTGAGGTCGTATGAATTTATACGAAATAACCACCTCGTAGAATAAGTACGAATTGGTCGTGAGATAGCGTTGGAAATGTCCACTGAGTGGCGCTAAAAGCGTGTAAAGTTTTTTTTTTGACGGAACAGATAAACGTGAATATGGTACGTTTTTATGACGTTGGTTTTTATACGAATCACTGCGGTTCTGATTTGAAATTTGCACTCCATTGCGTTTTAAAATAACATACCACCAACACTACACCTAAACCTACCCGATAGTGTTAACAAAAGCAAATGTGAGCATAATATTGTGCAAGGAGATGTGAAAACGAGTCTTTATTAATCCATAATCTGACCCCGTAATTGTAACTGTGTATGAAAACGATTAAAAGCAATTGCCGTTTTACTGCCTCTCGTGTTCATTTCTGTTGGAAACTGCAGTGATATGCATTGGTACGTATTTTGGCGACACGCGAAAATGTTCCCACAGGTACGTCTTTCCTATGAGACCAGGTTGGAAAAAGGGTTTCAAAGTGAAAGTTTTTGAAAACGATGCCATTATCATCTCCATGTAAACTGCAAAAATGCAAACCTGTGAAAACGCTGATGACATGCTCATGCGTATTACGCGTTTAGTCTATCCACCTTATTTTCCACCACGGAAATAAGGTGTTTTCTGTAAATGTGCGAGACTTACTTTCTTGTTATTTTTAACAAGAAAGTAAGACAAATAAATACTTATAATAACACTCTGCACATATTGTTAATTATTTTCTAAGTACAAATTCAGTGAATTTTATGCCCTCTAATGTCTCACCAGTGTCAACTCCGCCCCACCTCTGGTGTGAATGTGACATCAGTTTAATCACCATGCCCTTCTTCATGGGTTCAACCAGGTAATGTATACTGGACTGTATGCATTCCTTACCAAGATCAAGTCAGTCCAGATTCAGAATGAATGATGTTCAGCTGTGCCTTCTGTTTCACACTTCGGTAAAGTTGGTTTTATATTCGCACATTCGGACATTTGTATTCAATAGCCTTGTTAATCACACTATTGGACATTATTTATTGGAAAGTCTGAATTTATCAGAAGTCCGAATGTGCGAATATAAAACCAACTTTACCGAAGTGTATTTCACGTGCATGAACGCCACTGGCCAGTGTTACTGCTGTGATTCAATAAGACTTCAGTAGTATTTTGGAGGAAGCAATTTCCTTATCCCAATACTGAGTGAACTGAATCAAAAGGAAACATCATCTTCTGCTGAGGTCTTGAGATATTTAATGTCTTCTTTTATCTTCAGTTGATTTCATCTAAGGCTGTGGCTGATGTTGTTGTAATTATTGTGTTTCTTCTCATCTCTTCTCTTTTTTCCTGTTCTTGTTGTTCCTATTTCCTTCAGTGATTCAGCTTGTTAACAGCAGGTGTTCATCACTAATGTTCAATCATTACTTAATTGTCCTTATTACCTGCAACACTGCTTTGTTTCTTGTAAACCTACACTGTTAAAAAAACCTGTCAAATTTACGGTAAAATACTGGCAGCTGTGGTTGCCAGGAATATACCGTGAAAAAAATGTGGAATCTGTAAAAGAAAATACGGTATACTGGTTTTGTAACCCTAAATTTTACAGTAGACAACGTATTTTTTGTTACCAAAATCATGGTAGAAAAAAACAAATATATTTGTCAATTATACAGTAATTTTATGTAAAAAATGCAACTTTCCATAGCTTTTTACGGATATTTGCAGTAAATAAAAAAGTTATAATATAATAATATATACAGTAATTTGTTGTTAATTTAATAGTAATACACTGTAAAAAAAAATCCCCGTAAAATTTACGGTAAAAAAAACGGCAGCTGTGGTTGCCAGAACTTTACCGTAAAAAATACAGTAGCAACGTTAAAAAAAATCTGTTAAATTTACAGTAAAATAAGGTATTTCAAGGCAAGGCAAGGCAAGGCAATTTTATTTGTATAGCACATTTCATACACAATGGTAATTCAAAGTGCTTTACATAAAAAAGAATAATAAAAATAGAACATAAGGAATAGAAATAACAGTAAAAACAGAGAATTTTGCTATCTGGATGGAAGAGCTAGGAAGTCTCAGGGAGTTTGTTGTTGTTGTTGTTGTCGTCCATCAGAGTTGGATCTAAACTACTCCACACCAAAGGGGTATTTTTATAATTCTTTAATTATTCAGCCAGTTTTATTAATTTATCAACCGGAATATTCCCATCAACACTTTATTTTCCGTCAGAGCGGATCTAAACGGATATCTGTCAGAGCGGATCTGCACGGATCTTCCTCGCACCGGAGGGATTACCAAAATATTTGCCAGGTAGCTGTGCGTTTAAACAGTACCCTTCCAGACAAATCTTCCTGGACTAACTCTTTAGAGCTGCATCCAAGGATAACATGGGATGAGTTCAATCAATCCTACCACCACAGGAAGTTATTAAAAAACAACTTACCTGTGATGAAGGATGACCTCTCAGTCCCCCAGTCCCGTGTTTCTTGGGAATATCCTGGACGAGCCAGTGATCAGTTAAGAAACAGGCCTAATCAATTTCTTCCTAATTCTCCCAGCTCTTTCAACCAGACAGCAATAATGCATTAAAAGTCAGAATAACAAGATGATACATAAAAGATATAAAATACATTAAAAATGAAATAAAAACAGGAAAAGGAATTAAAAGAATAAAAAGATAATACGTATACAATAAAGTGCAAACAGTTCGGACATAGCACAGTGCTCAATCAGCAAATGCATAGATAAAAAGATGTGTTTTGAGTCTGGATTTGAATGTGGCTACTGTTGGAGCACACCTGATCTCTTCTGGAAGCTGGTTCCAGCTGTGGCTGGCATAACAGCTAAAAGCAGACTCTCCTTGCTTTGAGTGAACCCTGGGTATTTCTAAATGACTTGATCCTGATGATCTGAGTGATCTGTTAGGTTTATATTCTATGAGCATATCTGCAATGTATTGAGGTCCTAGGCCATTGAGTGATTTATAAACAATTTCATTAACTGATATAATGTTAATTTACCAACCTAATGACGTACTAATATTTGTTTTGTACCTTTATAATACACTGACAGTCACCAAACTCAGTGGTGATAAGAGTCACATGATGAATCAAAGTTCATCGCAAACAGATTTCCCACAAGCTGAGAAGGACAACACTAACGTATAGAAGGCGCACACAGTGTCATTCACACACACACTAAACACCATCATGGTAACATGCATGAAATTTTAAAAATGCAATAAACATTAATTTAACAACATTAGATGTAACATAAAACCCTAATGTACATAACTGATTAGAAAAAAATTAGAAAAACTAAGAAGAAACAGAGTTATTTCAACGAAAATATATCAAATGTGAAGTGTCACGCAGGGAATTGTGGGAATGTTAATTTATGGTTTTTCACTGTAATATTTACAATGAATTGTTATTTTTCACTTCCAAAAACTGTGAATTTAACGGTATTTTACCATAAAATTACATTAAATGTACCATTAGATTTATCACAGTTATTCACCGTATATAGTACGGAAACTTTCTGTAAACCGATTAATAGTTTTTCACCGCAGCATTTTTACAGTCTTTTACTGTTAAAATCACGGTCATTTTTTAATAGACCCTATTATGGTAAATAACTGTAAAAATAACAGAAATATGTTAAACCTTATTAAAACCTTTGACAGTAAAAAACACAGTGAGATTGTATAACAAATTACAGCATTTTATTTTGACCAGATACATTTTACGGTAAATTCCTGCACTGCAAAAAAAAAGTCAGTAAAATATACCAAAAATATAAAATATAGTAGCAAAACACCGTCAAATTCCAACGGTAATGGAGCGTAAAACCAAAAACTTCCTTTTACTGTATTAAATAGATTGAATAACCGTTAATTGTGAGACTGGATAAAACTTTGTTTTTTACTGTAATAAAATGTTGAAATTATAAATATTTTCTGTGAAAACAAATAAATATGCATACATTTTACAATTAAATATTGTAATGTTGAAAATGTCTAAAAACCTTAGATTTTATGGTATTATTTGAGTAAAACTGCATCTTTTGGGGTTGTGCACATTGGAATTCACAGTATAAATCTGTAGATTTTTAAGCAAACAAAAACATTCATTTTTACAGAAGCAAGATGTTAAAAAATCCCACTAAACACTGGACGTCGGATAGACATGCAGATCATGTCTATATTAGGTCCGTCGGTCCATGACCATTTTTGAACATCTATTCGACGTCCAAACTACACAGTTAAAAAAAACTGTCAAATTTACGGTAAAATACAGGCAGCTGTGGTTGCCAGGAATATACCGTGAAAAAAATGTGGAATCTGTAAAAGACAATACGGTATACTGGTTTTGTAACCCTAAATTTTACAGTAGACAACATATTTTTTTTACCAAAATCATGGTAGAAAAAAACAAATATATTTGTCAATTATACAGGTCCACTATTTGGACGTCCAACCATGACCCAACTTGGACGTCATCTTGACGTTCAACATTTTTATCAAGCTTGTATATTTAAGTTCAATAATTTCACTTAAATGGCAATGCAAATTACCTATTAATTGTCATTTAAGTGAAAGTACTTAACTATACCACAGCAAAATCCCCAGTGTTAAATTAACACCCAAAGTGAACATAAGAGTCCATCTTACCGGGTGTTAAAAAGTAAGACTGAAGCAGTGTTAAAGTTAATGAGATAATTGATTGATGATTGAGTGATGATTGACAATTAGTGGAGACACCTGATGATAATAAGCAGAATCACTGAAGAAACAACAAGAGAAAAAGAGAGAGACACAACAACTACAACTGACTTCCAGCCATTAAACATTATTACACTTATTATTAACCAGTTTGATTTGATTTCTGTCACACATCAACAAAAGTTCTTACTGAGAATGAACAGATGTTTAGATGTTAATGTTTGAATGAAAGTTTAGTTTGAAGTCACCATGATGGTGAAAAGCATTTCCTTTAGCTGGGCTCTTGACTCTAAAGTAGAGGTGTGCGATACCGCTAGATTTGGTATCGATCCGATACCAAGTAAATACAGGGCCAGTATCGCCGATACCGATACCGATACCAATACCGATACTTTTTAATAATTAAGGTGGATGCGTCTTCAACCTAAATCTAAATGAATTTTCATGACTTTTAATTTGTTTTTGTGATTTGCATTTTGGGTTATTAATCAGTACTACAAAAGCTTTTGTTCAGAAACAACTTTTGGTTACTTCTGTTTTATTTAAATAAACAAAGTTACAAAATGATTAGTTCACAAATATAAAAAATGTAAAAACAAATTCTCTTTTCAAGTAGCATGTTAACAAAAAATGTTTCTCCTCTTTAGTGCACTTCTTTTCAGGATTTTTTTCTTAAATAAACAAAGTCACAAAGTTTTACTTCACAATAAATATAAAAAATGTAAAACAAATTCTCCTTGTAATACGATATAATGAGTACAAAATAACGTTTCTCCTCTTTAGTGCACTTCTTTTCAGGGTTTAAAAAAAATAAAATAATCATAAATAAAAACCAATTACTGTAAATACAAAATATAAAAATTAAGCAACACCCAAAGCCTTCAGTTGAAAGAAATACTCCCAGAATGCCCTGTGGTCCCTGTTCCCCTGTGCAGAAAAGAGGTTTTGGTTAGAGGTTTTTGTTCAGGAACAGAATCATGTTCACATTTTTTGCCTTTATTGCAGATCGCCTGTGACTAATTAACTGTCCTGCCTTTGAAAAAATCCTCTCAGCTGGCATTTGCGTTGCCTGCGTTGTAACTGCTGTTAGAAATGCGCGCCTGACTGCTGGTGGTAGCGCTAGTGGTGAGGGGAAGCAGTGTCGAGCACGAGCAGCACTCTTGAGAGCTTGCTCTGCTCTGTGACAGCAGCAGCATTTTGACAAACACGGCCAGGTCGCATAACGAGAGAAACTGAAACTTAAGGATCGATATTTTCACGTTGGTATCGATCAATACCGATACCAACGTTGGTATCGATATTATCGATATTAGTATCGATCTGCCCACCTCTACTCTAAAGCATTATGGCCGCTTTTGAAAATGGGTTTCAAAGTAAAAGTTGTTTTTTTTTTTTTAAATGCTACTGTTAATGCCTTCATGCAAACACAAACATGAATTTATGAAAACAGTGATGTCATGCACATGTGTATTATGTGTTCAGTCTATAAGCATGTACTGTTTCTTTAAAGTGACATCACCATCTACTGCCCAGGCAGCAGAATACAGCGTTTTTAGTTGTTTTTGCAGATCTGTGTGTACGGGGAACATTTTACAATGATGTTATCTTTATGCACAAAAATGCAAATAAAAAAACTTCAGTTTTTAGCACATCATTGTTGTGTAAACAAGCCCTCATATAAACACCCAGCACATTTCATTTCATCAACCCATGTGGGGCCTCTATGGAAACTGAACACAAAACTGGCTGGGCCGCAATTAGATTGCACAGGTGAGACTCCTTCGGGCCCCACATGGCTATGCTGGATGGGATATAATGTGATGTTAAACCATTTACAGTTTTTCTATCATTTATGGAAAGGTAACTTATAGTTATGCAATTAACATGATTTTACTGTAGCAGTTTTGCAATGTAGTGTGGAGTCCAGAGTTCACCCAAGAGCCTCCTCCATCAGCAGAAGAGGAACTTTAAACAACTTAAAATCATCACTTCCCTTCAACATTGAACAGATTCTTGCCCTTTTATGACCATAAAATGAATATGATGTTCGTTAAGAGCTGAAGTTAGTAATTGAGTCTCAGTTATCTTACATGAGGCCATCAACCTGAAGAATCCAATAATACTGATCCTTACTGATGATTGTGCTGTTGTTTTCCACCAAAAATGATGCAACTTCCAGTATGATGTCATTATGGCTTCTGTTAAAAGCATTTTACAAAACATTTACGGGATGGAAAGTAAATTAGACCTATAAGTTAGATATCAAGCGATATTCTCAAGAAAACATGCTTTGTTCCAAATGTTTTGATGCAGTAAGTTTGATAAAATCATAAGTTTTATTTTAGACATCAGTGTAGCACCTGAGGACATGACAAAAATGAAAGAAAAAATAATTAAAATTCACTTATGAAATGAAAAGAAGCTACTTACATCTCTAAAATGTGAAATTTTAATGTTTGATCAAAAATTGCTTCTTGCTTTTGAACAGCTCTCAGTACGCCAGCCTGCACTTACAACTGGTGTCCAGAAGATGGCAGCAAAACCCACAGTAATAAAACTGTAAAAAGAACTCAGTCATTTCTTTCATCATCCAGAAATGTTACACATAAATGAAAAACATTAAATCTCTGAAGATTTGATCAAACATCTCCACAGACAGCATTACCAGATCAACTTATTAAATATCTCTGTCACACGTCTATAAGAAGCTCTTACTGAGAATTAACAGAGGTTTAAATGTTGATGTTTGGTTGAAAATGTTTAGTTTGAAGTCAACATTATGGTATTCTGTGTTTTCTTTAGTTGGGCTCTTCACCCTTGACTTTTGTTAAGTAATTTTTTTTCAGCAATTGCAAGTGTTTTCAGAAAACATTTCTGCATTGATAAAACAGACCAACATGGCTGTTTTAACAGTCAAATGACTGCATTAAAGTGGTTTTAACAACTACTTGTTTTGTAGTTTTGCTTGCTTTTGGAATTGAAGCATTTTTTGAGAAAAAAGTAATAAAGTCAATAGATTTGATAAACATCATTCGTAACTGAAGTGATTTGTGTAAGATTCTGCAAAACTATTTGAAAATTGAAACACTGAGACGCACTTAGATATAAACACTCATCATGCAATGAAATTATGCAGCGCCTCTCACAATGTCTCCATGCTCCCTGTGCAAACGGACTCACAGCCGCTGCGTAATATCAAAGTTCCTTGATTATTACGCCTGAATGAGAGTATAGTTCCTCGCCATATCGGCCTAGAAAATCACAACTTTTCATTTTCCATCGGTCTTAGTACACGATGTAACTACAGAAGAGTCAAGTTTTAAATAGGGAAAATATCAAAACTCTTTGGTCATTTTTGAGCGAGATGCTAACGGTCTAATCAGATTCAATGAACTATGCTAAGCTATGCTAAAAGTGGTACCGCCAGACCGGAGATCGGCTGAATGCATTCGAAAACAGTAAAACTCAACTATTTAACTCTAGGGAAGTTGGAAAATTAGCCTATTTTCATATAACACTTTAGAAATCTGTTTGAAATAATGTTCACATGAAACAGAGGTGTAGATTCCGGGGGTCAGAAAGTAAAAGTCCTGCCATATTTTTATTCCACCCACTGAAGCATTAATGAGATAAATAAGTGATTAATTGAGTGATGATTGAGCATTATTGAAGACACCTGATGATAACAAGCAGAATCACCAAAGAAGAAAATCACAGTTTTTAAGTTTCCATCATCGAGGTCAGGGTTTGTTTTAGTTGAGCTCTTGACCCTTGACTTTTAATGTTAGATTTTGTTTGGGCAGTTTTAACTGCATTAAAACCAACCAGACAAGCAAAGTTAAAAGATGATCAGGTGGTGTTTATGTTTTCTCAAAATCATTATTTGATCTGAATCACTGAACTCATTTAGAGCCCAATCTCTGAGTTAGATTTACATTATTGATTGCAGCAACACTGTGATTCTACAGAAGATCAGCTTATACAATACAGAATTTTTTTTAAAAAAAAGTTGTTCTTATCACACAAAAAATAAAAATTAAAAATTAGGTGCACACAGACATCAAGAATCAGCCTGTGAATCTCAACAACGGTGACAAGCAACATATTCTGATCAACAGATCAACTCTGAACATTAGAAAACAAGCTACTAAAAAGTCACAGAAAAACAGAAAAATTTTAATAGTGAGAATAAATGAAATTACTAAGACAATTAAGCTCATAATTTATTCATGCAGCAATGCATGATGGGAGCCATGGATGAATTTTGATTGGTGGCTCCCAGAATGCACTGCAACATGCTTTATGATGGCCACCACTGTTGAGATTCACAGGATGATTCTTGATGTTTGTGTGTTTAAATGAGCTCTGCTTTTTTTTTTTTTTTTTAAATCAGAACTCTTAAAAAAAAAAAAAAAAAAGGTATTGTAAAAGCTGATCTTCTGCTGAATCACAGTTCTGCTGTAATCAATAATGTAAATCTAACTCAGAGATTGGGCGTTAAATGAGTTCAGTGATTCAGATCAAATAATTTTTATGTAAAAACATAACCAACACCACCTGATCATCTTTTAACTTCGCTTGTCTGGTTGATTTTAATGCAGTTAAAACTGCCCAAACAAAATCTAATATTAAAACACCCCTGGAATCTCCACCTCTGCATGTTTCCATATTAAAATAAAGGTTTAAAAATACAAATATTGCCCTATTCAAAATAAAATGTTGCCATATTGTTGCCATAAAGTTTTTAAAATATAGGCTAAGTGTCACTAATTAAACTAGTATATATATAATGAATATAATGAAAGTGCTGCAGTTCAAGGTTCCTTATATGACTTTAGGGGGACGTTCCATTTTGGTTATTTTATGGTCAAAAAAAGAACGTTACAAAGAGAATATTTGGGACATTAACAGAACGTTCCCACACGGTCCTCTGTTGATCGTTTAATAACGTTCCATTTTGGTTATTTTATGGTCATGCATGAATGTTACAAAGAGGACATTTGGGAAGTTAACAGAACGTCCTATAGTGATAGTCCCCTCAATATTCCTAGAACGTCCTGAATGTTCCCTGAAGGTCCACCAAATAACGTTCCCCAAACCTTAAAAGAACTCCACATCGTGACCGTCTCTGAATGTTCTGGGAACGTTACTAGGTGACAGGTTACCCCGCTAGAAATTTTACGTTCCCAGAACATTCTCAGAACATCCCCACTGGTGTTGAGTAACGTTCCCATTATGTTCAGAGACGGTCACGATGTGGAGTTGTTTTAAGGTTTGGGGGACGTTATTTGGTGGACCTTCAGGGAACATTCAAGACATTCTCTGAACGTTTAGGGAACCATACTTTATTTAGAAATGTTCTCAGAACGTCCCTCCTGCCCTTTTCAAAAACATGAATTGAAAATTAGAGCTAAATTGACTAATAAAAGTTTTTGTTTCTTTGTTTCTTTCATACACATCTTCTTAATGAGGTGTAGATGTTTTATCAAAATTTATAAATGTCACCGTTATGGAGGTTGTGATGTATGCTGTGTTGTATGCTGGAACTTACCACTAGGTGGAGCCCTGTATACAGAGATCCTGGTTTTCTTAAAAGGAGAACAAGACAGTGAACAGCTCGTGGTGTGACATGTTTTTATTATATCTTCAGTTTCATACATATTAAGCCTAAACAGCTAACCAGGAGTTACTAAAAGATATCACAGAGGTAAGCGCTTGTTTTAGCTGGGCTCCTGACCCTTGACAATTTGACTTTAGTTTTTCTCCAATTGTTGTAACTGATTGTTTTCTCTTGTTTTTCTTGCCATAACTAATTCATTTACAGCAGCCAGAGAAACCCTGACATTACAAAAACAAGTCAAACTACTCAACTAAAGTAAACTCTGATCACCATGATGGTAAGATAAAAAAAAATTCAATAAAACATCAACAAAAAAACTCTCTCTCTTAATTCTCAATAAGAGCTTCTGTATATGGAGTTGTTTAATCCTCTGCTGAGATCAAGAGAGATTTAATGTCTTCTTTTATCTTCAGTTGATTTCATCTAAGGCTGCGGCTGAAGTCAGTTATAGTTCTAGTGTTTCGATTTTTTCTGTTCTTGTTTCTTTCTTTCATTCATTCTTCTTGTTAACAGCAGATATCTTCATTAATTCTCAATCATCACTCAATTAATTACTTAATTATCTCATTAACTCCAACACTGATTCAGTGTTACATTAGTGTGTAGTGTTCACTCTGAACAATGTTCATTTCATCTGGGCTAAACCATGTGGGCCCTATATGGGTGTGCTGGCTGAGAGGCGTCCCGCCAGCGGGATCGTGACAGTTAACCCCTTAACTGTCACAGTCCCGCTGGTCGGACGCCTCCCAACCAGCACACCCTTGTTTAGCACATGGTTTAGCCCAGATGAAATGAACACTACTCAGTGTGAACACTACAGGCTATTAAATGTAACACTGAATTGTTATTGGAGTTAATGAGATAATTAGGTGATAACGAGCAGAATCACTGAAGGACAGAGAAACAACAAGAACTACGACTTCAGCCACAGCCTTAGATGAAACCAACTGAAGATGAAAGAAGACATTAAATCTCTCTTGATCTCAGCAGAGGATTAAACAACTCCATATACAGAAGCTCTTATTGAGAATTAAGAGAGAGAGTTTTTTGTTGTTGATGTTTTATTGATTTTTTTTATCTTACCATCATGGTGATCAGAGTTTACTTTAGTTGAGTAGTTTGACTTGTTCTTATAATGTCAGGGTTTCTCTGGTTGCTATAACTGAATTAGTTATAGCAAGAAAAACAAGAGAAAACACAGTCTGATGCTGTGTCGGCTTCATGATAAGAATGTAATCTCTGTGCAGTGGCTTAATTTACAGATCTTATAACTGAGTTTAATATGAGCAATATCTTACTAACTGTATTTTATTGTGATTCATGTAAAGAGCCAGTACAGTTTTAATCACAAAATCTGAATGAGTTTTAAAACAGATCGTACACTAAACACCTTGAACTACGGTGAGATTTCCTCACAAACATACATCAAGAATCAGCGCATGAATCTCAACAATGGTGACGTGCTGCAATGCATTCTGGGGTCCATGGATGAGTTTTGCATGATGCACCCAGAATGCATTGTGGTATGAAGCATGTCACCATTGTTGAGATTCATACACTGATTGTAGATGTCTGTGTGTGAAGAAGATTTGATGGAGTTTTAAAGTGTTTAGTGTACAATGCGTTTTAAAATTCATTCAGCTTTTCTGACTAAAACCGTTTTATCATTGTATTTCTGGAAGAGATCAACACAAACTTAACATTTTATTCATATAAAGCTCAGCCATTAGATCGGTGAATTAAGCCACTACATGACAGCTATATTTTTATCATTAAGCAGCTGATCATATTTTCTCTTGTCATTGTTGCCATAACAAACAGCTACGACAGACACAGAAAAACTAACACTAAAAAAGTCAAGAGTAAAGGTCATTGCACACTGAGTCCGAAATTCGCATGCAAACTTTCGCACGTTAAAAAATAAATTCGACCTCACGTTATGTCAATCGCGTTTGCACACTGCCTCCGAAACTTTCGTCCGTCAAAAAAATATTCGGATCAGGTTCGATTTTCTGCGTTTTTCGCATCCGTGGCACGCATTTTGAGAGACGTTTTGACAATTCAGAGCCACCGTACGCGAACGCAAAAATCCAGAATGCCATCTGACAAGTTGATCCACGTTGCCTACAGCACAAAACAGCAGCACTGAATGACTAACAACGTGAGGAACACAAAGAGACCGAATATAAAGACAGATTGTGCCAGTAGTAAAGCATCAAACAGAGCCACTGACATTCTGAAGTAAACTTTGAAACGCTGGGATAATCCCGCAGCTCCTTGATGAGGTGAATTCTTCTTTCTCTCTATGTAATCTCGAGATTGAACAGACTCAATATTTTCTCTTTCTTTTTCTAGAGGAGACAACTAATCGTGCTCACTGCTTGAAGACTTCATTTTGTATTGTTTTGCGATTTGTTTTGCGAATTTTTTCGCAACACATTCATTAATACGCATCGGACTCAGTGTGCAAGGTCTCGGTGCGTGACGAATTTTTAGGATTGCGAATACGAAAAAACCCATGCGAAAATTTCGGACTCAGTGTGCAAAGGCCTTAAAACTGCCTAACTGAAGCAACGACTGACCTCGATCATGGTGACATCAAACAAAACTATTATTTTCAACAAATCATCAACATCTAAACCTCTGGTAATTCTCAATAAGAGCTTCTGTAGATGTTTGTCAGAAATAAAGTCAATCTGGTTAGTAATAAGTGAAGCTGGTAATGCTGTTTGTGGAGATGTTTGATCAGATCTTCAGAGATTTAATGTCTTTTATCTTCAGTGGATTTCATCGAAGGCTGTGTGTAGAGGATCTACATAACTTTATTTGAAAAAGACTTTTATTTTGATTTTTGCCATGGGCGCCGCCATGACATGCGCGCGAAGAGTGAAGAGAGAACGGTGAGACGGTAAAATGAGCTGTGACGCACTGATGAAAAATGCGTTGATATTTCGGGTAGTTTATAGTGTCAAAGTTATGTTTAGACCCGTGACACGCATTACAGATGCATGATGTTATTTCCAAGTCTCCATTCGCGTTAACGAGTTTGTTATAGATCATGATGCAACAAGTTTTCCGTCGGGTCTATGTGTGTGCGCGAAGCTGAAAAAGGCCTACTAGCGGTTAACAAGTGATTCGCTGTAGGAGTTGAATACTCTAGTGCAGGGATGGACAACTCCGGTCCTGGAGGGCCAGTATCCAGCCGAGTTTAGCTCCAACCCTGATCAAACACACCTGAACCAGCTAATCAAGGTCTTTAGGATTAGTAGAAAGTTATAGGCAAGTGAGTTTTATCAGGGATGGAGATAAACTTTGCAGGACACTGGCCCTCCAGGACCGGAGTTGTCCATCCCTGCTCTAGTGTTTTCTTTGAGTTTAAATACAGTTTTGTTTCATTTGTTCAGACGAGCTTGAAACTGTGAACGCTGCTACTAATCATGAGAAGGGTTCGTTGAGTCGTCGGATTGGGCTGTGTGTTGTTCGTCTTCTCAATACGCCTCCATCAGCTGGGATTGCGGCCTCGTTGGATCAAGCTGCTGTCGTCAGGATCGCGGGTACAATCGCTGTGGGTTATTGAGTGAAGAGACATTACCCTGCCATCCGTTGGACTCCATTCAACACCTCATCCACGAACTAAGAGTGGTGATGTACATTTATTTTCTTTATTTTCTTCTGAACTCTGGTAAGCAAACCATAATTTTCTTTCCGTGAGTGAACAGAACAGAACTGTTGAATCGCACAATTATCATTATTGGAATTGTGAATAGTGGATTTACCTGCAAAGGGATTCATAAACTTTCTTCTGTACGCATTCTTGACCGATTTCATTCGTGAATTCAGGAATGGACAGCGTATAACTTTTCCATTTTTCCCGCTGGACTTTTTGAATTGGATTTTTGAACTTTTCGTGCCGAATTGGAGTGAATTTAAGTGAATTTTGAATTCAAGTGAACTTAAAAGTGAACTTTTCTTGAAAGTGTGTGTTAACTTGAATATATGTGAACATTTCCGGTGTGTTTAAAAAGGGACACTGATTGTTTCTGTGATATGGAACTGAAATTGACACATTTGTTGATATTCATTTTCTTTATTTGTTTTTTTTATTGATTGAAATTGAAATTTATTTGAACTTGAAATTTGTTTATCTCCTGTGAAAACAAAGAAACAAAGAGACAAAAATAATTCAAAACATAATTACTATTCGGTTAGTAAATAAATATATCTGTTAGTTAAGCTGAAACTGTTGTTAATTCTGTGTCACTTATACTGAGGAGTGGGGGCGTCTTACCTGTCCTGTTAGATCTGGGGAGGGTGGGTTTTGTAGATGACAAAACACTTATTTTCTGAGGTTTCTGCATACTTACACACACTTCAGGTGGCTGCCGTGTAACCAATAAATCCTGAAGCCCACCTCACCACATCTTGAGCATTATATATTGCAACACGATAGGCATCACACACACAACTAACAGTTTAGTTGTACAAAGACTAAAAGCATTGGGTGGGAGGACCTAGATCCTGTTGCTCACTCAGTCTTCCTTAGTTAAGTGCTTAATATTCCCCCCACAAGGCGGTGGCATATTCCCCTCCGCCACATAATGGCGTCACGAACAGGATAAACTAGCGAGTATTCTAATTAAGTGCAAGTTCCTGATCTTGGATTCAACGCAATGGCTGAATTGGAAGACTTAAAGAGACAGTTTGCAGAGATGCAAAGACGGTTCGGTGAGCAGGCAGGAATGTTAGAGCAGGCCAGAGCCGAACAGAGAGAAGCGCTTTCCCTTGCTAAAGCTGTTATTGATCAACAGGCTGCTACCCAAAGAGCACCATCTACTGTTTACATCCCAAGAGACCGTAAACTCCCAGAATTCAGTGGATGTAGATCCAGACCTTGTGAGTTGAGTGTAGAGGAATGGATAAGTTCAATGAAGTCTGCCTTTAAGGTTATGAAAATTCCAGAAGAAGACAAAATTGAGTTTGTTAAGCAGTATTTAAAAGATGAAGCTAAGATGACAGTTAAGTTTATGCTCAATGGAAATGAGAGGTCAGTGGATGAGATCTTTGATGCTTTAGACCAGACTTATGGGGACAAACTTCCCATTGGCAGCAGACTGAAAGAGTTTTACGACCGCAAGCAAATGCCTGGAGAAACCATCCGTTCTTATGCTTATGACTTGCAGGAGAAGCTGAGTATTATCCAAAACCGTGAACCATCCAGAGTTCCTGATGCTGATGGTGTACTGAAAGAACAGCTTGTGTTAGGCCTCAAAGATGACTCGCTACGACGTGAAATGAAAAGGAGAGTAAAAATTGAGAGGGACCTGACATTTATCCAGCTTATGCAGGAAGCTATTACTTGGTCGGAAGAAGAGGAGGTGCAAGTTCCAAGCAATCTGAGAAGCAGTACTCGTTCACAAGGTGTCGTTCAAGCTACCACTGCGACTGATAGTTCAACCCCTCTCACACTGGAGAAGCTTCATGAAGCTATTCAGCGGATAGCTGCCAGACAAGAAGAACTGTTTCAGATGGTAAATAACAAAGAGAAAGTGAAACCTCAAGAGGAGGGCAAGATGAAGAGTGCACCTTTAAAAGATAGCGAAGGAAGATACATATGCTATGCGTGTGGTAAGCCAGGACACACTAGCCGACGTTGTCCTCAGAACAGAGAGAATTCAAATGGAGTGCAACCTCTGAAACACAAAGTGGAGGTGGAAAAAGCAGCTGATCAAGTTACCCCAGTACCAACGTGTCCAGGTACATCTGTGATCAGAAGCCACACTGCAGACAGTGATGCAGCGAATGTTTCCAAGGCCCTCTGTGAAAGTGCTTTTGGTGATTGTCTTACCATTGAGCTGAGAATTGCTGGTATAAGAACTGTTTGCCTCCTGGACACAGGGTCGGAAGTGACTACTATCACAGAGTCGCATTTCAAGAATCACTTTGGAGAAGTTATGTTGTCGTCTGCCAACTGGGTTCGACTGACAGCAGCAAATGGTTTAGACATTCCCATCATAGGATGTTTGGAAGCAGACATTGAGTGCATGGGGAAGACGTTGCATGGAAAGTGTGTGTTTGTGATCAAAGAGAGCAATCACAATGGGACTGAGCTGAAAGGATTACCTGGCATTGTTGGGATGAATGTGTTGAGTGACCTCCGAAATCTTTTCATGGCTACTGAAGGTATGAAGAAGATGGACAGGTATACCCAAGGTGTTGGAGAAGCCAAAGTTCAACGAGTGTTAGCTAACATTAAGATGCAGACTGAGGCATTGAGCTGTGGAGACAAGATTGGTTTTGTGAAAGTAGCTGGGAAACAAGCAATCACTATCCCTCCTTTCAGTGAGTGTGTTTTGGAAGGTCGCTGTAGAATACCACCAAAAGTGAGCTGCCAAGTGTTGGTTGAGGCCTCATCAGAAGTCAGCTTGCCCAAGAGTGTTCTGATTGCTAATGTGCTCGCTAAGACAGCTGATGGTAAAGTCCCAGTCAGAGTGTTGAACTCTAGTGAGAAAGCTGTAAAGCTTATGCCACGATGTAGGATAGCAACACTGTGTAAGCCGCAAGAGGTTATTCCAAAAGTGCTTGTTGAGTTTGAGGAGAAGGAAGGAGCTCTGCATGTCAAGGCTGTGTAGCAACATCAGGTGAAATTGGAGGAAAGCACCACTGAGCAGTTACCTGTTGCAGTGCAAACAAATCTTGAAGATCTTACAGAAGCTCAACGTGGAAAACTCCGAGATCTATTGACAAAGCACAGTGATGTGTTTTCAAAGAATGACTGTGACTTCGGTTATACAACATCTGTCACACACAACGTCCATACAGGAGATGCTCCTCCTATTAAGCAGAGACATCGCAGAATTCCACCCCAGGTGTTTCAGGAAGTGAAAAGACATGTTCGAGATTTGGTGTCTCAAGGTATTCTCAGAGAAAGCTGCAGTCCATGGGCATCTCCAGCTGTAATTGTGATTAAGAAGGATGGCAGTGTGAGATTTTGTTGCGATTATAGAAGGCTGAATAAAGTGACTTGCAAAGACGCTTACCCCCTTCTGCGTGTCGAGGAGTCGCTTGACGCCTTGGGAAATGCGCAGCTGTTCTCAACGCTTGATCTTACTTCAGGGTATTTCCAAGTGGCCATGAGTGAGGAAGATAGAGCAAAGACAGCCGTCACCACTCCCTTTGGCCTATTTGAATGGACAAGGATGCCGTTCGGACTTTGCAACGCTCCTGCAACTTTTCAACGTCTGATGGGAGTGGTGCTCGGTGATCTGACGTTTGACATTCTGCTCATCTACCTTGACGATATTATTGTCTTTTCGAAGGACTTCGATAGCCATTGTCAAAGGCTGGAAATTGTGTTCAACCGATTGAGACAACATGGATTGAAGCTAAAACCTAGCAAGTGCTTCCTTTTGAAACCTGAAGTTAAATTCTTGGGTCATTTAATTTCCTCCAAGGGAATACAGGTGGATGGAGAGAAAACTCGGGCATTGGAAACCTGGCCTGTACCCAAGAATGTGAAGGAGTTGAGGCAAGTCCTTGGATTCATGAGTTACTACAGGAGGTTTGTTCCTGGTTTTGCTCAGTTAGCCCGACCACTTCATGCTTTGGTTGGAAAAGGAGGAAAGATGAAAATGTTAGAACCTTTTAACTGGTCGACTGAGTGTCAGACTGCACTTGACAATCTCAAGCAGTGTTTAATGTGTCCGCCAGTCCTCGCATATCCAGACTTTAGCCAGCCTTTCATACTCACCACTGACGGGAGCCTGCATGGTCTCGGGGCCGTCTTGAGTCAACGTCATGGAGGATCTGAGCGTGTGATCGCCTACGCGAGTCGGGGTCTTCGTGGGTCAGAAAAAAATGATCAAAATTACAGTGCTTTCAAGCTAGAGCTGCTTGCTCTAAAATGGGCAGTGACAGAAAAGTTTAAAGAATATTTGATCTACTCCAAGTTTTCCGTTGTCACTGATCATAACCCTTTGCGCTAATTGGAGACAGCAAATCTAGGAGCTGTTGAGCAGCGGTGGACTGCTCAGCTGGCAGAGTTCGATTTTGAAGTCCACTATAAGCCAGGACGACAAAACACAAACGCAGATGTGTTGTCAAGGATTCCATCTAGTGAGGAGCCTGAGCAAGAGGACTCTGCTAAAGACTTCATTAAGATGAACTCTGATGAAGTGCGCACATGCTTATGGCCAGTTTCTGAACAGCAGCAGAAAGTACAAGCATCAGTCCAGGTATCTGTGACCAGATATCCCTGGATATAGTTGGAGTGATATAGAAGAGCAACAAAGGAACGACTCTAACATAGCGCCTATCTACCGTGCTGTACTGAAAAATAAGAATCTGACTCCATCCGAACAGCGAGACATGGATGTGGAGTTGAAGAAACTTGCTAGACAATTTATTCGACTCAAGCTTAAAAAAGGAGTGCTGTTCAGAACTATTCTCGATCCAAGAGACGGGGAAGAAATTTGTCAACTGGTGGTTCCAGAACCCTTGCGTTATAAAGTGTTTGAGAGTCAGCATGATCATTGTGGTCATTTTGGAGAAAGAAGCACACTGGAACGCATGAGGAGACGCTATTACTGACCAACAATGACCAAAAACGTTCAAAGTTGGATCCATGAATGCAAGAGATGCACTCTCGCAAAGGATGTTTTCCCTAAAATTCGAGCCCCAATGACGTGCACTAATGTGTCTGCACCACTTGAAGTCCTTGCTATGGATTATACTCTCCTGGAGGAATCTGTGGGAGGATATGAGAATGTCCTTGTCTTGACCGACATGTTCACTCGTTTCATGGTGGCAGTGCCAACCAGAAATCAGACTGCCCACACCACAGCAAAGGCACTGATACAGCACTGGTTTGTCCACTATGGCTGTCCCGCACGACTACATTCCGATCAAGGTCGTTGTTTCGAAGCCAATGTCATCAAAGAACTGTGTAAAGTCTATGGAATTGGAAAAAGTCGCACAACTCCATATCACCCACAAGGTAACTCCCAGTGCGAAAGATTTAACAGAACTATGCATGACATGCTAAGGACGTTACCCCCAGAAAAGAAAAAGAACTGGAAGCAGTATCTACCCGAGTTGGTCATGGCATACAATAGCCGAATCCATGCTTCAACCAGCTATTCGCCATTCTACTTGATGTTCGGGAGGGATGCCCGAATGCCGATGGATATCCTTAATGGGAGAGACTTGGAGGAAAGTGGAGTTGACAATCTTGATGACTGGGTGAAAAACCATCACGACAGATTAAAAACAGCTGTTGAATTGGCCAACCGTGCAGCACAAAGAGGCTTCAAGACAAAGAAAAAGAGCCTATGATCGCAGATCACATGGAGCACTTATGAGACCTGGTGACCGTGTTCTGTTACAGAACCATTCACATAGGGGAAGAAAGAAGATACAAGATCACTGGGAATCTCTACCTTACATTGTGGTGAAACAGAACCACGCAGACATCCCAGTCTTCACCATTCGCCCAGAGAAAGGAGGCCCATGTAAAATAGTACATAGGGATCAACTCAAGCATTGCACTTTTGAGTCATCGCCACTACCTTGCACATCTAGACGTAGATCTAGAGTACATACAGGAGAGGAACATACTGACTCTGAAGACACTTATGTTCTTGCAGTTCCTGCTGTTACACTTGCACCTGACTCTCACACAAACACAGGGTGTAGAAGTGAAGATGGGGATGAAGTAGATGTGGGTGTTAGAGACCATGACGATGATATGTCAGCTGATGATTCAGTAGGTCAGTCTGTAATTGAGTCTGAAAATTCAGGTGGTTCTGATGCTGAAAGTGAAAATGAAAGTATTCCTGAACCTAGACGTTCTCAACGTCAGAACAGAGGTACTTTACCTGTTAGGTATAGGACTGATTATGTCTTGAAATAATTCAATCCAAACCTGAATGTTTTAAAAGTTATGTTTATTGTAATTGTATCTCAAATTTCCAAGTTGAGTAACTTTGAACCTTTTCATGGTTGTACTGATGTTTTACACTGTGAAAGAATTTTTACCTGCTATTCTCTGTTCTTTATTTTTCAGGGACTGAGTTGCTGAATGGAAGTCCGATGGTATGGCAGGGTTTAGCAGGGGGGAATGTAGGGGATCTACATAACTTTATTTGAAAAAGACTTTTATTTTGATTTTTGCCATGGGCGCCGCCATGACATGCGCGCGAAGAGTGAAGAGAGAACGGTGAGACGGTAAAATGAGCTGTAACGCACTGATGAAAAATGCGTTGATATTTCGGGTAGTTTATAGTGTCAAAGTTATGTTTAGACCCGTGACACGCATTACAGATGCATGATGTTATTTCCAAGTCTCCGTTCGCGTTAACGAGTTTGTTATAGATCATGATGCAACAAGTTTTCCGTCGGGTCTATGTGTGTGCGTGAAGCTGAAAAAGGCCTACTAGCGGTTAACAAGTGATTCGCTGTAGGAGTTGAATACTCTAGTGTTTTCTTTGAGTTTAAATACAGTTTTGTTTAATTTGTTCAGACGAACTTGAAACTGTGAACGCTGCTACATATCATGAGAAGGGTTCGTTGAGTCGTCGGATTGGGCTGTGTGTTGTTCGTCTTCTCAATACGCCTCCATCAGCTGGGATTGCGGCCTCGTTGGATCAAGCTGCTGTCGTCAGGATCGCGGGTACAATCGCTGTGGGTTATTGAGTGAAGAGACATTACCCTGCCATCCGTTGGACTCCATTCAACACCTCATCCACGAACTAAGAGTGGTGATGTACATTTATTTTCTTTGTTTTCTTCTGAACTCTGGTAAGCAAACCATAATTTTCTTTCCGTGAGTGAACAGAACTGAACTGTTGAATCGCACAATTATCATTATTGGAATTGTGAATAGTGGATTTACCTGCAAAGGGATTCATAAACTTTCTTCTGTACGCATTCTTGACCGATTTCATTTGTGAATTCAGGAATGGACAGCGTATAACTTTTCCATTTTTCCCGCTGGACTTTTTGAATTGGATTTTTGAACTTTTCGTGCCGAATTGGAGTGAATTTAAGTGAATTTTAATTCAAGTGAACTTAAAAGTGAACTTTTCTTGAAAGTGTGTGTTAACTTGAATATATGTGAACATTTTCGTTGTGTTTAAAAAGGGACACTGATTGTTTCTGTGATATGGAACTGAAATTGACACATTTGTTGATATTCATTTTCTTTATTTGTTTTTTTTATTGATTGAAATTGAAATTTATTTGAACTTGAAATTTGTTTATCTCCTGTGAAAACAAAGAAACAAAGAGACAAAAATAATTCAAAACATAATTACTATTCGGTTAGTAAATAAATATATCTGTTAGTTAAGCTGAAACTGTTGTTAATTCTGTGTCACTTATACTGAGGAGTGGGGGCGTCTTACCTGTCCTGTTAGATCTGGGGAGGGTGGGTTTTGTAGATGACAAAACACTTATTTTCTGAGGTTTCTGCATACTTACACACACTTCAGGTGGCTGCCGTGTAACCAATAAATCCTGAAGCCCACCTCACCACATCTTGAGCATTATATATTGCAACACGATAGGCATCACACACACAACTAACAGTTTAGTTGTACAAAGACTAAAAGCATTGGGTGGGAGGACCTAGATCCTGTTGCTCACTCAGTCTTCCTTAGTTAAGTGCTTAATATTCCCCCCACAAGGCGGTGGCATATTCCCCTCCGCCACATGTGGCTGAAGTCATAGTTCTTGTTGTTTCTCTGTACTTCAGTGATTCTGCTCGTTATCACCTAATTATCTCATTAACTCCAATAACAATTCAGTGTTACATTTAATAGCCTGTAGTGTTCACACTGAGTAGTGTTCATTTCATCTGGGCTAAACCATGTGCTAAACAAGGGTGTGCTGGTTGGGAGGCGTCCGACCAGCGGGACTGTGACAGTTAAGGGGTTAACTGTCACGATCCCGCTGGCGGGACGCCTCTCAGCCAGCACACCCATATAGGGCCCACATGGTTTAGCCCAGATGAAATGAACATTGTTCAGAGTGAACACTACACACTAGTGTTGCACGATATACCGGTACTAGAAAGGTATCGCGATACCCTGCTTTTAGAAACGGTACGGTTCTTCATTTTATTAGTACCGGTACTTTGAGTGCCAGCTGTATTTCCTAATGTGCGACAGCAGGGAGCAGTGTGTGTGCAGCGCGCTGCTTCTGAGGCACATTGAGTGCGTGTTTATTCCTGTCAACTGCGCAACGGCAGATGCACAAAGCAAAATATGGCATTATTTTGCTTACATTGCCGACAGTCAGGGCAAGCCCACGGACACCACAAAGCCCGTCTGCAAAATACGTTACAAAATAACGCAAGCGAAGGGAGCATCCAACTTGCCAAACATCCCCATTTGTACAGAGAATTTAAAGAGCGACAGGTTAGTGAATGTGATACCAGCGTTATGTTTATGCTCTCAAAAATTAAATGAGTGTTATTTATATTACTCATGCAAGCAGACATCCGCAAAGAGGTGTATTATTGAGTCTAATAAGTGATATCTGGTTGCTAAAATAAAATTAATTTTAAAAAACAAATATGTGAAGGGACTATACAATTATATTAAACCAATTTATGCTTTAATAACATTGCTCTAATTATTTACAGTAATCAATATTCTCACTGTCAAAACACTTACATGCAGGGCTTGATGACAGCCACTCCCACTAGCCACTTTGGCGAGTTGAATATAATTTAAGTTTACAGCCTAATGGTCGTCGAAGATCGTCGTAGCACAAAATTACAATCCAATCACACAATTCGTTATTTACATGCAGTTAGTGAAGGAGGGATAGGCGGAATTGCGCTGAATGACACACAACAGAAGCGCTCTCTCTCTCTCTCTCGCTCTCTCTCTCTCTCTCTGTCTGTCGCGCGCGCGATCAGTTTTCCACGCGTCTGAATAGTCAAATACACGTGCACACAGATGTCTAAATGTCCATCATGTGGAGTATCTCGCGTGAATACAGTCGGTTATGGCTTAAGTGGACGTAAACAGGTGGGTAATAACTGGATATTTGTCAGTTACGTCCATGCATTCAGCAGCCCAATAAAATAGGCCTGTCCATCATTAATGTTAATCAAACAACAAAACCTGTTAAATATGTTAAATAAACTTAGTGTATCTGAAAAAAGATTATTTTTAATTTACTACTGTTTTTGTAATTTGCTTCTTTGTTCTTTTATATAGCATAACACAAATAACTTGTTCTCATACTAGCTCATGCTCATACATTGTCCACCTCTTGCCCACCTGTACATACCAGCTGATATAAAATGTAATCTTGATTTGGGTGGTCAGTCTGCATTTAAAAGTTTGAAAGTGTTTTAAATCTTCTAAATCAAGTAAAATGACTCAAAGTAATTTAAGCATAAGAAAGTCAGCTTTAATCATATAAAATGTAATTTACCAACATCAAAATTGTGGCCAATAAAAATGCTAGCCACAGTTCTGTCATATGTTATTTATTTACTTTTCCTACTGTTTTAGGTTTTTGCCATAGTATCGTTTAAGTATCGGTATCGTGATACTGAAGTTGGGTATCGTATCGAAGTCAAAATTTTGGTATCGTGACAACACTACTACACACTAATGTAACACTGAATCAGTGTTGGAGTTAATGAGATAATTAAGTAATTAATTGAGTGATGATTGAGAATTAATGAAGATAGCTGCTGTTAACAAGAAGAATGAATGAAAGAAAGAAACAAGAACAGAAAAAATCGAAACACTAGAACTATAACTGACTTCAGCCGCAGCCTTAGATGAAATCAACTGAAGATAAAAGAAGATATTAAATCTCTCTTGATCTCAGCAGAGGATTAAACAACTCCATATACAGAAGCTCTTATTGAGAATTAAGAGAGAGAGTTTTTTTGTTGATGTTTTATTGAATTTTTTTTTTATCTTACCATCATGGTGATCAGAGTTTACTTTAGTTGAGTAGTTTGACTTGTTTTTATAATGTCAGGGTTTCTCTGGCTGTTCTAAATGAATTAGTTATGGCAAGAAAAACAAGAGAAAACACAATCTGATGCTGTGTCGGCTTCAAGATAAGAATATAATCACTGTGCAGTGGTTTAATTCACTGATCTTATAACATATGTAACTAAATTTAATATGAGCAATATCTTACTGTGTTTTACTGTGATTCATGTAAATATCCAGCACAGTTTTAATCAGAAAATCTGAATGAGTTTTAAAACAGATGGTACACTAAACACCTTGAACTACAGTGAGATTTACTCACAAACATACATCAAGAATCAGCGTATGAATCTCAACAATGGTGACATGCTTAATGCTGCAATGCATTCTGGAGTCCATGGATGAGTTTTGCATGATGCACCCAGAATGCATTGTGGTATGAAGCATGTCACCATTGTTGAGATTCATGCGCTGATTGTAGATGTCTGTGTGTGAGGAAGTTTTGATGGAGTTTTAAAGTGTTTAGTGTACAATGTGTTTTAAAATTCATTCAGCTTTTCTGACTAAAACCGTTTCATCATTGTACTTCTAGAAGAGTCAACACAATATTTTACTCATATAAAGCTCAATCATATTAGATCAGTGATCAAATAAGCCACCACATGACAGTTATGTTCTTATCATAAAGCAGCTGATCATATTTTCTCTTGTCATTGTTGCCATAACAAACAGCTATAACAGACACAGTAAAACTAACACTAAAAAAGTCAAGAGTAAAACTGCACAACTAAAGCAACGACTGACCTCAATCACGGTGACATCAAACAAAACTATTATTTTCAACAAATCATCCCAGTATTTCTCTTGGCTTTTTTCACCATAACAGTTATGTCTTACAAACGCAGAGTTACAACAGCCAAAGAAACACTAATGTTAAAAGTCAAGGTCAAGAGCCCAACTAAAGCAAACACTTTCCACCATGATGGTGACATCAAACTTTATTATTTTCAACAGTATCTCCAGTTTAATAAATACAAATAAATGTATGGTCCATTGTTGCAACTGAGTAAAAAATGTTTGAGAAATTTAAGGCAGTTTCTACATAATGTGAACAAGATTTTCAACATGACTGAACTAAGTACTCAATTTGTAAAATTGAATTACCAATCCTCAAGATTTCTAAGTACTCTGTACTGTGTGGTAGCTAAACCCAACAGTTTAATTAAGCTTTCTAAGTAAACTCAACTAATTACATTTTACAGTGAATACTCAAGATTTCTAAGTACTCTGTACTGTGTGGAAGCTAATTTTATCAATTCAAAATGATGAGTTAACTTACTTGCTAAATTTAAGGCAATCGGTTTCCTTAATTTTTTTATGTAAACCCAACAGTTTAATTAAGCTTTCTAAGTAAACTCAACTAATTACATTTTACAGTGTAACGTTCTTTTTTGACCATAGAATAACCAAAAGAGAACGCCCCCCTAAAGTTATATAAGGAACCTTGAACTGCAGCACTTTCATTACCAAAAGAAGACGTTTAAGGAACATCCCGAATGTTCTGTAAAGGTTCAGAATTTTCATCACCTTTTGAGAACTTTTAGAGAACGTTGCGCAAGGTCCTGAGAATGTTGCCTTCTATGTGGGAGGTTGTCCTGCTAAAAATTTTACGTTCCCAGAACATTCTCACAACGTCCACTGGTATTAAGAACATTGTCTAGTATGTTCAGTTCAGTAATGTTCAGTTTAATGTCCTAAATATCCTCATTGTAACGTTCTTATGTGACCATAAAATAAACCAAATTGGAACGTCCCCCTAAAATCATATAATGAACCTTGAACTGCAGCTCTTTCATAACCAAAAGAGGACGTTTTACGTCCCAAATGTTCTGTAAAATTTGGTTTGTAATAAGTGAAGATGCAGAGATCTAGAGAGATCTGGGGCCGTATTCACAAAACATCTTAAGGCTAAAAGTAGCTCCTAAATTGCCGATTTAGGAGAACTCTTAAAAATAATGGGCATGTCAGTCCTAATTTTAGGAGTCCTACATTTTTGCTCTAAGAGTATTTCACAAAGCATTTTAACGCTAAAACTAGCTCCTAAATCTGTGAAACGTTAGGAGTAGTCAAGAGGACTCCTAAGTCACTAAGACCAAATGACAAACAGTCCTAATCCACACAAAGACACTGAACACCATTGAGGGAATAGAGGATAGAGCCTTAGGTGCTGATCATTTTCTTCATAAATGCAATAAAATGCAATGCAATAAAAAAAAATGTAATTTATAGATTTGAATCAATGCCAAAAATTAATCTTTAACAAATAAATAAATAAATAAATAAATAAATAAATATTGTCTGATTACCTGTGGCAGTGGTTTACATGGGTTCACACTTACAAATAATTGAATAGAGTAAAAAAAAATATATATATATATATATATATATATATATATATATATATATATATATATATATATATATATATATATATAATATATATAATCTCATCTGTGTATTTATTCCTCTTCTCGTGCTGATTAGAAAGACCGTTTGAATGTGTTTCTCCCAAACTTTGTTTATAAAACATAATTTGTCACTTGAATTCTACATTCTCTTGAGATGCAGACATCCAAGAGGTGGACAATTAACTGTATAGTTTAATTAGTGACACAGCCTACATTTTAAAACCTTTATGGCAAAAATATTTCAACATTTTATTTTGACTGTGGGAACATTTTTATTAAAAAAAAACACATTTATTTGAATAGGGCAACGTTTGTATTTTTAAACCTTTATTTTAATATGGAAACATGACACCTCATTCTACAATATTTCTATGATTAAATCACTGACTCCTCCCCCATCAGCCAATCACTGTGTGTATAGTCCATAGCAACGAGGTCAACCCCGCCCTTACTCTTACTTAAGACTTCAGTCTATTCCTTAGTAAAAGTTTGTCTCAGCAGCTTTGTGAATAGGTTTTAAGAGAAAACTCTTAGCTAAGAACTTTTAGGAGAACTCTTAGTGGTAAGATAAAATGTTTTGTGAATACAGCCCCTGTTATTGTTTAATGTTGTTTGTGTTATCTGAGTTTTATGTGTCACCATTGTGCTGAAGGGTAGCTCCTGTGCTTCAGTCAGTGATGATCCAGAAACACTGATGTTCTACTGCATGTTGCTTTATTTTAAGACAGTAACTGTGTAGTTACTGATGCAGTGATACTGCGATACAGCAGTTACATTAAGCTCATGTGTGTATTTTTGTCAGCTAATGATTTAATGCAAGAGATTTGCAATTTAAAGAAAAGGTTTCAAAATATTAATTATGAAAATACCTGTATAGAGCTTGAAGTGAAAATAGTTTTTGTTTGAACAGCCACTTTTATTAGTCAAGTTTTTGAAAAGGGCAGCGGGGACGTTCTGAGAACATTTCCAAATAAAGTATGGTTCCCTAAACGTTCAGAGAATGTCTTGAATGTTCCCTGAAGGTCCACCAAATAATGTCCCCCAAAACTTAAAAGAACTCCACATCGTGACCGTCTGTGAACATAATGGGAATGTTACTCAACACCAGTGGGAACGTTCTGAGAATGTTCTGGGAACGTAAAATTTCTAGCGGGGTAGTGACTTAGGAGTCCTCTTGACTACTCCTAACGTTTTACAGACTTAGGAGCTAGTTTTAGCACTAAAATGCTTTGTGAAATACTCTTAGAGCAAAAATTTAGGAGTCCTAAAATTAGGACTGACACACCCACTATTTTTAAGAGTTTCTCCTAAATTGGCAAGTTAGGAGCTACTTTTAGCCTTAAGATGTTTTGTGAATACGGCCCCTGATTTAAAAAAAAAAAAAAAAAAAAGCAGAGCTCATTTAAACACACAGACATCAAGAATCAACCTGTGAATCTCAACAGTGGTGGCCATCATAAAGCATGTTGCAGTGCATTCTGGGAGCCACCAATCAAAATTCATTCATGGCTCCCATCATGCATTGCTGCATGAATAAATTATGAGCTGAATTGTCTTAGTAATTTCATTTATTCTCACTATTAAAATTTTGCTGTTTTTCTGTGACTTTTTAGTAGCTTGTTTTCTGATGTTCAGAGTTGATCTGTTGATCAGAATATGTTGCTTGTCACCGTTGTTGAGATTCACAGGCTGATACTTGATGTTTGTGTGTGCCTTAAAGATTTTTTTTTTTGTGATAAGGACAACTTTTTTTAAAAAAAATTCTGTATTGTATAAGCTGATCTTCTGCAGAATCACAGTGCTGCTGTAATCAATAATGTAAATCTAACTCAGAGATTTGGCTCTAAATGAGTTCAGTGATTCAGATCAAATAATGATTTTGAGAAAACATAACCAACACCTGATCATCTTTTAACTTTGCTTGTCTGGTTGGTTTTAATGCAGTTAAAACTGCCCAAACAAAATCTAATATTAAAAAGTCAAGGATCAAGAGCTCAACTAAAACAAACCCTGACCTCGATGATAGTGACTTAAAAATTGTGATTTTCTCCTTTAGTGATTCTGCTTGTTATCATCAGGTGTCTTCAATAATGCTCAATCATCACTCAATTAATCACTTATTTATCTCATTAATGCTTCAGTGGGTGGAATAAAAATGTGGCAGGACTTTTACTTTCTGACCCCTGGAATCTCCACCTCTGTTAGAAACAATATATAAAAAGTAAACTTCAAACAGCAGAGTAAAATACACACAATAAAATGAATTTGTTGTTAAACACCATGGATAAAAAATAAGATTTTAGCTTTAAATAAAACATGGAAAGTGATGGTACTGTTCTATTTGACATTAGTAAGCCATTCCATAGTTTGGGGCCAGCCTTTGCAAAGGCTCTGTCCCCTCTATATTTTAGCTTAGTCCTGCACACAGAGTAATCAAAGATCCCCTGACCTAAGTGACCTAATTGGGTTATGAGGGAGTACCAAAACGGAAAGGGTCATTGCGTGGATCTCAAAAAACAAATTCTCCAGTTCTGATTCTTAGTCAGAGGGTGCAGAGTTTACTAATGCATTTGAGTCAAACCGCCACATGCTTGTTGGTATTTGCATACAAAAACAGTTTTATTAGTGACAATATTGCAACTTGCAAGGCCAGCTGTTAGACAAAAATCAAAAAGTTCCATGATGTGAAGTTTGAATCTATCCTGACACAGATTCGCAGAAATATGGACTCCAATAATCTACTGGTTATGATTTCAGAGGAATCCACTGTAAATCAAATATAACATTTGTCAAGTAAAAATGTATCATGCTAAATACATAGTTGAACAATTAGAGTTCCGAAATAATAAATGCTTAACATCAATAGAAATGCACATACACATAGTTATGTGTGAGTGTCTTCAAACATTCACCAATCTCTGCATGGGGGTTTCTGGCTACAGAAGATCCCACATGACTGCTTTGCACTTTACCTTATATACCAAGACCAGAACAAAATGATTGTACATTTTTATTACACCAACAACTGTTTTGGGGGAGAGGAGTGGGTTTTTCACATATCTTGAAGAAACACCACCCAAAAGAAGGACAGAATTCTCCTTAGTTTTTCTTCATAATACCAGTGATTGCTGTCTAATTGAGACCATATTACCAATTGCACTGAGACATTTGAAATGATACCGAACATGAAAGGAAAAAACAATAAATACACAAGTTACATTGTACATCTTGGAGAACTTTCAGTGACTTGAGTCAGGGGGAAAGGAGGGTGTGTGTGTGTGTGTGGGTGGGAGGGCAGGGGTTGATTCCGTAGATGTGTGAGGGCAAGGCGTTGTTCTATGCTATTTCTTTGAGATCTTCTCTCCAGATGATTTTTATTGTTTTATTGGAGGGTGCTTGATCTCAGTTTTTTTCTGAGCAGGAAAATCAAGTCTTACAAAATAACTAGTATATTTACCCAGGAGTGCTGCTAAGTGGGGGGGCTTGTAATTATTTACACACCTGTCATCTATCATCATCCACTCATCACCACAGCACTACATAAGCACACCACTCACCTCACTTAGTTGTCCGTTCTGGTTTATATGAATTGGACTGTTCCCTGGTGATACCTACCTATTCCATCCAGCATGCTTCCCAGTCTTCTTGCCTTGTATCTGTGTGTGTGTGTGTGTGTGTGTGTGTGTGTCATCCTACCGTCTACATGAGCCTGATTCATCACTCAGCTTCCAGCCATCCACAAGTCATCTACCTGCAATACAATAGGTTAAAGAGAAAAAGTATCCTCCTTGTCCAGGCCCATCAGAAACACAAGTGGCCTGGTCAGCTCAACTTCCGCCAGTTCCCTCCACATACCCCTTCAGCAACTCTGTCCATTCCTGCCTGCCTAAAGATCCCCGAAATCACAAGATGGCCACCATCACAGAGCCTCGACATAAGATGGCTGCCACTACCTCAGAGCCTCGGTGCAAGATGGCCGCCGCCACACCTGAGTCACTTCACAAAATGGTCACCGCCAATTTAGAACCTCGGTGCAAGATGGCCATTGCCAAATTTTATAGTTTTATAATTGTAATTATGAAATTGTGTATTTCTATGTTTAAGTTTGTGATATATTTATTGTTTAGCAATTGTCATTCAAATACTTGAAACATTTGGACCTTCACCTGATATTAACATTTAAAACAACTTTAATTACATGTCCAGTAAAATAACTTCCCTGATCAGGTTGATTGTTTAAATACTCATAATCATAATCATAGTTGAACAATTAGAGGCATGTTCAGAAATAATAAATGCTTAACATCAATTAAAATGCACATACACACAGTGATGTGTGAGCGTCTTCAAACATTCACCAATCTCTGCATGGGGGTTTCTGGCTAGAGAAGATCCCACATGACTGCTTTGCACTTTACCTTTTATACCAAGACCAGAACAAAAGGATTTTACATTTTTATTACACCAACACCTGTTTTGGGGGGAGAGGAGTGGGTTTTTCACATATCTTGAAGAGACACCACCCAAAAGAAGGACAGAATTCTCCTTAGTTTTTCTTCATAATACCAGTGATTGCTTTCTAATTGAGACCATATTACCAATTGCACTGAGACATTTGAAATGATACCAAACATGAAAGGAAAAAACAATAAATACACAAGTTACATTGTACATCTTGGAGAACTTTCAGTGACTTGAGTCAGGGGGAAAGGAGGGTGTGTGTGTGTGTGTGGGCGGGGGGGGGGGGGTACAGGGGTTGCATACTGTAGATGTGTGAGGGCAAGACGTTGTTCTATGCTATGTCTTTGAGATGTTCTCTCCAGATGATTTTTTTTTTTTTGCTTTATTGGAGGGTGCTTTCATCTCAGTTTTCATCTGAGCAGGAAAATCAAGTCTTACAGTCCACCCCTGGCCCCTTAGGGCAAATTCAAATCAGTCCTGAGGGGCTACTTTAGGACATTTCCTGCTTCCATATATTGGGTGTTGTTTTCAGAGTGTTCATAGGCTGGCACCTAGCAGCGTCAGTCGAGTCACGTTGTCAACTGAAATAAGAACATTAAGGCAGGTAAAAGTACTGCAGAATGCATCTCTGTGGCACACAGTCCCTTTATGTGTGTACTGTGCTGACTGGAGTCTGCAGCAGCTGGACATGATGTCTCTGATCCTCTTGGTCAGGTTTGCTTGCAACTGCACTTGGCTGTGATGGTATTCTGTCTGTAGAATGACTGGTTGTACCAAATCTGTTGTGTTGGTCAGCATGAGCAGAACGTGTCAGGAAAATCTCATTACACTTTATGGACACATTTGTGTCCGCCCCAGTTTTCCTGATGAATTTGGTGTTATTGTAAGATGAGAAAAAGGGTTGTTGGATGAACACAAGAACACAAAATAACACATGATGAACATGTCAAAAGTGTGAATGGTAAACAAGGTCTCCTTTTCAGAGTCCTATCTTTAGTGAGCAAATCTCATTCTAATCACCTGATTCTTTGACATGGTACTGAAATTTAGACTTTAGACGGTCTGGATGAGTTAAAGGAAAAGTAGCAAAGAGTCAAAATAACTAGTATATTGTAGTAACTAGTATATTATACTGTTTTGTCCAGCTTTATATTTCACACACAAAGGATTCCAGTGAGATATTTTTCTCCTTTTATCTATTGGTTCATCCAATCACAAGATGTTTTCACAAGTTAACGTGAATATTTGCTTATTTTCACTGTTGCAATGTTGTTGCAGAAAAGCAAATAAACATGTAGTTGGGCATTATTTACCCCAAAATTTAAGTTTTAATTTACAACCCTCTGTGGAATACTAGAATAAAATTTGGATGCTGTTATTCCAATTTAAGGTTAATCTCTTGTTGTGCTGCTATCGAGTCCCTGATAAAATGTGTTTATCTTATTCTCTATCCCCACCGGATTTCGGTCTCCGGTCTTAAAGGAACACTCCACTTTTTTTGAAAATAGGCTCATTTTCCAACTCCCCTAGAGTTAAACAGTTGAGTTTTACCGTTTTCGAATGCATTCAGCCGATCTCCGGTTCTGGCGGTACCACTTTTAGCATAGCTTAGCATAGTTCATTGAATCTGATTAGACCGTTAGCATCGCGCTTAAAAATGACCAAAGAGTTTTGATATTTTTCCTATTTAAAACTTGACTCTTCTGTAGTTAAATCGTGTACTAAGACCGACAGAAAATGAAAAGTTGCGATTTTCTAGGCTGATATGGCTAGGAACTATACTCTCATTCAGGCGTAATAATCAAGGAACTTTGCTGCCGTATCATGGCTGCAGCAGCGCAATGATATTACGCAGCGTCTCTCACATACGTCTCCATGGTTGCAAGGCACGTTCCCTGTGCAAGCAGGGGCTCACGGGCGCTGCGTAATATCATTGCACTGCTGCAGCCATGGAACGGCAGCAAAGTTCCTTGATTATTACGCCTGAATGAGAGTATAGTTCCTAGCCATATCAGCCTAGAAAATCGCAACTTTTTATTTTCCGTCGGTCTTAGTACACGATTTAACTACAGAAGAGTCAAGTTTTAAATAGGAAAAATATCAAAACTCTTTGGTCATTTTTAAGCGCGATGCTAACGGTCTAATCAGATTCAATGAACTATGCTAAGCTATGCTAAAAGTGGTACCGCCAGAACCTCAACTGTTTAACTCTAGGGGAGTTGGAAAATGAGCCTATTTTCAAAAAAAGTGGAGTGTTCCTTTAAATCTGGGTATGCTGACCCATTCTACTAATGTGTCTATATTGGATGCAGTTATCTTTACCTCAAAACTTCTAAAAGGCAAATAAGAATGGACTTACCACAACAGCTGAAGAAAGAGAAGATGATCAAACCTCTTGCTTGTTGCAAATCCTAATTTTCCGCTGAAAAGACACTCGCCAACTGGAAATTGGAGATCACGTCGGGGTCACCACTTTGTAGGAAACCGTACTCGGTTACGTACGTAACCTCGGTTCCCTGAAATAAGGGAAAGAGTACTGCATATGGGGAAAAGCTCCTTTTTCCTCCTTGCTGAAGCCTTTTACAATAGCGCAGTGATAACTGTACGTCTGTTGGCTCAAAGGAATGAAACCCTTTGAGCCAATGACGGCGCAGCGTAGTCGTGCGAGCCAATGGCGAAATAGCGCGCCAACAAGCCCGCCAAAACGGGCGTGGCTTATGGCTATATAAGCCAGCGTTTCGCCGTTGGATTCAGTTTTAGATCGACTGAAGCGACGATACTGAGCCACAGTGTCGGGGCCCGGTATAATACGCAGTACTCATTCCCGTATCTCAGGGAACTGAGATTATGTACGTAACCGAGTACGTTCCCTTTCGATACTCTCACTCATACTGCGTATGGGGAACGAATACAATCACGCTGGACACAGGGGCCAGGAGACCCCTGAGAGCGTGTGATGACAGTGCTCAGGGAGGCCGTCTTTTCACACTGAAAGGACCCGAGCATGTAAGGTCGGGATGTCCAAGTTATAAAATCTGACAAAAGTGGACGGCGAGGACACAGATGTCTTTGAGAGTAACGCCACTAGACCATGCCCAGGATGAGGCCATGCCTCTAGTGGAGTAGGCTCTTACTCTTATGGGGCAGTCCAGGTCCATAGAGGAGTAGCACAGAGCAATTGTGTCGACTATCCAACGCGAGAGACATTGCTTTGAGACCGGAGACCCTTTGGTGCGGCCGCCAAAGCAGATGAAGAGCTGGTCTGACTGCCTGAATGGCTGAGACCACTCAGTATAGATTCTCAATGCCCTGACGGGGCAGAGTAAATGCACCTCTCGCTCGTCCGTGGAAGGAGGTAGCGCTGAGAGGGAAATATCCTGGGCTCTGAACGGGGTCGAGAGCACCTTGGGGACATAACCATGTCTGGGTTTTAGAACGTTTTTTCAAGTTCAAGTTCAAGTTTATTTGTATAGCACATTTCCAACAGCCCCCAGGCTGACCAAAGTGCTTTACAGAAGAGAAAGAATATCACACATACAACAAAATAAACCAGAAGAAAAAAGAAAAAAATATATATATATATATATATAAAACCACCTATTAAAAGTTAACATATCAAGGAGATCAGTAAACTAAAGAAAATAAAAAAGTTTTTAGCAAGGACTTAAAAATCGGCAAGGAAGGGGCCAGCCTGATCTCTAAAGGTAGAGTATTCCAGAGTCATGGCCCTGCTACCGCAAATGCACGCTCACTTCTACGCTTCAGTCTAGTGCGTGGAACGACCAACAAAGCCTGATCACAGGAACGGAGGCTTCTGGGTGGAGTATAGGAGTGAAGGAGTTCAGATAGATAAACAGGAGCTCTGTTATGTAGGGATTTGTAAACGAATAGGAGAATTTTAAAGTCAATTCTCTGACAAATCGGCAGCCAATGAAGGGATCTAAGAATCGGAGTGATGTGTTCATGTTTGCGACACTTTAAGAGAAGTCTGGCAGCAGCATTTTGGACTAGCTGAAGTCGGGCAATTTGAGATTTAGATATACCACAATATAAGGAATTGCAATAATCTAGACGCGACGTAACAAATGCATGAACAGCCATTTTGAGAGTTTTTGGGGTGAGAAAGTTTTTGATTTTAGACAGTAAGCGAAGCTGATAAAAACTGGATCCAATAACAGAGGAGATATGCCTGTCAAATTTTAAATGCTGGTCAATGATAATACCTAGGTTCTGCAGCCATGTCGATCTAAAAGCAGATAGACTTTCTAGCTCAGGGCTTGTACACTGAGAGTTCTCATTGGGACCGAATACAATTACCTCAGTCTTGTCTTTGTTTAAGAAGAGGAAGTTTTGTGCTAACCATAGTTTAACCTCCTCTAAACATTGGAGAAGAGAGGTGATTGCAGTGGAATTGTTTTTCTTGACTGGAAGATAGATTTGAGTGTCATCTGCATAGAAATGAAAGGACACACCATGCTTTCGTAGAATAGAGCCCAAAGGGAGCATGTACAGAGAGAATAGAGAGGGAGCTAAGATAGAGCCTTGTGGAAGGCCACAGGTCAGAGGAGCAGGGGAAGAGGAAAAATTACCCAGTTTCACTAAAAATCTTCTGTCAGATAGGTATGACTGAAACCATTTCAGAGCGGTAGCTTTTAGACCTACCCAAGACTCTAGTCTAGCTAATAGTAAGGAGTGGTCTATGGTATCAAAAGCGGCTGATAAATCTAAAAGAATAAGAATCACAGAGTCCCCAGAGTCAGTAGAGAGGTAAATGTCGTTTAGCACTCTCAGAAGGGCGGACTCAGTGCTGTGAGCAGACTTAAAACCAGACTGAAAAACCTCATAAATAGAATTGCTTGTCATAAAATGTTGAAGTTGATTCAGCACAATTTTCTCTAAAACTTTTGAAATAAAAGGTAAAACAGAAATAGGACGAACATTTTTCAGGACAGTGGGGTCCAGTGAAGGCTTCTTGAGCAGAGGAGTGACTGTGGCGACTTCAAGGTCAGCAGGAACAGAGCCAGTTTGGAGACACTTATTAACAAAAGATAGCAGACCAGGCCTAATCGAATCAATAATTAATTAAAAAAATTTGGAGTGAATAATATCACTCGGACAAAATGAGGGTTTAAGATTGACAATCACCTCCTTCAATTCCTGGAGATTAATGGGTTCAAAAGCATCCAAAAATGCAGAGGCAGGTGACATAATTGGAGAATTGGTTAACGTTAAGGTGGGACAGACACCAAGTCTTAATTTCGTAATTTTGTCACTAAAGTATCTCAAGAAGTTTTCACATAGAGCATCAGAGGCAACAGGCAAAGTGTTAACAGAAGGATTGGTAACAGATTGAATAATTGAAAACAAAACCTTTGGTTTAGAATGATTAGTTTCGATTAGGTTAGAGAAATATGCAGCTTTTGCAGACTTAGCTGCAGTCTGGTAAGATGTAAGTGAGTCTCTGAACATTTGAAGAGAGATATGCAGCCTGTCTTGTTTCCATTTACGTTCTGCCTTTCTGCAGTTCTGTCTTAAGAGACGGGTATCAGAGTTTTGCCACAGATCAGATTTAGATTTCTGTTTGTGGGGCTTAAGAGGGGCAGTTGCATTTGCTGCCTTAAGCCAGGCAGAGTTCAGGAGACTCAGATGTTGATCAGCATCCAAGTCAGATAATGGTTGATCCAAGATCAATTGTGAGCCACATTCAGCAAAACACAAGTTAAAATTTGTGCTAAACTGAGGAGAGTAGAAACGAGAGAGACTTACAGTTGTATTAGAAGAATGAGAGAGCTCTGGAAGAGATACTGTGAATAATATAGGCTTATGATCAGAAATCATAAAATCAGAGAGCACAACATCAGTCACATCAAACCCATATGAGAGTACAAGATCCAACGTATGACCCAAAATATGTGTAGAGTCATTTATCCACTGGGAAAGATTAAAAGCATTGATAATATTAAGAAACTCATGTGATAAGGGATTAGACGGACAGCAGACATGGATATTAAAGTCGCCCACCAATAGGAAGCGGTCGTAATTTGTGGCAATATTGCCAATCAGTTCAGTGAAATGCTGTATGAAATCCTTAGTGGAGTGCGGAGGACGATAAATCACCACTAGACATACAGGACCGTTCCAGTCCAAATGAAGAAACTGAGCCTCAAAGCTGGAGAAGGCCGTTCCAGGGACCAATCGACAGCGTGCAGAGGGGGAGTTCTTTAAAATAGTTACTATGCCACCCCCGCGTCCACTCGGACGAGGAGAATTAAAAAATGTACAGTCAGCAGGGATCAGTTCAGAAAACGGAGTTAGATCACCAACCTTTATCCAGGATTCCGTGATGAACATAAAATCCAAGTTGTGAGCTGAGTAAAAATCCTTTAGTAGGAAGGTCTTGTTCACCAAAGAACGGGCATTTAATAATGCCATCTTCGGTGGAGGGATGATAACAGGAGATGAGGACGCTCTTTTTAGTGTGCGCAGATTTCTGTGAGTCACTCCCCGACGTCTGGAGCCGAGGCTCCGGAACGAGGGACCGGAACGAAAAACAGGGCTCGGGTGCGCGGGGAGAACATGACGAAGCCACCGGTATGCCACGTCCCACGGGTGCCAGATAGTAGAACCGCCATAAGGCGATTCGCGGGAAGGATCCGAGAGAAAACCAGCCCGCAGGTGAGCCTTTAGCTTCACGATATAACCTCCGCGGTTTCCTCGTTTCCTCCTTCGCTTTCTCCGCGGGATGCTGAGGGGCCACCGGCGGATATGTCCCGGGACAGCCGATATGAACGGCTCATCTGCCTTATTAAAGGAGCAGTCCACAGCTAAAGTGTAAGAGTTTGTAAATGAGGTCGTAACAGAGTTGCGGATATCCAAGAGTGCTTGGCAGTCGTAGGTTAAAAGCATGTAACAGTTTAAAAATAGAGCAGACAACCAGACAAGCGACCACAGGAGTGATAGACGGCAGGCCCAGCACACAGGCGCCATCATCAAAAGATCACCGATCACAAGATCACCCAAGTCGTTGGGTCCGAACTCAAGGCATGCAGGGCTCACAGAGAGGCCTGCAGGTTGCCGATGCGCTTAACCGATGCTAGCGCAAGTAGCAGAGCGGTTTTAAGCGTTAAAGGACGAAGGTCAGCTGACTGCAGTGGCTCGAAGGGCGGACCCTTGAGGGCTGCAAGGACAGTGGAAAGGTCCCAAGAGGGAACGGTAAGTGGTCTAGGGCATTAAGCCGCCTAGCGCCTCTTAGGAAACGGACAACGAGGCTGTTTCTGCCCACCGTCTGGCCAGCGATAGGTCCGTGAAATGCTCCAATGGCTGCAACATAGACTTTGAGCGTGGAAGGGGTGAGACCGCTATCCAGCCGCTCTTGGAGGAAAGACAGTATCTGGGATATGTCACTTGGTAACGTGCGGGGGGCTAGAGACAGCCCGAAGGGCAGGACCATGTATTGATAAGCCACACCCTCGAAGGCGAATCTCAAGAAAGGCCTGTGGCGAGGGGCTATTTGGATGTGGAAGTACGCATCCTTCAGGTCCAGTGAGAAGAACCAGTCCCCGGGGCATTTGCGCGAGGATCGCTTCAATGTCAACATTCTGAACTTCCGTCTCATGAGGGAGAGGTTCAGAAGTCTTAAGTCTAAGATGGGTCTGAGACCGCCATCTTTCTTGGGGACAACAAAGTAGCGGCTGTAGAAGCCCGACTCGCTCTCTGGGGGGGGGAACGATTTCTATGGCTCCCTTCTGTAGCAGAGACGTCACTTCTGCGCGGAGGACATGAGCGTCGTCCGTTTTGACCGAAGAGGTGACCACACTGCTGAAGCGCGGTGGCCTGCAGGCGAACTGTAGGGAGTAGCCGTTGGATATAGTCCCGATGACTCACTGTGACACTCCGGGGATGGCCTGCCAGGCCTCGACCCGTGTGGCCAGGGGTTGAATAGCGTCCGGTGACAGACCGCTGTGCAGGGGTCTTTGCACCGTCGTTATAGGATGAGGAAATTTGCTCTCTTTTTGGTAATGTAAAAATATTGGGTTCGCCATTAGAACGGCGGTTAGTGTGGGCGCAGTCATTGTGGGCCCAGGGGACATAACCCGATGAATTCCAGCACCCGGAGCTAAGCGAGGTGGTAGGGAATGTAAGCGAGAGAGCTTTGGGGTGGTCCGGCCGCGGCGAGACCTAACCCCATCCTCTTTCTTCCTGCGTGATCAGGAAGACGCCGGAGGCATTGGGTCCAGCACTAACTTAGGGCGGGGACCCTGGCGTCTCGGGAGTGTGGAGCGTTTCGCTGGGCGGGCCCGTAGGCGCTGCTCCTTGGGTGGCGCTGGCTGTGATGCGGAAGGGGCAGGTTTGCTCTGAGGCTGGGTCGGCGCAGGTTTGGACCGATTTGCAGCAGAAGAAGAGCTGGAGCGCTTCGGCAAGAAATGTCGCATTGCCTGGGACGATTTCTGCGTGGCCGAGAAGCACTCGGTGAACCCCTCCACGGCTGACCCGAAGAGACCAGAGGGCGAGACAGGGGCATCCAAGAAGGCCATCTTGTCTGCGTCTTTGATCTCTGTGGGGTTAAGCCAGAGATGGCGTTCCAACACAACCAGGTTGGCCATGGACCTGCCTATGGCCTGGGCTGTGGTCTTCGTGGCGCGCAGGGCCAGGTCGGTGGTGCTGCGGAGGTCACGGAAGGCCGGCGCGTCGATTCCAGACTCGTCCAGGGAGCGGAGGAGTTTGGCCTGGAAGACCTGGAGGGACGGCCATTGAGTGGAGCGCTGAGTGGAGTGTGGGGCCTGCCCAGACATCCGACGCACTCACCATGGCCGTCGCCGTAAAAACGCCGCTTGGGGGGGCTCTTTTAGAGCAGTATAGACCGCGAACGGAAGCTCTGAAGCAGTGGCGGTGAACTGCGTTGGTGCGTTGAAAAACGCTCGCCGGATGGCAGCAGGAGACTCGCTGAAAGCGAAACCGGAAGCTTGCGGCGGGCGGCGAGAGCAGCGCTCTGGACGGCAGTCTTCGGCGGCGCTGGCGGGAGCAGGCGGCGGATTCAGCTGTCCTCTGCGGGGCCTCTTCCACGGTGTAGAGAGCTCGTCCAGGCGATCAGCAGGATCCAGCGAAGCATAGATCATCGCTGAAGGAGAGAGAACTGAATCCAACGGCGAAACGCTGGCTTATATAGCCATAAGCCACGCCCGTTTTGGCGGGCTTGTTGGCGCGCTATTTCGCCATTGGCTCGCGCGACTACGCCGCGCCGTCATTGGCTCAAAGAGTTTCATTCCTTTGAGCCAATAGACGTGCAGTTTAACCCAAAAACGAAATCCAACGTTAACGCATGTATGCCTTTTTATTAGCACCCCTGTGAAGTTCACTTTATTTCACTCGTTTAATCTGACTCCAATTTCAAATGATTATTACTCTTAGGTTGTGTTTCCAATTAGAAATTAATCATTGGTTATATATTAATTTAGATATTTGATTATTCTAGGTATCCCATACTTTCAATTATTCATTCAGACCCATACAGACCCATATCGCTTAGAGTCACACGCCCCGGGTTTGTGTGAATCTGACGACACAAATTTGCCAGTTCTGATTCTTAGTCAGAAAGTGCAGAGTTTACTAATGCATTTGAGTCGAACTGCCACATGCTTGTTCATACAAAAACACAGTTTCCTTTGTCACAAAATTGCAACTTGCTAAGCCAATTGATAGAAAAAAATCTAAATTTCCCATGAAGTGCATCAATTGAAATGCACATACACACAGTGAGTGTCTTCAAACATTCCCCAATCTCTGCATGGGTGTTTCTGGCTACAGAAGATTATCGCCACATTTTAATTGTATCACTTTATTATAGCCTATTTCTTTTAAGTAGCAAACAAATCCCGATCGTGCTTTTGAATGTAAAGCGCATGCATGTGTACGCTAGTTTAACAAAATTAACCGTCAAAAGAGAATTTACTCTCAGGAAAGCTAACATGGATGACAAGAAAAGAAATAAAAACTTCACTAGGCAAGAGCTGGAAGTTCTTGTCGAGGAAATTATTGCAAGAAAGAAAGTACTACTTGGGAGACTGGATAACAGTATTTCGATGCACAATAAGTGATGTGCATGGGAACGGGTGGCGGAGGCCGTTTCGACTGTGGCCAACTCCATTAGGGATGCGGATGGGGTGAAAGAAATGGGCAGACCTAAAGTCGACTGTTAAAAAAAAAGGAGCAGAAAGATCAAGGGAGCAAAAAATGACAGGTGGTGGATCACCATCTATTATTTTTGATGCGTTGATAGGTAGCGGTGACAGGCATCAAATCTGGTTTGGATAAAGAAGAAGGTAAGCAGTTATCCCTTTTGATTAGGTAGAGCGAACATTCAGATAACTATTTTTTATTATTTACATACCAGTATTTTTTAATGAAACATTGCTAGTTACATATGCTCATTTAAATGTCAGTTAAAACGTCAATATGCCTCTTTATTTACTATTATAATCGGCGACAGAAGAAACATTTTTTTCAGCAAGCGCTAACGTTACTGTTTGATTTACTGTGCAGTGACCGTGACTTTGGAGCTTTTACCAGTTGTTTCACCTTCCACATTGAACCTTTCTGAGAAGAGAGAAGTTGGAGAGGTAATCTCTCATGAATTTTATAATTATTACGTGTCCTTGTATACATGTGTCATGAAAGTTGCATTTATTCTGTTTAAGGCCCTTCTGGAGCCTGAGATGAATTGATCACAGATCCTGTTAGATGGCAACCCTCCTCTGTGCCATACTCCCAAACCAAAGAGGTTCTGCATAGAGGAGATGATTGACATCCAGACCCAGCTGTTGAAAGAAGTTGCTGCACTCCGAAAAGTTCAGGAGGAGTTGCTTCAGGTGGAGAGAGACACTAGAAATAAAGAAATGTAAACTCTAGTAATTCAAGAAATATTTATGACAGTATCTCTCAAGAAATATATTTTATGATAAAATTATAATAATTCCATAAATATTTTGCGACAGAATTGTAATTGTATTGTATTGTAATATTTTTTACTAGCAAATGTATTTATTAACCAAATTTGTCATTGTTCTAATTAACAAATGCAGTTAAGTTTTTAAAGTAATAGTATTAAGAGAAATTATTATTTATTAGTATTATTTAGTATTATTAAATAATTAGTATTAGTATTAGTTTCTCAGGTGAATCATCTGGCTATTAGATCATTGCGTGCTTGCAATATCTAAAAATATAACTTATTCATGTATTACATATTATTTAGGCATACGTTAATGGCAATGTGTGTTCCAACCACTGCACCCAGTACATTTGGAAATGCTGCAATCTCAAAGAATTTCTGTCAAAGGATTTGTTCTGCTGCTGTTGATGGGAACTTGATGAAGTTTTTCACCATTCTACTGAGAGCCCTTGACACACTGAAAACAATTCTGCACACACTGGATTGACTAATTCCCACAGTTTTACTTAAAACTGCTTGGAATGATCCAGAAGCAAAGAATCATAGTGCAACCATTATCTGAAGTATCACGGGAAGTGGAGAGGACCTTTTTGTTTTTCGCTGCAAATTATCTCTCAGAATATGTGCCAGATACATTACTGAGTTTCTTGGGAGCCTAAAGTCTAAGCAGAGCATGATCAGGAAGGGTGAGAGGATCTGCTCGATCTTTAAGAGGCCTTTCTGGCTGTCTCTCCCTATTGACAACCCACAGCACTTCCATCTGAAACACAGACATCTAATTAGCCAAGTATGCTAGTTTATATAGTTTATGTAAGTAAAATATTTAAGTAGTTAAACAGTTTAATATAAATTTTATAATTTTGTAAGGTTTAATATTTGAAAAAAGCATACATTTCATTAAAAATCTTTTGGGGATTTACGAATAGTATTCAGTTTCATCCTAACTTTAAGAAGTTATTTAAGATGATTTTTGGGGGGAGAGGAGTGGGTTTTCAGATATCTTGAAGAGACACCACCCAAAAGGAGGACAGAATTCTCCTTAGTTTTCAATCTTCTTCATAATACCAGTGACTGCTGTGAAATTGAGACCATTTTACTGAGAAATTTGAAATGATACCAAACTTAAAAAAGGAAATCCAATAAAAACACAAGTTACATTTTACATCTTGGAGAACTTTCAGTGACTTGAGTCAGGGGGAAAGGAGGGTGTGTGTGTGTAGTGTGTGTGTGTGGGCGGGGGGCAGGGGTTGCATCCTGTAGATGTGTGAGGGCAAGGCATTGTTCTATGCTATTTATTTGAGATCTTCTCTCCAGATGATTTTTTTTTTCTTTATTGCAGGGTGCTTGATCTCAGTTTTTTTCTTGCAGGAAAATCAAGTCTTACAAATTGAATTACACATCAGAAGTTTTTCTGAAACAGTGTTTTACCATGGTTTCAATTTTAACATCATGTAATTACCAATCCACTTTGTCTGAAAAACTGTTTCCTAGATTTAGCTGTAGTGCTAGTGACCTTTCGGTGTTCTCAGTACCTCTTTGTTCATAGCATTTGGTTGATTAATTACAATTATGAATTAAACCTTCATTTGAGTCATTACCATACTATATTATTCTAGTTTATATACAAACTTTAGTAACTGTTTGTTATTATTCAGAGTGTTATAATTTTATTTGTTGCAATCTTCTTTTAAGGACAACACCCTACCTACACTGTTAGACCTTGCCAGGTTTTTTTACAATAAACCACTGGAAACAGTGTACCCCATGGAAACATCCTCTAGTGTCCACGCTACAGAGTAAAAGTAACATTGACACTGTGTTGCAGTGAGATAATTAAGTGTAATGTAATGTAAGTGATGATTGAGCATTAATGATGAACACCTGCTGTTAACAAGCAGACTCACTGAAAAGAGGAACAACAATGGGAAAAACAAGCAGAAACTACAACTGACTTCCAGCCATTACACAATATTACACTTATTACTGACTGTTTAACTTCAATCAATTTTTATTTTCAATAAAACATCAACATCCATAGCTGTTAATTCTCAACAAGAACTTCTGTACATGTATGAAAGAAATAATGTCAAACTGGTTTGTGAACTGGTTTCACACTCAGTGTGGCTGAAGTCAGTTGCAGTTCTTGTGTTTCTGCTTGTCTCTTCTCATTTTTTCTGGTCTTGTTTCTCTGTCCTTCAGTGATTCTGCTTATCAGGTGTTCATCAGTGTCTGAATTCACTCACTTCTTTTCATTCACTCTCTTAAGTGTACTATATTAGTGAATGAGGGTATAGGATGTGATTTGAAACACAGCCTCTGAGTGTCGATTTTGAGCACTGTTAATTCACAGTATATTCCTGTAGGCTACTTTCTTAGAAAATGACAAATATTACCCAGAATTCATTGTTTTCTAGTCAAGTCAAGTCAAATTTATTTATATAGCGAAACAGAGTGTGTCTGCTTCCCGAACAATGCTAGGAAGATTGTTCCAGAGTTTAGGTGCTAAATAGGAAAAGGATCTGCTGCCTTCAGTTGATTTTGATATTCTGGGTATTATCAACTGGCCTGAATTCTGAGATCGCAATAAACGTGAAGGACTATAATGCATTAAGAGCTCACTTAGGTACTGGGGAGCTAAACCATTTAGAGTTTTATAAGTAAGTAACAAGATTTTAAAATCTATACGATGTTTAATAGGGAGCCAATGTAATGTTGACAGAACTGGGCTAATATGGTCAAACTTTCTGGTTCTAGTAAGAACTCTAGCTGCCGCATTTTGGACCAACTGTAGTTTGTTTAAAAGCCGAGCAGAACAACCACCCAGTAGAGCGTTACAGTAATCTAGTCTTGAGGTCATGAATGCATGAACCAACTGTTCCGCATTTGTCATTGAGAGCATATGTTGTAATTTAGATATGTTTTTTTAGATGGAAGAAGGCGGTTTTACAGATACTAGAAACATGACTTTCAAATGAAAGATTGGTATCAAAGAGCACACCCAAGTTCCAAACTGAGGACGAAGATTTAATGGAGCACCCGTCAAGTGTTAGAGAGTATTCAAGGTTTTTTCGTGAGGAAGTTTTTGGTCCAAAGATTAGGATATCAGTTTTTTCTGAATTTTATAATAAGAAATTTCTTGTCATCCAGTTTTTAATGTCAGCTATGCATTCTGTTAGTTTTGTGAATTTGTAGGTTTCGTCAGGGCGCGAGGAAATATAGAGCTGAGTACCGTCAGCGTAGCAGTGAAAACTAACACCATGCTTCCTAATTATCTCTCCTAAGGGCAGCATGTACAGAGTGAAAAGCAACAGTCCTAGTACTGAGCCTTGTGGTACTCCATATTTAACCTGTTAAATCTCTTCATTTACTACTACAGACTGATAACGGTCAGATAAGTAAGATTTGAACCATGCCAAAGCAATTCCACTAATGCCAATATAGTTTTCAAGTCTTTTTAGAAGAATGTTGTGATCGATAGTGTCAAAAGCAGCACTGAGATCTAATAACACTAATAGAGAAATACAGCCACGATCGGATGATAAGAGTAGATCGTTTGTAACTCTAACGAGAGCAGTCTCAGTACTATGGTATGGTCTAAATCCTGACTGGAAATCCTCACAGATTCCATTTCTTTCTAAAAAGGAGCACAGTTGTGTTGAAACTGCCTTTTCTAGTATCTTTGCCTGTAATTTACTAAATCTCTCGGGTCTAGTTGAGGTTTTTTAATAAGAGGTTTAATAATAGCCTGCTTAAAATTTTTGGCACGTATCCTAGTGTTAAAGATGAATTAATTATATCAAGAAGTGGACTTACGACCTCTGGAAGCATTTCTTTCAGTAGTTTAGTCGGCATTGGGTCTAACATACATGTTGTTGATTTTGAACTACGTTCGGCTTTTCTCACATCTCGTTTTAGAGCCCGAGTGTGCTCATCATTCCACATCATTGGATTAGTTTCCTTTATCTTCTTTAGACGTAAAGGAGCGACTGCATCTAATGTGCTGCAAAAGAGAGAGCCAATAGTTTCTGTTGCAGCATCGAGTTCTTCTAAGTTGTCAGGTATACTAAGGCGATGAAACTGCTTGGGGAGATTATTTATAAAGCAATCTTTAGTGTATTTATGGCTGGGTGGTGGTTTTGTAGCCTTGGCTAACTGTAGTATACACGAGACTAAATAATGATTTGATATATCATCGCTCTGCTGTAGAATTTCAACAGCATCAATATCAATTCCATGCGACAGTATTAGATCTAGGGTATGATTACGACAATGAGTGGGTCCTGACACGTGTTGTCTAACTCCAATAGAGTTTAAAATGTCTGCAAATGCCAATCCAAATGCGTCTTTATTATTATCTACATGGATATTAAAATCACCAACAACAAGGACTTTATCCGCAGCCAGTACTAACTCTGATCAGCAAATTCTTTGATAAAGTCAGTATGGTGCCCTGGTGGCCTGTATACAGTAGCCAGCACAAATGTCAACTTACATAATGTTACATAAAGCACCATCACTTCAAAGGAATTATATTTGAAATTCTTTTGAATGATTCTGAATATATTACTATAAATTTCAGCAACACCTCCCCCTTTGCCTTTCTGTCGAGGATTGTGTCGATAATCATAACCTTGAGGACTAGACTCATTTAAAGTAATGTAATCGTCCGGTTTTAGCCAGGTTTCTGTCAAACACAGCACATCTAGATTATTGTCTGTGATAATATCGTTTACAATAAGTGCTTTTGAAGAAAGTGATCTAAGACTTAACAACCCAAGCTTTATCATTTGTTTATCATTATTATCTCTATTTTTTATTTGTTGAACATCAATTAAATTTTTAGTCAAGTCAAGTCAAGCCAAGTCAAATTTATTTATATAGCGCTTTTACAATTGGTAATTGTTCAAAGCAGCTTTACATATTAGAAGCACAGAAAAAGGGAAGTGGTTAAAAATAAGCTGTACAAGCAAGCGTGGTAATATGTAACATATACAAGATGGTGCTACATTAAGCCAATGTCGGCTGACTCCCAGGGGTGGAAAAACCCCCTAGGAGAAAAACCCAGCGTGCTAGCACTGGGAAAAAAGTCCTAGGAGGGAAAAAACCCCTTGGAAGATATATATATAATATATGTAAATGGATATGGAGATCAAAATCTGAATTATAAATTTTTATTATAGAGATTAAAAATAGATTATATATAAATATATGTAAGCGGATACGGGGATTAAAAATCTGAATTATAGATGCAGCCAGAACTGGGTCTATTATTTTACTATTAAATGGGTTTGGAAGTTTTTTGTTTTTATTAATACAGGGTACAGACACAGTCTCTATGTGATAATATCTAGGTGCGCGAGTTTCTATGTGTTGGGAATTATCTGACTTCTGTAACGTGAGGCAGCTAGCAGACGGTCGGTTTAGCCAGTCTGTCTGCTTCCTGTCCTGGGCCCCAGTTTGTCATGTTTCAGCTCTAAGACTATGTGCCATATTACTAGAGAGAAGAGCAGCACCATCCCGGGACGGATGAATATCGGATGAATCTCTTTTCAACAGGTCAGGTCTGCCCCAAAAGCTTTTCCAATTGTCTATGACACCTATATTATTCTGCGGACACCACTTAGACAGCCAGCCATTGAGTGATGATAATCTGTTAACTATCTCATCACTCCGACGAACAGGAAGAGGGCCAGAACAAATTACTTCTCCTGACATTGTACTTGCGAGTTCACACACCTCTTTAATGTTAATTTTAGTGATCTCCGACTGGCGAAGTCGAACATCATTCTACAGTATATTGTACAGTATATACAGTACTGTTTTAATGGAAAATGGTTTGTTGAATCTGGCTTATCTCTGTGAAGGCGTGCACTCATTTCAAATGTTAGTCCACTGAAACACGGCATGCCGCAATCTGTGACGAAGCAGGTGAGAACCAATGAGCGTTCGATATCAGTGCCGTAAAGCTTCTCAAGGGTGGAGCTACTTTCACATTTCAATCATAACGAACGCAGGCTTTGACTGTGACGGTCGCTGCTGCTGAGAATAAAAATGAACATTGAAGGATAAAGGGCTGAATTCGGATCTGTTTCTTACAAACATATGGATTATAAAGATATGAAGTACAGCAAACAAACAAAATTGATGTGATTTGTTAATTTAAGTTGTGCTTTGCTGTATCTTATGGTTGTATTGTCAGTTGCTGCATAGGAGAAAATGCCTTCTAAATATTACAAAATGATTAAACAAATACAGAATTTATTTTCATAAGGTTTCAAATTGTAGTCTTGTTTAACATTATGTAATTTTCTGAAACGAGTTTGCAGCACAAACAGAAATGTTATTTTCATATTAAGTAGATAAGTAAACTGCATTCAGTAAGTTTGACTAAAACATGTATTGATATCACAATTGAATACAACAGATTTAAAACATTAATGCCATGATTTTAATATTAATACATGGGAATTCATATATATTCACACTTAACATAACACATTTTATTGCTGTTAATATGTGAGTATTTTTACATTTTAGTGCTATAAATACATCTATGTTGTATGTTTTTGTGTGTATGAAAATGTAAGTAAATGTACGTATACCACACTTTACGTGAAAACACACATGTGTTCTCATGAGATCACGCTGGCCAGATGTGGGCCGGATCTGGGCAGACACAAAGTTGTTATATGGGTTCAATAACAAATAATTTATCGGTTTATGCTGGGATGTGTAGGTTGTGGCTAGGCCACATGAAATTTCATGGACGTACAGAAAAATCTATTCATACATTTTTGCAGGCGGGAGTGGGACAGAACAGGAATGTTGCAGGCGGGAACAGGAGAACGTAACATATTTTCATTCTCTCTGAGGGAGGAGACATGGTGGACATATAGTATAAAAGCACCAGATACCTCGTTCTCGCCATCACTTGCTCAAACAAAGGTAAGTGTTTCACTTAATATTTTTATAATAATTTTCAGATATCCTTCTAGTTACATACAGTATTTTCAATAAAACTGTTCTTCCCATTGCATAGCTAAACCGACTAAGGATGGCTGATAGCAAAAGCAAGTATTATCTTATTTCATCAAACAGATTTGAAAACAATACCAGCCATCATTTTTTAGTATTTGAAAATATAGATTTTTTTTTTTTTTTTCACCAGTGGCTGTGACCCAATGGAGCCCAGGGTTTGTAAAAGAACTTCTCCCTGCTGCCGAGAAGACAGCCCTTCTCTACCATCTCTCTTACCTGTGCCTGGCCAACTTCCCCAACCTGGAGAGAATCATCCGGAGTCGGGCTGTGGAAACCCAGCTTCTGTTTGGCTCCTCTGATGCAACTATGTTGAAAGTAAGTTTCAGATTTCTCTTGATTTCAGTATTTTCATCTCTGTCACCTAGAAGAAGAAGACAAAAAAGAGGGTGAAATCTAGCTAGAGATTAAATTTAGCTAAATTAGTTATGATAGTCTCTCCCTTTACTGAAAATAAATACATAATTTGTCACAATATCTTTTTTTTTTTTTTTTTTTTTTTTTTTTAATTATATTTTACATAAAATCTTTAAGAGTTTGTACACATCATCTTGGTTTGAAATGCTTATAAATTTTAAATGCATTTCTTACATTTTTCTTTACATTTAAAGTTAAATTATAATAACAAAAGTTAATACAGCAGCATTATGAACAGCAAGATTTACAGGACAAATACAGATATTAATAGTTCTGAATGTTTTTGAATGTTTCATCATCATCATTGTCGTTTTTTAATGTCTGAGATACTTGATCTTGTGTCTCTTCCTTCTCTCAGTGTATTTTGACCAGTCAAAACCTGGTTGAGTCGCTGTTTCCCATGTTGGTGAAAGCTGTGGAGAAAAATAAGGCTATTTTGGCAGTTAAATTCCTAGAGAAAGCACGAGTCTGGATCCAAGACATTATCACTGATGTGGAGAAGATAGTGGAGAAGTAAGAACATTTTCCTCATGAAAACGTTTTTCAGAATTGCTTGAGCAATTGAATTACTCTTCTTCTATAATCCGGCAAAAGTATGAACATGTTTTCAGCTAAACTTTAGTTGCACCAGCCCAATGTTATAAAATGTTAATTTTAGTGCAACATTTCTTCAACATTGTATAGGTATGATTTACACAACAAAGATGTTGCATCGTCCACCAGTGATGTTGTCAAGGAAAAAGATGATACAGATAAAAAGATTACAGTACAAGGCGAGGAGTTGAAGCAGGCCGAAAGTGCACTGAATGAACTGAAATCTCTACACCAAACAACCATAAAAGAGCTTGCTGAAACTGAGAAAAAGATAAACAGCAAAAGCCAAGAGATTCAAGAATTTGCCAGATCCATAACCCAAACAAGTAAAGGCCTCGGCATCTTCTCTGCACTTGTTCCATTCATCGGGATGATTGTTAAAAGCATTTATGATGCTGTTCATGATCCTGAAAATATTGCACAAATGAAGGCTCTTGAAGCTGAATTGAATATCTTAATCGCTGATAAAACTGCTCTGAAACAAAAGGAGTGGCAGACGCAACTCCAGCTCATTGATGGCCAGATGAAGGCTGCCAAAGCCAGGTTTGACAAGAGTGAGTATGTTTTCTTTTATGTTTAAAGTATACCTATATGAAAAGTCATGCTTATAGTAAGACTGTGCCAAGATTCAAGTGTAGTTTAAGAAGGGAGTGAACGTGTGGCTTGTCGAAACATTTATTTCCCCTCTGCAGATTCCATACCTGACCCCATCCATCTAAAAGAAGTTCAGAGTAGCTTGACAAAAATTCAAGCCATTCTGATTCAGCTTAAAAACTTCTGGCTGAGTGTTTCTGAAATGCTGGACTACCTGAAAAAAAAGACCTTTGTTGGAGAAGATCTTATTGACGACCTTGCTGACCTAAAAGATGAATTTCTAGAATCAATCGAAACAGCCAAAGAGGTAAAATTCATGTTTACATGATTACAAAAACATTTCCAGTAAGATATTCTAATATATACTAAGGTTTCATCTAAAAGTTCAATGTGTAAATGTTTTAATTCCACAGGCTTGGAGCAGTTTTGGTGCAGGCTGTAAGAAAGCATCTGCCATCTTTAAGCTCCAATCCAAAGATGCCTACAAGTTTCTGGAGGTCAGTCCTTCCTCTCTCTCTAAGGAGGAGTGGGAAAAAGAGTATGAAAGTGTAAAGAAACGACTGGAGAATATAGATCCACCAAAAAGTGTGCCATCCTCTGTTACACCTGCTATTTCTAAATAATCAGAGCCCTGACACACACAAGTACATCGTCCTATTTGATTTCTGTCTCATGATGCTGGTAACCTGCTGATGATGTTTAGCCATTTACATACTTGTAAACTGCAGAGTTCTGTATTTTCTTCTACTTAACATCTAAAACATTGTTCAGACATACTCTTCTCCTTATGTATAATCTTTTTATGAGCTTTAGTAAAAATACTCCATGATTTTAATATTAGTACATGGGAATTCTTATATATTCACACTTTACATAACACATTTTATTGCTGTTAATACGTAAGTATTTTTTACATTTTAGTGCTATAAGCACATCTATGTTGTACGTTTTTGTGTGTATGAAAACGTAAGTAAAGGTATGTGTGGTAGTACCACACATATACTGTACCTGTAAACTGCAGAGTTCTGTATTTTCTTCATCTTAACATCTAAAACACTGTACATATATATTCTTCTCCTTATGTATAATCTTTTTATGAGCTTTAGTAAAAATACTCTTGATGAATAGATATGAAGGGTTAAAATGAATGGTTTTCAGAATAAAGTTTGATAACATCATTATTGACTTTTGTCTCTGTTTTAAACAATCTTGTCTGATTTTTTTGTTAATGTTTGAAGCCATAGTTTTAAGTTTCTGCAGCAAATATTTTTTTCATATCAAACTACTTTTGATGTCACTGGTGTCACAAAATTGTCACATTAATACAGGTGACAAAATATTTCCTTGTTTTCTTCTGATAACGAATAAGCTCCCTTATGCAGATGATTTTAACACTACACTGTTAAAAATGTAATGTAATTTTACAGGGAAAAAGATGAACATTGAAGGATAAAGGGCTGAATTCGGGTCTGTTTCTTACAAACATATGGATTATAAAGATATGAAGTACAGCAAACAAACAAAATTGATGTGATTTGTTAATTTAAGTTGTGCTTTGCTGTATCTTATGGTTGTATTGTCAGTTGCTGCATAGGAGAAAATGCCTTCTAAATATTACAAAATGATTAAACAAATACAGAATTTATTTTCATAAGGTTTCAAATTGTAGTCTTGTTTAACATTATGTAATTTTCTGAAACGAGTTTGCAGCACAAACAGAAATGTTATTTTCATATTAAGTAGATAAGTAAACTGCATTCAGTAAGTTTGACTAAAACATGTATTGATATCACAATTGAATACAACAGATTTAAAACATTAATGCCATGATTTTAATATTAATACATGGGAATTCATATATATTCACACTTAACATAACACATTTTATTGCTGTTAATATGTGAGTATTTTTTACATTTTAGTGCTATAAATACATCTATGTTGTATGTTTTTGTGTGTATGAAAACGTAAATAAATGTACGTTTACCACACTTTACGTGAAAACACACATGTGTTCTCATGAGATCACGCTGGCCAGATGTGGGCCGGATCTGGGCAGACACAAAGTTGTTATCTGGGTTCAATAACAAATAATTTATCGGTTTATGCTGGGATGTGTAGGTTGTGGCTAGGCGACATGAAATTTCATGGACGTACAGAAAAATCTATTCATACATTTTTGCAGGCGGGAGTGGGACAGAACAGGAATGTTGCAGGCGGGAACAGGAGAACGTAACATATTTTCATTCTCTCTGAGGGAGGAGATATGGTGGACATATAGTATAAAAGCACCAGATACCTCGTTCTCGCCATCACTTGCTCAAACAAAGGTAAGTGTTTCACTTAATATTTTTATAATAATTTTCAGATATCCTTCTAGTTACATACAGTATTTTCAATAAAACTGTTCTTCCCATTGCATAGCTAAACCGACTAAGGATGGCTGATAGCAAAAGCAAGTATTATCTTATTTCATCAAACAGATTTGAAAACAATACCAGCCATCATTTTTTAGTATTTGAAAATATAGATTTTTTTTTTTTTTCACCAGTGGCTGTGACCCAATGGAGCCCAGGGTTTGTAAAAGATCTTCTCCCTGCTGCCGAGAAGACAGCCCTTCTCTACCAGCTCTCTTACCTGTGCCTGGCCAACTTCCCCAACCTGGAGAGAATCATCCGGAGTCGGGCTGTGGAAAACCAGCTTCTGTTTGGCTCCTCTGATGCAACGATGTTGAAAGTAAGTTTCAGATTTCTCTTGATTTCAGTATTTTCATCTCTGTCACCTAGAAGAAGAAAAAAAAAAAGGAAAATTTGTGTCAATTCACCAAACAATAAGGGTCTGTAGTGAATAGCATGCCATAGATATACTCTGTTTTTTAGCTAGAGATTAAATTTAGCTAAATTAGTTATGATAGTCTCTCCCTTTACTGAAAATAAATACATAATTTGTCACAATATCAAATTATTATAATTTTTTTTTACTGATATTTTACATAAAATCTTTAAGAGTTTGTACACATCATCTTGGTTTGATATGCTTATAAATTTTAAATGCATTTCTTACATTTTTCTTTACATTTTAACTTAAATTATAATAACAAAAGTTAATACAGCAGCATTATGAACAGCAAGATTTACCAGACAATAATAGTTCTGAATGTTTTTGAATGTTTCGTCATCATCATTGTCGTTTTTTAAAGTCTGAGATACTTGATCTTGTGTCTCTTCCTTCTCTCAGTGTAATTTGACCAGTGAAAATCTGGATCAGTCGCTGTTTCCCATGTTGGTGAAAGCTGTGGAGAAAAATAAGGCTATTTTGGCAGTTAAATTCCTAGAGAAAGCACGAGTCTGGATCCAAGACATTATCACTGATGTGGAGAAGATAGTGGAGAAGTAAGAACATTTTCCTCATGAAAACGTTTTTCAGAATTGCTTGAGCAATTGAATTACTCTTCTTCTATAATCCGGCAAAAGTATGAACATGTTTTCAGCTAAACTTTAGTTGCACCAGCCCAATGTTATAAAATGTTAATTTTAGTGCAACATTTCTTCAACATTGTATAGGTATGATTTACACAACAAAGATGTAGCATCGTCCACCAGTGATGTTGTCAAGGAAAAAGATGATACATATAAAAATATTACAGAACAAGACCAGGAGTTGAAGCAGGATGAAAGTGCACTGAATGAACTGAAATCTGTATACCAAAAAACAATAGACGAGCTTGCTGAAACTGAGAAAAAGATAAACAGCAAAAGCCAAGAGATTCAAGAATTTGCCAGATCCATAACCCAAACAAGTAAAAGCCTTGGCATCTTCGCTGCACTCGTTCCATTCATCGGGCCACTTGTTAAAAGCATTTATGATGCTGTTCATGATCCTGAAAATGTTGCACATAAGAAGGCTCTTGAAGCTGAATTGAATCGCCTCATCGCTGATAAAACTGCTCTGAAACAAAAGGAGTGGCAGACGCAACTCCAGCTCATTGATGGGCAGATGAAGGCTGGCCAAGCCAGTTTTGACCGGAGTGAGTCTGTTTTCTTTTATGTTTAAAGTATACCTATATGAAAAGTCATGCTTATAGTAAGACCGTGCCAAGATTCAAGTGTAGTTTGAGAAGGGAGCGAACGTGTGGCTTGTCGAAACATTTATTTCCCCTCTGCAGATTCCATACCCGACCCCATCCATCTAAAAGAAGTTCAGAGTAGCTTGACAAAAATTCAGGCCATTCTGATTCAGCTTAAACACTTCTGGCTGCGTGTTTCTGTAATGCTGGACTCCCTGGAAAAAAAGACCTTTGTTGGAGAAGATCTTATTGACGACCTTGCTGACCTAAAAGATGAATTTCTAGAATCAATCGAAACAGCCAAAGAGGTAAAATTCATGTTTACATGATTACAAAAACATTTCCAGTAAGATATTCTAAGGTTTCATCTAAAAGTTTAATGTGTAAATGTTTTAATTCCACAGGCTTGGAGCAGTTTTGGTGCAGGCTGTAAGAAAGAATTTGTCATCTTTAAGCTCCAAACCAAAGATGCCTACAAGTTTCTGGAGGTCAGTCCTTCCTCTCTCTCTAAGGAGCAGTGGGAAAAAGAGTATGACAGTGTAAAGAAAAGACTGGAGAATATAGATCCACCAAAAAGTGTGCCACCCTTTATTACACCTTCTTTTTTTCAATAATCAGAGCCCTGACACACACAAGTACATCGTCCTATTTGATTTCTGTCTCATGATGCTGGTAACCTGCTGATGATGTTAAGCCATTTACATACTTGTAAACTGCAGAGTTCTGTATTTTCTTCTACTTAACATCTAAAACATTGTTCAGATATACTCTTCTCCTTATGTATAATCTTTTTATGAGCTTTAGTAATAATACTCCATGATTTTAATATTAATTCATGGGAATTCTTATATATTCACACTTTACATAACACGTTTTATTGCTGTTAATACATAAGTATTTTTTACATTTTAGTGCTATAAGCACATCTATGTTGTACGATTTTGTGTGTATGAAAACGTAAGTAAAGGTATGTGTGGTAGTACCACACATATACTGTACTTGTAAACTGCAAAGTTCTGTATTTTCTTCATCTTAACATCTAAAACACTGTACATATATATTCTTCTCCTTATGTATAATCTTTTTATGAGCTTTAGTAAAAATACTCTTGATGAATAGATATGAATGGATAAAAATGAATGGTTCCCTTTCGAAAGGGAACTTCTACTCTGCGCTGACTGCGCTATGGGAAACGTCCTCCGTGACCCGTGCACGAAATGCCAAAAATCACCACACTCCAATCCTATCGGCCGGCGACAGCCTATCACGTCAAACGGCGCGAACTGTGACGTATAAAGGGTGCGCCTGGGGAAACAGCCGACATCCTCTTGTCTTTTCGCGACTGCTTTTGCTCGCGCCATTTTCACTCTGCCAAAAGAAATTAGGTCTGCTAAATTGTTCGGGAAGTGTGCTGATCCTTGTCCCAGGTTTCTGACACCGGAGGACACACACAACTTGTGCGTTTTTTTGTCTGGGCGAGGAGCACGCACGGACAGTACTCGAGGGTGCTGCCTGTGCTAACTGTGAGCAATTTCCTATGAAAATGCTCCGTTCTCGTTTGGCCCTCTCCTCGAGGGGAGAGGTGCCACCACCACTGCCTGGTGGATCCGGCCCTGCTCGTGCTGAGGCTCAGCGGCGATTGTAATCACGGAACTTGCAGGTGGAGCTCACTGAAGAATTTGAGAGGGGTGTCTATCTTTCTCAAGCTGAAGCGACTGACGAGGACGCGCTTCTGGCGGATGACGTCGATGTTTTATTTTTAACATCCTCGGACTCAGGAGCGAGTGCTCTCTTGGTCCAAAGCCCCGGAGAACAGAAGATGCCTGCGCGGCGTTTTTCGGAGTTGCTGGAGGTTATGGAACGTGCTTCGAGCAGACTGCAGTTGCCCTGGGAGCGCGTGAGGAGGGAACCCGCTCGCAGCAGGTTAGACGATCTTTTTCTCTCTACCCATGGCCCGGCAACTCCGGCGAGGGCCCTACCGTCCAGAGTGTTGAAGGTGACGTCACGTTTGAATGGCAGGGCTTACGCCGCTGCAGGTCAGGCTGGTGCAGCGTTGCACACGATGACGGTGCTTCTGGCGTACCAGGCTGATCTGCTTACGGATCTTGATCAGGGAGGCGAAGACGCGCTCCGCGGCGTTTAGATCTTGCATCCCGCTCAGATCGAGCTCTGGGCCCAGACAGCCGGGAGATCCCGGGCCGTCTCGAGCCGAGGCTCAGAGGCAGGCCCAGAGGGAAAGTGTCGCCGCTCGTGCGCCTCCTCCTCCTCGGAATAAGTCGCAGAGACGGCGAGATGCTAGAAGGAAGAATCAAGATTTGAGGGAGGTGATCGAGGAGCGGTGCCAGCAGCGCCGGTAATCGATCTCCGCTCTCGCGATGGCTTTTTCTCGCCCTCGCTCTTCCTTCGCCTCCCAGTAGCGTTTGTGACATCTATATGCTGCGGGCTTTACAGTCGGGCTGATGTTGTGGGCCTATGATGGATATATTCCTGACGGCCCGCCGTCTGGCTTGATAGTGAAAGTGCTTTTGGGCTTATGGGACTTTGGTTTTTCCCCTCCGTGTGACGAATCGGGGAGGAATCTGCATTCTACGAGCCGCAGGAGGTAAGCCAGGTCCTTTTTTTTTTCATTCTCAATATAGACCTTGCTTTTCCTGTATAGCTTCCCGTGCATATAGTTGTCATCTGTTCATGTTTTTAGGGGTTATTTGGGCAAATAACTGTATGTTAGGCTGACTGTTACAGGCAGGCCCTTTATGGCCGCTTTGTTGTTTAGCGTTGGTGTAGTTTCTCGGCTGATAATGTATATAGCTAGAACTAGCTTTCGCTATTGTCAGTTATGTGTTGGCCGGTTTTTCGGCCACCTAATGCTGTCGCTCACGCTGCTTTCTCCGTGTGTTTGGGAATTTGTAGCCCGAGTGTAGCGTGGTCTACATACAGTCCTTAGCTAGCGGCTAGGCTAGAACTAGGTTAGGTGTATGTTTGTTTACATCCCCCTGTTATGACTATCCCCCTGCGGTTGTATAGTTCCTAGTTCTGGCCTCCTTCTGCGGAAGTTGCTGGCCGTTTTTTGCCCATATTTCCCCTTCATATGTTTATTCAGGCGTGTTATGTGAGCGTGCTTGTGCTGCCACAGGTTACACCTGTTTTCTATGATAGCAGGCTTTATCCGGCCTCTATATATGAATACGGTGTTGTTGTACTCCCCGGTTAGGGTTTGTGTATTACTGAGTGCATCACCTGTTGGATCGCACACTCAGGGTGAGTGTAGGGAATTTTGTTTACCAGACTTCTCCCGGTAGTTTGCACCACAGCATCTGGGGTTCATTGCTGTTTGATTGTTGGCTATTTGCCTTTTAGCCTCTCTGTATGCAGCTTGTTTGGATACAGCACTGTTGGTCTACGATGCTGCTTACGCTCACGCTGTTTAGCATATTAACATTGCCTGCTGGAATGTGTATGCCTAGGCTCAGGTTGTGTAGCTAGTTCCCTTAAAATTATCATTTTAGGTTATACTGGCCCTTCCTTGTAGCTAGGGCCCTGTCATGACCACGGGCTGGTGCCACATGGTTCTTTAAGTAGCAGGCCTTTCCAGGTCTCTCTTATAGCTTCCTGTTGGCCCAGCTATGCTGGTCGTGTACGGGCATCATTCCATGATGAGTCATACGTTACTCTGTTGTTGCCAGATGTTTATGGAAGTCGTTGGCCCCCGTTGAGGCCTCTTTTCATGTCTTACCTAGCTTGTATGGGTTTCTGTATGTCTCATCCCCCTTGGGTGTTGTATAAACGCACTAGCTATCGCCGCGCGCTTTTAAGGTTACAGGCCACTTTTAGGCCTTCCTTTGGTAGCATGTCGGAGTTTAGCTTGGTACTCCTCTCGCTGAGAGTAGAACAAAAAAAAAATGTTTTTACTGAGTAAATTGTGCGTTTATTCCCTTTAGCTCTAGTCGAGCTAAAATATTTTCTGTCTATCTAACAGGTTCTATTTTTGCTCCTAGAACGTTAGTGGCCGCTGGCTGATGTTGCATGTGACGGGTAGGCCGTAAAGGCCTCCTGTGGAGCATGCTGACCTTTGACAAACAAAAAGGGATGGTTTCGCCGGCTGGCCGGGTCTCAGGTTGACTATGACCTCCTGTGTAGTCAGTCTGTTTAGCTTGAACCCTGATAAGTCAAGTCAAGTCAAATTTATTTATATAGCGCTTTTACAATTGGTAATTGTTTCAAAGCAGCTTTACATATTAGAAGCACAGAAAAAAAGGGAAGTGGTTAAAACTGTACAAACAAGCGTGGTAATATGTAACATATACAAGATGGTGCTACATTAAGCCAATGTCGGCTGACTTCCAGGGGTGGAAAAAACCCCCTAGGAGAAAAACCCAGCGTGCTAGCACTGGGAAAAAAGTCCTAGGAGGGAAAAAACCCCTTGGAAGATATATATATGTAAATGTATATGGAGATCAAAATCTGAATTGTACATTTTTATTATAGAGATTAAAAATCGATTATATATAAATATATGCAAGCGGATACGGGGATCCTGGGCTACGTTGTAGTCAGGTCCAGACGCAGGTTCTCCATCTGACCTGGATACGGCCTGGATCCAGCACCCGGCAAACCTCAGGATAAGCAGAGAGACAGATATTAGCGTAGATGCCATTCTTGTTCTGATGTACAGGTATATCTAGTGTTATAGGAAATGTTCTCGGTTCCGGCCGACCTAATTATTGCAGCGTAACAATCCTTTAACGGATTTGAAAAATGTTAATGTATTGATAATGTGTTATGTGTATGCAAGAGCAAAGAGATGTGTTTTTAGTCTAGATTTAAACTGACAGAGTGTGTCTGCTTCCCGAACAATGCTAGGAAGATTGTTCCAGAGTTTAGGTGCTAAATAGGAAAATGATCTGCCGCCTTCAGTTGATTTTGATATTCTGGGTATTATCAACTGGCCTAAATTCTGAGATCGCAATAAACGTGAAGGACTATAATGCATTAAGAGCTCACTTAGGTACTGGGGAGCTAAACCATTTAGAGCTTTATAAGTAAGTAGCAAGATTTTAAAATCTATACAATGTTTAATAGGGAGCCAATGTAATGTTGACAGAACTGGGCTAATATGGTCATACTTTCTGGTTCTAGTAAGAACTCTAGCTGCCGCATTTTGAACCAACTGTAGTTTGTTTAAAAGCCGAGCAGAACAACCACCCAGTAGAGCGTTACAATAATCTAGTCTTGAGGTCATGAATGCATGAACCAACTGTTCCGCATTTGTCATTGAGAGCATATGTCGTAATTTAGATATATTTTTTAGATGGAAGAAGGCGGTTTTACAGATACTAGAAACATGACTTTCAAATGAAAGATTGGTATCAAAGAGCACACCCAGGTTCCTAACTGAGGACGAAGGTTTAATGGAGCACCCGTCAAGTGTTAGAGAGTATTCAAGGTTTTTTCGTGAGGAAGTTTTTGGTCCAAAGATTAGGAAATCAGTTTTTTCTGAATTTAATAATAAGAAATTTCTTGTCATCCAGTTTTTAATGTCAGCTATGCATTCTGTTAGTTTTGTGAATTTGTAGGTTTCGTCAGGTCGCGAGGAAATATAGAGCTGAGTATCGTCAGCGTAGCAGTGAAAACTAACACCATGCTTCCTAATTATCTCTCCTAAGGGCAGCATGTACAGAGTGAAAAGCAACGGTCCTAATACTGAGCCTTGTGGTACCCCATATTTAACCTGTGATCGATACGACATCTCTTCATTAACTACCACAGACTGATAACGGTCAGATAAGTATGATTTGAACCATGCCAAAGCAATTCCACTAATGCCAATATAGTTTTCAAGTCTTTTTAAAAGAATGTTATGATCGATAGTGTCAAAAGCAGCACTGAGATCTAATAACACTAATAGAGAAATACAGCCACGATCGGATGATAGGAGTAGATCGTTTGTAACTCTAACGAGAGCAGTCTCAGTACTATGGTATGGTCTAAATCCTGACTGGAAATCCTCACAGATTCCATTTCTTTCTAAAAAGGAACACAGTTGTGTTGAAACTGCCTTTTCTAGTATCTTTGACAGAAAAGGTAGATTCGAGATTGGCCTGTAATTTACTATATCTCTCGGATCTAGTTGAGGTTTTTTAATAAGAGGTTTGATAATAGCCTGCTTAAAGGTTTTTGGCACATGTCCTAGTGTTAAAGATGAATTAATTATATCAAGAAGTGGACCTACGACCTCTGGAAGCATTTCTTTCAGTAGTTTAGTCGGCATTGGGTCTAACATACATGTCGTTGATTTTGATGATTTGATAAGTTTAGATAATTCTTCCTCTCCTATAGCGGCGAATGATTCTAGTTTTACCTCAGGGACACTACAGTGCACTGTCTGAAGAGAAACTGTAGACGGTTGCATGTTTATAATTTTCTCTCTAATATTATCAATCTTGCAAGTAAAGAAGTTCATAAAGTCATTACTGCTGTGCTCTATGGAAACGTCAGCAGTTGAATCTCTGTTTCTAGTTAATTTAGCCACTGTGTCAAATAAATACCTAGGATTATGTTTGTTTTCTATTAAGAGATTTGAAAAATAAGTAGATCTAGCATTTCTTATGGCTGTTCTGTACTCAATCATTTTTTCTTTCCACGAAAGGCGAAAAACTTCTAGTTTTGTTTTCTTCCAACTACGTTCAGCTTTTCTAACAGCTCGTTTTAGAGCCCGAGTGTGCTCATCATACCACGGCGTTGGATTAGTTTCCTTAATCTTCTTTAGACGTAAAGGAGCGACCGCATCTAATGTGCTGGAAAAGAGAGAGCCAATAGTTTCTGTTGCAGCATCGAGTTCTTCTAAGTTGTCAGGTATACTAAGGCGATGAAACTGCTCGGGGAGATTATTTATAAAGCAATCTTTAGTGGCAGACGTGATTTTTCTACAATATTTATGGCTGGGTGGTGGTTTTGTAGCCTTGGCTAATTGTATTATACACGAGACTAAATAATGATCTGATATATCATCGCTCTGCTGTAGAATTTCAACAGCATCAATATCTATTCCATGCGACAGTATTAGATCTAGGGTATGATTACGACAATGAGTGGGTCCTGACACGTGTTGTTTAACTCCAATAGAGTTTAAAATATCTGCAAATGCCAATCCAAATGCGTCTTTATTATTATCTACATGGATATTAAAATCACCAACAACAAGGACTTTATCCGCAGCCAGTACTAACTCTGATAGAAACTCAGCAAATTCTTTGATAAAGTCAGTATGGTGCCCTGGTGGCCTGTATACAGTAGCCAGCACAAATGTCAACTTACATAATGTTACATAAAGCACCATCACTTCAAAGGAATTATATTTGAAATTCTTTTGAATGATTCTGAATATATTACTATAAATTACAGCAACACCTCCCCCTTTGCCTTTCTGTCGAGGATTGTGTCGATAATCATAACCTTGAGGACTAGATTCATTTAAAGTAATGTAATCGTCTGGTTTTAGCCAGGTTTCTGTCAAACACAGCAAGTCTAGTTTATTGTCTGTGATAATTTCATTTACAATAAGTGCTTTTGAAGAAATAGATCTAATATTCAGTAACCCAAGCTTTATCATTTGTTTATCTGATTTATCTGTGATTTTCATTTTTTGAACATCAATTAAATTTTTACCCTTAAAAGGTTTTGGAAGTTTTTTGTATTTACTAGTTCGAGGTACAGACACAGTCTCTATGTGATAATATCTAGGTGAAAGTGTTTCTATGTGCTGTGAATTATCTGAGTTATGTGACGTGAGGCGGCTAGCAGACGGTCGGTTTAGCCAGTTTGTCTGCGTCCTGATCTGGGCCCTGGTTTGTCATGTTTCAGCTCTAAGACTATTTGCCAAATTTCTAGAGAGAAGAGCTGATGCCATGTGCCTGCTGGGATTATAGGCCCACGGGGCCTTTCCTTAGCGCATGATGGCATATGTTGTACTCCTCTTGCTTAAAGAGTAGAAGGTAATTCACCGAGTGCACTGCTCGTTGGTTTGGACGGGCTGTCTCGTGGGCACTTGCAGCTGTTATGTCTTGGTGTTTGCTCCACCTTGATATGCAATAGGGTGTGGCCCTACAGGCCATTCTGGGCTACCGCCGTCTGCATTCAGTTCTAGTTCTCTGGTGAACTCTGGTTATGTTGTAGGCCCTTTTCCCGGCCTCCATGACTATGTGCCCGCCTTACAGTCTGTCTGTTAGGTTGAGCTTTGTACTTCCCCTCGGGGTTAACTGCGTAATTGTGCTTAGCTCCCTAAGCTGGTATGGTTGTAGACTTCTATGAAGTCTCCCGTTAGACCGGCCCCCAGGCTGGTTTGTGCTCCCCTGGGTCAGGGGTCTTTAGCACAGAGCCTCCTCAGCACCTTGTTAACGGCTGAGCAGATCCTTTGGATGAGTGGTTGTACTCCCCTCATACAAGGGTCCAGAGCGTTTAGCTGAGTTCCGCTCTCCAGGATGCCCATCTCTGCGTGTGGGTTTGAGTTGCTTACTGCCTTTTCGCAGTTGCTCTTTCCTGCTCTCCTCTCTGGAGTTTGCGCTTGGAGATTCTGTATATCAGACAAGGTTGGCTAGGCCAGATTTAGCTTCGCTGGATCTGGCTAGGCCTCCTTGGTGGCAGCGGGATGAATTTTCCCCCCGAGTGACTGGCCGAGGTTCCTTTTGTTCCTTGGCCACATTCCCTTAAAGGGATCCCCCTCTCGGGCTGTTGGTTCCAGATGCTCGAGCAGCCATGGTAGGCTTTTTTCAGAAGGCCTCTTTTAGGCTAAGCTTGGGCTGTTGGCCGTAGGGAATGCTGTCACTGACAGCCTTGGAGTTCTGCCCCCGGTTTTTCCCTGGAACTGCCGGATGTGTGTCCAGACATTTCGACTGGCATTCTCCTCTAGCATGGCGGCATGGGTATATTGTTCCCCATAGCGCAGTCAGCGCAGAGTGGAGTTCCTTTTTGAAAGGGAACGTCTCAGGTTACGTATGTAACCATGGTTCCCTGAGAACAGGGAACGAGACTCTGCGCTTTCATGCCATGCTGCAGGATGCCTGCTACAGTCTCGAAAAGACAAGAAGATGTCGGCTGTTTCCCCAGGCGCTCCCTTTATACGTCACGGTTCATGCCGTTTGACGTGACAGGCTGTCGCCGGCCAATAGGATTGGAGTGTGATGATTTTTGGCATTTCGAGCACGGGTCACGGAGGACGTTCCCCATAGCGCAGTCAGCGCAGAGTCTCGTTCCCTGTTCTCAGGGAACCATGGTTACATACGTAACCTGAGGCGTTTTCCGAATAAAGTTTGATAACATCATTATTGACTTTTGTCTTTGATTTAAACAATCTTGTCTGATTTTTTTTTTTTTAATGTTTGAAGCCATGGTTTTAAGATTCTGCAGCAAATATTTTCTTTCTTCTCAAACTACTTTTGATGTCACTGGTTACACAAAAATTGTCACATTAATACAGGTTACAAAATATTTCCTTGTTTTCTTCTGATAATGAATAAGCTCCCTTATGCAGATGATTTTAACACTGCACTGTTAAAATAAATTATTGTAATTTCACAGGGAATTATTTCATTATTACATTAAAATGCTGTAATTTATTAGAATTTACTGTATATTTAATGCAACTCTGTTGCCAGGAGTTTCCTGTAATTTCACATGACAAAATTACAATTTAACATTGTAATTCAATTTACTGTATATATCCTGTTATTTGTAAATGTTACAATAAAATTCTGTTAAATAATAATAAAAAAAAAAATATTTGTCACAGTCACCAGCTCCAGCACTACGTTTCCCAGCACCCCTTCTGTTCTGCACCTGCACTTCATCATCATCACCCGCACCTGAAGACACTCACCGTCATTATCCCTCATCAGCACTCCCTTTATAAACAGTCACCTTCCTGACCCTGTTAGACCTTGCCGGGCTTTTTTTTTTACAGTATAATAATTGATTGTACAGTTATTTACTGTAATCTACAGGTTGTTACTGTAAAGATACCATGCACCAAATAAAACTTGTGTTACCTCATTTCATTTGCAGAAACCAACTGCCTCAGACTGCCATTTAAATTTAATAGCTAACTTTAATTATATGCTAATAACATATGCACATTATAACTACGAACGCATTTCTTTAGAATAAAAAAAAACAAAACAAACAACAACAACTTAAATAAAAAGATTTTCACTGCAACAGCAACTACAAAGTCATCACCTGTTAATTAAAACAACATGCAGCATATCACCAATGTCACTTGTTCTTCTCCTGAACTTAAGCACAGGCTCTACTCTTCAGCACGATGGTGACCCACAAAACTCAATTTTACAGTAAACTACTGGTAACAGTGTCGCCAGTATATAACTGTTTTTTAACTTACAGTTTGTAACTGTTAAAATACATTTTGTGGGTGTGTCTTTTTATCTTACACCTTTCAACCCCACAGGTTATTGTGTTGGTCTCTTGATTCACTGAATTCATACTGTGTTTTATCTATTGTTACCTTATTAACAGACTGATATTTTACATTATCACCACTGTGAAACTACAGCAAGAGTTCCAACAACAATCAGCTAAAAATAGTTTATTTCTAAACACCATGCACAAAAAAACAGCTGCAGCATTATTTAGACACACACAGGTATCAAAAATCAGCACATCAGTCTCAACAATGGTGGTAATAAAGTTGCATAATTTATTCATGCTGCAGTGCATGCTGGGAGTTTTGTACAATGCTGGCATCCAGCATGCATTGCAACATTAAACTTTTGGATGTCAACATTGTAGAGATTCATATTCTGATTGTTGATGTCTCTGCTGTGCAAGTTTTGCAGAAACTCAAAATATTTTATGCACTATAAGACTTATATATTCTCCTAAATAACTGAAAGGTTGCTGGTTCTTATGCTGTTGAATTACAGATATAGTATAATCAATAAAGATAAAATACCCATTAAAAAACTAAACACTGAAAAAGATCAGTGAATTAAACAAGTCCAAGATGATTACAGCATCATCACAACAGCCAAAAAACCTGACCAACTTTGTGGTTGGCTTTTTTTTGCCATATCAAGAAACACTAAGTTACAGCAGCCAGAGAAAGATAATGGAAAAGAGTCAAGAGCCCAACTAAAGCAGACACCGATCTCCATGATGGTGACTGTAAACTTCAATACATTTTTATTTTCAATAAAACATCAACATCCATAGCTGTTAATTCTCAACAAGAACTTCTGTACATGTATGAAAGAAATAATGTCAAACTGGTTTGTGGCTGAAGTCAGTTGTAGTTTTTGTGTTTCTGCTCATCTCTTTTTAGGCTACGTCTACACTAATCCGGATATATTTGAAAACTGAGTTTTCGTCTAAAAACGCTCCGCGTCCACACTATCATTTTCAAATGTTTTCCAAAAGTTGTTTATCCACACTGAAACGTATGAAAACGCTTACATCCCCCTACTGCGCATGAGTAAAGCTTCGACCGGCGTCATTCCCACTAGCCGTTTATTTACTTTCCGGCTCTTTGAAACTTTGAGGCAATGTTGAGGAAAGGCACTGAGTTTTTTAAATGGACCGACAGTGTGGTGGAGTTGTTGCTGCGAGTAACACAGGAGTATAAAGTGGCCAAAGCAAGCGAGAATGTAGACTGGGAGATGTGTCTTGGCTGAATTGGTCATATGACTGCATCACATGACTAAAAATGCATCATCGTATTCAAAAGCCTCCGTTTTCACAGTCCACACTACGACGCGTAGACGGCGTTTTCAAATGTATCCGTTTTGGAGAGCGTTTTCCAAAAGCTATGTTTTCGTTGACTTAAAACGCTGTCTCAGTGTGGACGGAAGGCCAAAACGGAGAGAAAAATATACGTTTTCAAACGAAAACGTATTAGTGTGGACATGGCCTTAATTAAGTCTGTCAAGTGGGCTAAATTAGTGAACTAATGTAGGAAATAGTGAATGAGGGTATAGGGTGTGATTTAGAACAAAGCCTCTGAGTGTCGACTTTGAGCGATGTTAACTCACAGTATATTCCTGTAGGCTATTTTCTCCAAAATGACAAATATTACCCAGAATGCATTGTTTTCTACAGTATATTACTGTTTTAATGGAAAATGGTTTGTTTTTCTACAGCAAGGTCTAAGAGTGCACCATTGTTGTCCGTTATCTTATGTGTTAATGTTATGTGTGTAAACCTCTGTTCCTGTATCTTCCATTGGAGTGCCTAGTAAAGTTTGACTCTTTGATCTTTATTCCTCGTTGTGTGTATTCCTACACAGCAACTTGTAACAGAAAAACGGACCGCCCTTATGGATGAATGGGCCAAATTCATCGATGTGGCTCAGGAGAGCCACAATTTTTTCTTTTTCATGTCACAGTTTGTTCACCTTGCCATCAAATGCCAGCTGGAGGATGAAGACTTGAAAAAACTTTTCTGGATAGGGACGAACTACCACGGACCCTGCAATGTCCCAGATACCACCGGTTTGAACTGGAAGGAGACACTGCTTAAGTGTTTGGAGTACAAATGGCCCCGATCCGGAACCCCACAGAACCCAGTTCCCAACCAGAGACCCACCACAGATGGAGACGACGACCACGCCGTGACGTCAGAGCCCGCACCAGGAGGAGCGATCGAGTTTGACATCACCCCAGAGCCTGAGGAGTTTCCATCAGAGGAGAAGTTTGAGTCGGTGGTCCCATCCAGCTTCGAGGGAGTAGGTGACGACGAGGGAGGGAGGAGCGTAGGTGAAGGAGTCAGGGTGACGGGTCGAGGAGGAGAGACGAGGACAGATGCTGGAGGCTGAGCCACGGGTCCTTACGCCCCAGAGGAGATGGCTTACAATATTCCCACGATGTAACCACATCATTGAGAGGAGGTGATGGTGGTGTAGCTGGACAGCTCTGGCTGTCCCCCATCTCTCATCAGACGATGAGCAGGTCAGAAGCCCCTTAGCTATTTAACCACTCTATATTGGACTCACTTATCCCTCCCAGCCTCCCTCTCCCACATCCTCTCCTGGAAATGTTGATCGAATCTCCATCTCAGCCTTCTTCCCTGACCTCAGCATCAAACCGCTCCATCTGCCTTCTATCTATGCCGTGGGTTCCTCTTCCATCGCTGAGGCCGCCTTCATTCGTCTCCAAGGTAGCCCTGAGACCATCACCACCATGGCTCCTCCCTCCAGCGTCGCAGCCGATTTCCATCATCCTGGTTGGGGACTGGGCCTCCATCCGGCTCATCCTCCAGCTTCACCATCCTCCTCCTGAACCCCCTCCTGCCCTCCCCTTTGGATATTCCCCTTTGGATATTCCAGGGAGAGGTACTGTCACAGTCACCAGCTCCAGTACTACGTTTCCCAGCACCCTTTCTGTTCTGTACCTGCATGTCCCTCATCAGCACTCCCTTTATAAACAGTCACCTTTCTCACCATTGTCCGTTATCTTACGTGTTAATGTTGTGTGTGTAAACCTCTGTTCCTGTATCTTCCATTGGATTGCCTAGTAAAGTTTGACTCTTTGATCTTTATGCCTCGTCGTGTGTATTCCTACACAGCAACTTGTAACAATATTGTGTTAATGGTCAAAAAAAGATGCCACCATCATAGTGGTAGTGTTGCTTTAGTTGGGCTTTTCACCCTTTATTTTTTTTTTAGATAGTTAGCTATTAAGCAAACACTTGTGTAACACAGGTCAGAATTGAGCTGATCACAAAAAAATAAATTAATAAAGTAATTTGTAATAATTATTTTCTCACTTAAATAATTGAAAGGAGGAATACAATGTGTTATTAAAGTTGTTCTGCTGTGCTGTGAATGAAAAAAAAATGAAGACCTTACCTTTTTATATTTTAATATTAATATATAATAAGTAATATAATATAATAAGTTATCATGAGCATTGTAATGTTTAAAACAGATGTCTTAACAAATGTCAGGAGACAGGGAAGATTTTAAAACGAGCAGTTCATTCATAAATACACAAGATCGCTGTGGAAATCCAAACCGGAAGTCAAAAGACAACGAGTGAAGCGTTGAAAAGGGGCAGAGCTACATGAGGTCTATATGACGGGCGCTATGTATGACGTCACAGAGATGAGACAAAATGATCACATGGAGAGCACGCGCGTCGCAGATTGCGGGTGTTATCAAAGTGGATCAAAAGGCAATTATAACAATCATCCTTGTTTAATATGCATAAATAATATGTTTTATAATATTATGATGTTTTTCAAATACAGTAGGTTTATTTACCATGTATGTTTATTTAAAATATTCCATTGTTTGATTAGCATTAATGACAAATATTTCATTAGGCTACTGTCCCTTTAACAGTTCATCCTAGTATTTACCATGGTTACTAGTTTTGGTTACACTTTATTTTAAGGTGTCTTTACACTGTAATTATACATTTAAGTACTGAGTAATATTAAGTAACTACATGCACTTACTATAGGGTTTGGATTAGGGTTTGGCTTGGTTTTGGGTTATATGTAACAATGACACTGTAAAATAAAGTGTTACCCTAGTTTTTGTAACCCTAAATAACACTTTATTACTATTTTTTGTGCTATTTTCTATATGATTTATAATGAATGTGATGGCTCATACAAACTTTCTAACTTTATTGTAGGATGAAAAACTAGGGACTGCTATTTTATAACCTCACATTACACAATTTATTTTTTAGTGATATTCTAACATTTTATATGTAACTAAATTGGGACAGTGTGTCAGCCATTTGAGGAATACATTTGGTCATGGCTTAATAAGAAATGTGAAAATGTGGGTCCCACAGCCAAACCAGTTGAAAACCACTGGTATCTGATTCTTCTAAAGTGGACATATATATAAGACTTTCTTTTTCTATATAACTGTTTGTCTAGATTTTACAGTGTATGTTAAAGAGGTCAGCACTAGCACACAGCACTGTGATGGAGTGGTAAAGCCACCTTATATAGGGATTCCATTCTTTAAATTCACCATGACAACAGCGACTCACTCGTCACATAACAACTGAATCCTTACAAAACAAGAAGTTCTGATGATGGATTTCTCTCTAAACACACTCATTTACCATAATGATAGTGTGCAGGGTCAACTACACTTTGATATTTTGTATTACAGACAGTTCTAGAAAAGTGACACATTTCACTAACTACACACATATTCATTTTAGTTTAACTTTCACAACCTGCAAAGGGATTGTTGAAATTAGGAAACACTGACACCTAGGGGCCATGTGAGAATACTGCTGTCAGAAAACTTTCACTGATTTACTAACAGTTTTGTCACATATGTACTTTATCCTTCATACATCATACTTTATGGGTGTGTGTGTGGGTGGGGTTGGTTGAAATAACATTAACCATCATAATAACTTTATGTTTTCATCGATATAGGCCTATGCTAATTCAATAAATATTCATTGTATTATCGTCATCCTTAAAAGAGTAAAACAAAAACTCCCAACAGGAATAAAACATTTTAACATGTGTACATCATTGTATTCATTATTTTGTGCTCAAACAATATATGGCAATGATTCAGACAACCGTTAAGGTCAGATGAATTAGCATGTTCATTAGCATTCATTCACTAAATCATCATGTATTTTGTGTACAGTATTGTTATGAAAGCTAACACTTGGTGTAGCAAGGTTAGTAGATATGGGAAGAAGGAGGCGGGAACCGGCGAACATTCAACGTAACTTTAATTAAAAAATAAACAAACAACAAAACGAAAGTAATGCCGGCAGACCCTCGCGGATGTCTGCCGGCCACACAAACATAATAAAACATAAAATAAAGTCCAGGCCTGGTCCTCTCTCGTCCTTCACTGATGTCGCTCCTCCTTTTATGCCTCCGGAGCTCCTCCGTGAGAGACTCGAGGCCGGCACGCCTCGCAGGTGACGCTCATTATCACTCACGTCACCGGCCTCGCGCCGTTCCCTTACGGCTCTCGCCCGCCCTGCTCGTCACATACCCCCAACGCCCCTCGCAGGCCGGGGGGTACCTCCGAGACTGCGCTTTACTCCCCCATGGGGCCTGTCTCGGCGGCCGCAGCACCTGGGGGTAAGGACAGACGAGACGAGAGAAAGGAGACGAAGCAAGGGGAGCGACAGGACGAGAGAGGGGTGAGACGAAAAAGAAAGAAAAAAAAAAAAAAAATGCTGGGTCCGGCTCCCAGACACACTGCCGCTCGGTCCTCAGCCTGCCAAGAGGCTCTTCTTCGCGGTGCCATGCGGTGGCACTGGACGCTCGGTGGACGGCCCGATCCTCGACCGCCTCCTGGCGGCCGGCGATGGCTCCTCCGACTGAGGGCAGCCGGCAGCGAGTCCCCCGTCCCCTGCTCCTCCCCTTCATGGCGGACGGCAGCAGGCTCCGGCCCACGGCAGACGGCGGCGACTCCTCCGCTCCCTCCAGGTCCAGGACAGCAGCCACCCCACCTCGTCCCAGGAGCACGGCATCCGGGTCTCCGTCCCACCTTTCACAAGGCTCCAGCACCACCGCCTCGGGCAGCCTTTCGCGGTCTTCACTTCCGCGCTGCCCGAACTCCGCAGCACTGCGATCCCCCTCAGCAGCGAGGGCTCTCCGACAGCATGTCCCTCCTTCCTCCCGGGTTTCGGCACCATTGTAACAAGGTTAGTAGATATGGGAAGAAGGAGGCGGGAACCGGCGAACATTCAACGTAACTTTAATTCAAAAATAAACAAACAACAAAACGAAAGTAATAATAAAACATCCTCAAACATAATAAAATATAAAATAAAGTCCAGGCCTGGTCCTCTCTCGTCCTTCACTGATGTCGCTCCTCCTTTTATGCCTCCGGAGCTCCTCCGTGAGAGACTCGAGGCCGGCACGCCTCGCAGGTGACGCTCATTATCACTCGCGTCACCGGCCTCGCGCCGTTCCCTCACGGCTCTCGCCCGCCCTGCTCATCACACTTGGCCTTGAGTAGAGTTAAACAGTTAGTTAGTTCACACAAAAATGAAAATTATGTCATCATTTACTCACCCTCATGTCGTTCCAAACCTGTAAGACTTTCGTTCATCTTCAGAACACAAATGACTCAAGGATGTTGTACGTTTTCGAGGCCTTTGAGTTCAAAGGTTTTAATTGTCAAAAAAATTTGAAATGTTTCTGCTGCATCAGAACGAAGCTTAGGGGAACGAAATACCCACTGTGCCACACCAGCCAGAGTATACCTTGGTGTGAACACAGGACAAGATGACTTGAGAACCCGGTGTGGAGGGCAGATCAAAGCTGTAATATCTTATGCAAGTATATGCATCTCATGAAAGCCAGCTGCATCACAGACCTCTTGAAGGGAAGCCCCTGATAACAGCGCCTTGGAGGATGACACTCCTCTGGTCAAGTGGGCAAATTGCACACCTCATATGCTTAAGAGATAGTCTCCACAATGTTTAGAGGCAGGGGAACCCTTCTTAAGTGGTTCGAAGGAAACAAATAATAAATGGGAGTTTCTCCAGAGGGCCATCTCTAAAAGGCATGTGGAAGACAGCAATGGCTGCCACACAGACCTTTAGCGTAGATGGGGAAAGACCATCAGAGAAATGGCTCTGGAGGAACTCCAGCACTGAAGCAACTGGGTCCAACTGTAATTCTTTGTACCATAAAGGAAACACATTCCACTTTAGGGCATAACGTTTTCTTGTGGAGGAAGCTCTAAAGTTTATATTGGTCTCAAAAACCTTGGTTGAGAGACCAGTGCTCAGAAGCTGGTCCCCCTCAGGGCTTATGGATTAGACCCCCAGCTTGCGACAGCAGGTCTTGTCTGATGGGGATCTCACAAAGGGGTGCCTGCTAGGAGTGCTATGATGTCTGAGAACCAGACTCGGGCCGACCAGTATGTGGCTACTAGGAGTAGACTGAACCCACACAGCAAAAGGACTCCGTGGCAGATCCACCGTGGAGGTATCGCGCAGAGGTGGAAAGCCCAGGGCTCAAAAAGTAAAAGTCCTGCCATATTTTTTTTCCCACCCACTGAAGCAGTGTTAAAGTTAATGAGATAATTAAGTAATTAATTGAGTGATGATTGAGCATTATTGAAGACACCTGATGATAACAAGCAGAATCACCAAAGAAATTCCGATATTAAAAAGTGAAGGGTCAAGAGCCCAACTAAAGCAAACCATGACCTCTGTGATGGTGGCTTAAAAATTGTGATTATCTCCTTTGGCGATTCTGCTTGTTATCATCAGGTGTCTTCAATAATGGTCAATCATCACTCAATTAATCACTTATTATCATTATCAATTATCTCATTAACTTTAACAGCGCTTCAGCGGGTGAAAAAAAATATATAGCAGGACTTTTACTTTCTGACCCCTGGACTGCCTTAGGGAAGCACGCTTACTCAGGGGTGTCGGAATGGCCTATTTCGCACTCCGTGGACAGCCGTTCGTGGACACTCCGCACCGCCCCCTAGCGTCCGCAATCCATACAGGAACATCCTATCTGTCCACTTTCGGCCTATTTTGCACTCCGTGTACGGCTGTTCGTGGACACTCGACGTCGCCCCCTAGCGTTGGCTCCCCGTACAGGAACGTCCTTTCTGTCCCCTTTCGGCCTATGCCAGAGGTAAGGATGAAAACGTACACTTGGCCGCTCATTTAAGAAGGAAACGGGCGTCTATTTGTTGCAGCGCTCCCTCCGAGTTACTAGACGTACAGTGGCAATCTAAATGAATGGGGTGCCACCAACGACCTAAATTCCCTTCGCTGCCTTAGGGAAGTGCCCTTACTCGGGGGTGTCGGAACGGCCTATTTCGCACTCCTTGGACAGCCGTTCGTGGACACTCCGCACCGCATCCTAGCGTTGGCGCCCCATACAGGAACGTACTATCTGTCCACTTTCGGCCTACTTTGCACTCCGTGTACGGCCGTTCATGGACACTCGGCGTCAGCGTCCTGGAACAGCCGTCCACGAGTGCAAAATAGGCTGTTCTTGGCGGCGGGGGTAAGGGAGTTCCCTAATAGGGGCAAGGGAACCGGCCGTTCGTGGCCCGCGCCGCCCATAGGCTCTGACGGCCACGGGACGTCTAGGGGGTCGGAGGGAGCGATGCTCGCCGTGGAAACCCGCTCCCCCATCTCCTAGCGCGCGGGGGGGTGGTTTCGGCCTTACCCCCAGGGCAAGGCCTAAACCTCCTGCCGACCGACGACCCTTCATCGCCTGTCCACGAACGGCCTAAACCTCCCCCTGACCAACCTTCCTCCACCATAGTCTTCCTCGCGTCCACGGACCGCCCGAACCTCCCCCTGACCACCTAAACTCCCCCAAAACGACCGCCCGGGGCGGGAGGCAGTCAGGGTTAGGGGCGGGGGGGCCCAGGCGGGTAAGGGTTAGGGTTAGGGGCGGGGGGGCCCAGGCGGTTAGGGTTAGGGGGGCCCAGGCGGGTAAGGGTTAGGGGCGGGGGGGCCCAGGCGGTTAGGGTTAGGGGCAGGGGGGCCGAGACAGACGGTTAGGGTTAGGGGCAGGGGGGCTGAGACGGTTAGGTTTAGGGACAGGTCAAGTGGATTGCCTGTACACAAGTTGGTGTACACAGGTGGCTTACTGGGTCCCCGTCAGATAGACTGCAGGTGGGAGGCCGCTTCCCTTGCCCGCAAACCTCCCAGTTTACACCTATTCTACACAGACCGTTTAGGCTGTTTGGGAATTCTGCAGTGACTTTTATGGGATTTTTGACTTGAAAAACATTCAAATGATGCATATTTTTGTACACAGGTGGCTTATTATCGACTTCCCTTACACGCAAACCTCCCAGTTTACACCTATTCTACACAGACCGTTTAGGCTGTTTGGGGATGCAGCTTATTTGACAGTGAGTTTCATTTTATGGGAATTTTTGACTATTATACTAAATTATTGAAATTGTATATATTTTTGTACACAGGTGGCTTATTATCGACTTCCCTTACCCAAAAACCTCCCAGTTTACACCTATTCTACACAGACCGTTTAGGCTGTTTGGGGTTTCTGCTTATTTGATAGTGACGGTGAGTTTCATTTTATGGGATTTTTGACTTTGAAAAATCTTGAAATGATGCATATTTTTGTACACAGGTGGCTTATTGACTTCCCTTACCCGCAAGTCTACCACTTTATATCTATTCTACACAGACTGTTTAGGCTGTTTGGGGTTTCTGCTCATTTGATAGTGACGGTGAGTTTCATTTTATGGGTTTTTTGACTTGAACAACTTGAAAGTATGCATATATTTGTATACAGGTGGCTTCCCTTACCTGCAAGTCTCCCACTTTCTATCAATTCGACACAGACCCTGTAAGATGTTTGGGGATGTCCAGGTCAAGTGGATGGCCTGTACACAGATTGCACAAGTTGGATAAGTTACAGTTGTTGTGATGACCCGCCAAATAGGCTGGAAGGGGACCAAAGCGCATTCCGTGGACAACCACTGGTCACCCTCCCACTCTTAACTTATCCGACAGGGCCCCCCTAGGCCATCTGTGGATTTGCCCCTTTTGCTTTCCACGCATCCCACTCCCTGCCTATTCTACATAGGCTGTTGGTGTACAGCCAGGGGCCCAAACTGTACGTGGGGCCCCAGGGACAGCTTGTTGAGAGGAAGGGTCTCCCGCACGCAGGGACCCGTTTTTAGGTCGCTTTGTTACAATCTCTCTCTCGGGCCTCTTGCTGTCATAGGCAGAGAGACTCTTTTCAATGGGAACCGAAAAGGGAGAAGAATTTTGCACTGCGAAAAAACATGCTTGGGAACCATCCTGAGCCCCGAAATCCAGGACCTGGAACCGAGGGCCCCTGGACTACCACGATGTCGAGTTCGGAGTCCCTGCGACCTTTTGACCCCTGGCTTCCCGCGCATCCCACACCCTGCTTATTCTACGTAGGCTGTCGGTGTACATACAGGCTCCCGGGGGGCCCGAACTTCGCGGTTCTGCTAGTCTGCTGGACCAAGTTCGGGGTCTCTGGGACCTTCTGACCCCTTGCTTGTTCTATCACACAGGTCAAATACAGGGAAACTTGAATATATTTGTACACAGATGGCTTACTGGGTCCCTGGCAAATTGGTCGCAGCTGGGAGGCGGCTTCCCTTACCCGACAGCCTCCCACCAGCTATCTATCCAATGAGGACCCCGTAGGATGTTTGGGGTTGCTGCTCGTGTGACGGTGACCATGCGTTTCATTTTATGGGTTTCGTGACTTGAAAAACTTGAATATATGCATGTGTTTGTACACCGATGGTAGCTTCCCTTACCCTGCAGCCTCCCACCTGCCATCTATTCGACGAGGAGCCCGTAGGATTTCTGGGGATGCTGTTCCTTTCCCAGTGACAGTGGGTTTTTAATTTATGGGTTTTATGACTTAAAAAACCTATACATATATTGGTATATACAAGTTCGGAGTCCCTGAGACCATCTGACTCCTTGCTTTGTTCTATCACACAGGCCTCTTCCTCCAGATACACTTTCCAGTAAGTCGTGGCCAAATCACTTACTTCTCTTCTCCTCCAAAACCTAACCACCTCACACTGGACCTGCACCCTAAACCTAACCATCTCAGCCCGCCTGCACCTAAACCTAACCATCTCCCACTGGACCTGCACCCTAAACCTAACCGTCTCAGCCCTCCTGCACCTAAACCTGACCATCTCCCACTGGACCTGCACCCTAAACCTAACCGTCTCACCCGTCAGTCCCTGAGACCTTCTGACTTACACTTTCCAGTAAGAAGCAGCTAAAATTACTCGCAAATGGACCGGGCCACCCGGGCTGCAATTTCGAGTAAGCGCACTGGAAACGCATGCATTCTTACTCAAAAATGCACCGGGGGCGGCGCTGGTGCATTTTCCAGTAACTGCGCATTCTCAGCCTGCCCAGTATGCAAACTTACTCCGAAATTCTTCCCTGTGTGGAAAGCGCTCCCCCTTGTACACGCGCGGCCTATCCGGCAAGGGTACGTAGGCCGTTCGGGGATGCCCCCAAAACGCCCACCCGAGGGCGCCCCCCGGCCCTCCGTCGCCCGCCGGGGGGCGCCACGGGCCGTTTCCCAAAATTTAGGTCGGAAGGGTACGGATAGGCTGTCCCTGTACACCCCGACCCAACACCACCCCCGCTGGTGGACACGCACCGACTATCGCCAGAAAAAAAACCTTACCCCTGGAGTAAGGGAAAAACAGACAATGGACATCAAAATAAGTGGCAGGTGGGTGTACAAAGACAGTCACCCTGTCCTCACACATGCTATCGGTACAGTGGCCTCTTAAGCCTAGGGGCACAATTTCCACCAACTAACTACATGCCCTAACTCCCCTAAGGGCATGGCGCTCCGTGGGAGCGTACGCGAACGGCCTGTTCTGCATGCCGCGGACAGCCATTCGTGGGAGGTGCGCGCCGCCCCCCAGGGATTTTTGGGGGCCACGCCGGGGCGGGGGTCCGAAAATCCTGGCTCCCGGACACGGTACCGGCTGCGGCCACGGGGTGGAGCGCTTCTCCACGGACATCGTAAACGTCCCCTTTTGGCCTAAGTGGTTCCACGGATGTCCTAAACGTCCCCTTTCGGCCTAGATTTTTTCCACCGACATCCTAAACGTCCCCTTTTGACCTAAGTTTTTCCACGGACGTCCTAAATGTCCCCTTTCGGCCTAGATTTTTTCCACCAAAGTCCTAAACGTCCCCTTTCGGCCTAGATTTTTTCCACCAAAGTCCTAAGCGTCCAGTTTCAACCTAACTCTCGCCACCAAAGTCCTAAACGTCACCTGTCGTCCTATGCCAGAGGTAAGGGGCAAAACGTACACTTGGCCGCTCACTTAAGAAGGAAATGGGCGTCCATTTGTTGCAGCGCTCCCTCCGACTGACTAGACGTACAGTGGCAACTTAAATGAATGGGGTTTTTCCCACCAACGACCTAGTTTCCCTTCTCTAAAGTGTGACCCAACTTTCACCAGAAGCATTTACTCAACATCTAACTAACCTTTCCGGCTATTTCAATGGAGTTCAGAAACTCCTCCTTTGTGTCTTCCAGGATATCAATCAGATCCTCCCCAGCAAAGGTCTTCTCTTTCAGTGTCTCCAGCGTAGCACCCACTTTCTTCCAGAACTCTTTAAGATCAAGCAGAATTTGTTGAATTTGATCAAGACTCTTCTGGACTTCCTCCAGGTGGACAGGATCAGGTATCGCACCTGAACAAACAACATACAACAGATTCTGATTCATGATGTGCACACAGATGCATTTACTGTGTGTTTCTGATCCTTAAAAGCACAGAGAGACTCTCACCCTGTTGTATTTTGCAATTGGCCAACTTCAGCTGAAGATCAATCAGTCTGATTTTGATGTCCCACTCTTGGTTTAGAGGACCATTATTTTCAGAGACATTTTTTTTCAGCTCCAGTTCAAGCTCGACCAGAGCATCCTCCACAGCCTTCATCTCGACAGTGTGTTTCTTTACATTTTCGTTGGTCTTTTTCTGTTCTTGAACCACATCAGTTGTGCATGTTTCCACTCTTTGGGTTTGATGTTCATACCTGAATAATATGAGGCATGTACAGTGATATAGTCTGGATTTCACAAACACAACAACACACTGACTCTGGCAAACTGTTTTGTCTTTAATACATGCCCAGGATATGAATTCTTGATAACAATTCAGTCAACTAAACTAGTAAAAATATTATTCTCGATATCAAGAATTTGTATTCATAGGAATATGGCAAGCCATTTTTACATTAATTCTTGATTTAAACAACTCAGTGTTCACTAGTTAAAATGCTAATTCTTGATATCAGGAATTAGATTTCTTCTAGTAACAATGGCATTTTTTGATATCAGGAATTACATTTTCACTAGTAAAAATGGCATTTCTGATATCTGAAAAAGTATTTCTGATACCAATATAATTTCAGAAATCTAATTCATACTACACTGTAAAAAAAGTCAGTAAAATATACAGCAAAACACCGTCAAATTCCAACGGTAATGGAGCGTAAAACCAAAAACTTCCTTTTACTGTATTAAATAGATTGAATAACCGTTAATTGTGAGACTGGATAAAACTTTGTTTTTTACTGTAATAAAATGTTGAAATTATAAATATTTTCTGTGAAAACAAATAAATATGCATACATTTTACAATTAAATATTGTAATGTCGAAAATGTCTAAAAACCTTAGATTTTATGGTATTATTTGAGTAAAACTACATCTTTTGGGGTTGTGCACATTGGAATTCACAGTATAAATCTGTAGATTTTTAAGCAAACAAAAACATTCATTTTTACAGAAGCAAGATGTTAAAGAATCCCACTAAACACTGGACGTCGGATAGACGTGCAGATCATGTTATATTAGGTCCGTCGGTCCATGACCATTTCTGAACATCTATTCGACGTCCAAACTACACAGTTAAAAAAAAAACTGTTAAATTTACGGTAAAATACCGGCAGCTGTGGTTGCCAGGAATATACCGTGAAAAAAATTTGGAATCTGTAAAAGACAATACGGTATACTGGTTTTGTAACCCTAAATTTTACAGTACACAACATATTTTTTTACCGAAATCATGGTAAAAAAAAACTAATATATTTGTCAATTATACAGGTCCACTATTTGGACGTCCAACCATGACCCAACTTGGACGTCATCTTGACGTTCAACATTTGACCTTTGAACGGGGTAATTTTTTTGGATGTCATTTGGACGTCAATAACAGATGCAGGAAATTGACATGATTAATATGTAATATTTGTTTTATAGGGCCTATCAACATGATTAATACATGAAGAGCTCAGATGCAAAAGCCTCTAAGTGCCATCTGAAATTTTCTTCTAGAATTATCATTTTTATCAAGCTTGTATATTTAAGTTCAATAATTTCACTTAAATGGCAATGCAAATTACCTATTAATTGTCATTTAAGTGAAAGTACTTAACTATACCACAGCAAAATCCCCAGTGTTAAATTAACACCCAAAGTGAACATATGAGTCCATCTTACTGGGTGTTAAAAAGTAACACTGAAGCAGTGTTAAAGTTAATGAGATAATTGATTGATGATTGAGTGATAATTGACAATTAGTGGAGACACCTGATGATAATAAGCAGAATCACTGAAGAAACAACAAGAGAAAAAGAGAGAGACACAACAACTACAACTGACTTCCAGCCATTAAACATTATTACACTTATTATTAACCAGTTTGATTTGATTTCTGTCACACATCAACAAAAGTTCTTACTGAGAATGAACAGATGTTTAGATGTTAATGTTTGAATGAAAGTTTAGTTTGAAGTCACCATGATGGTGAAAAGCATTTCCTTTAGTTGGGCTCTTGACTCTATTTATTAACATTAATTTATCTCTGGCTGCTCTAACTTTGTGTTTGTAAAGCACGTTTGTTATGGCCAGAGAAACTATGATCTGGGCTGTGTTTCCCAATAGTGATGTGAGCTAAAGTTAATCAATTTAGGTTTACAATGCTTTGGGAATCACAGTCATGGTGGTTTTGTTTAGATGCTGACATTCTCTTTGTGAAATGGTCAGATTCATTGGTGACGTCCAGTATTGACGGTCAAATAGATGTTATATTATTTATTTTCAGTAAATGTGTTATCACTTGAAATTCTGAAGAGCTTACCAGAAAGAAATAATAGAACATCTATACGACTGACAATACTGGACATCACCAATGAATCTGACCATTTCACAAAGAGAATGTCAGCATCTAAACAAAACCACCATGACTGTGATTCCCAAAGCATTGTAAACCTAAATTGATCAACTTTAGCTCACATCACTATTGGGAAACACAGCCCAGATCATAGTTTCTCTGACCATAACAAATATGCTTTACAAACACAAAGTTGGAGCAGCGAAAGATAAAATAATGTTCATAAATAGAGTCAAGAGCCCAACTAAAGGAAATGCTAACTAAACTTTCATTAAAACATTAACATCTAAACATCTGTTCATTCTCAGTAAGAACTTTTGATGATGTGTGACAGAAATCAAATCAAACTGGTTAATATCAAGTGTAATAATGTTTAATGGCTGGAAGTCAGTTGTAGATGTTGTGTCTCTCTCTTTTTCTCTTGTTGTTTCTTCAGTGATTCTGCTTATCATCAGGTGTCTCCACTAATTGTCAATCATCACTCAATCATCAATCAATTATCTCATTAACTTTAACACTGCTTCAGTCTTACTTTTTAACACCCGGTAAGATGGACTCTTATGTTCACTTTGGGTGTTAATTTAACACTGGGGATTTTGCTGTGGTATAGTTAAGTACTTTCACTTAAATGACAATTAATAGGTAATTTGCATTGCCATTTAAGTGAAATTATTGAACTTAAATATACAAGCTTGATAAAAATGATAATTCTAGAAGAAAATTGGCATCTGAGCTCTTCATGTATTAATCATGTTGATAGGCCCTATAAAACAAATATTACATATTAATCATGTCAATTTCCTGCATCTGTTATTGACGTCCAAATGACGTCCAAAAAAATGACCCCGTTCAAAGGTCAAATGTTGAATGTCAAGATGACGTCCAAGTTGGGTCATGGTTGGACGTCCAAATAGTGGACCTGTATAATTGACAAATATATTAGTTCCCTTTCGAAGGGAACTCAACTCTGCGTTGCCACGCTTTGGGGAACGTCACACGTGACTCAGTGTCTGAAAAACCAACTATCCAACAACTCCAATGCTCATTGGCCGGCGACAGCCTATGACGTCATAAGGGCGCGACCCGGAAGTATAAAAGCGCGCCCGCGGGAGCAGTCATTATCTTTTCGTCTTTCAGGGACTGCCTGTGTCTTGCCACTGTCCGTTTCTCTAATTCAAACTGTGAGTATCTTAAACTATGTCTGAGGGCAAAAGTTTTAGGAAGTGTGCGGATCCTTGTCCGAGGTTTCTGACCCCGGAGGATCCTCACAACCTATGTGTGTTATGTCTGGGAGAAGAGCACGCACGGTCGGCGTTTGAGAACACTGGCTGTGAGCTGTGTGAGCGTTTTCCCATGAGAACGCTCCGTTCCCGCCTGACGCTTTTCTCGAGGGGAGAGACGTCTGCACCTGTGCCCGGTGGATCTGGTCCTGCTCGTGCTGAGGCCGAGCGGCGGTTGCATTCATGGGCGTCACAGGTGGAGCTCGTCGCTAAGTTTGAGAGAGGTGTCACGGTCTCTCAAGCTCAAACGGCGGCTGGCGGGGATGAGCTTCTGGATGACGATGATGCCATCTCCTTGACATCATCGGATCCAGGAGCGAGTGCTCTTCTGGCTGAGAGCCCCCGAGAGCAGGAGATGGCTTTGGAAGAGGGAGAAGTGACTGAGGTTGCTTCTTTCCCCTCCAATCCTCCCTGTCCAGCATATGTGGAATTATTGGAGGTTGTGGAACGAAAGAGCCCGTTCGTGGCAGATTGGACGAAAGGTTTCTATCCGACCACAACCCTATAATTCCTGCGAGCCTTCCATTCCTTCCCGACCTACATGTTGAGGTGGGGAGGGCATGGAAGAACCCATACTCGGCCAGGATTCATTGCATCAGCGGGGGAATTTCGCTGATGTGGAGGAATTGGGCCAGCATGGGTATGTGTCGATGCCCCCCATTGACGAGACGTTTGCCAACTATCTCGTCACGTGTAGCGCGCCGACACTGAAAGCTCCGGTTCTGCCGTCTAAACCCCTTAAGATGACATCTCGTTTGAACGGCAGAGCATATGCTGCTGCGGGTCAGGCTGGTGCTGCTTTGCACACAATGGCGGTGTTGCAAGCGTACCAGGCTGACCTGCTGAAGGACCTGGATCAGGGGCAGGGTTTGTCCCCTGATGCGGTGGCTGAGCTGCGCCAAACTACGGATTTGGCTCTCCGTGCCACTAAGCAAACGGCCGCCTCGATTGGAAGATCGATGGTGGCAATGGTGGCTACGGAGAGGCACCTTTGGTTGACCATGGCGGACATCGGGGAGAAAGAGAAGGGCTCTCTCCTCGATGCCCCGGTCTCGCCATCTGAACTTTTCGGCGGTTCCGTTGAGACGGTCGTTGGAAAGTTTAGGGAGGCGAGGGCGCGCTCAGCAGCATTTAAGAGTTTCATACCGCTCAGGTCCGATTCTGGGCCCAGACAACCGGGAGGCTCTGGTCTGCCTCGAGCCGAGGCTCAGAGGCAGGGTCAGAGATCCAGCGTCGCCGCTTGAACACCTCCTCCACCTTGGAGTAGGTCTCAGAAGCGGCGGGATGCGAAGAAAAGGAGAGGTGATCTGAGGGAGGTGATCGATCGGCGGCGTGATCAACGCCGCTGATTGCTCTCCTCTCTGGGCGAGGGAGGATTTGGTACTTTCCTTCGCCCCTTTTCTTCGTCCTCCCGTGATATGTTTTTAATTTTAATCTGTGCACGTTCAGGATAACACCTTTGAACAGTCAGGCCGGTGGCCGGCCCATGATGAAACTTTTTCTGAAGGCCCGCCTTCTGGCTTGATAGTGATAAGGTTCGTAGGCTTATGGAACCGGGGATATCATTCTTCTACTATGAAAGTACGTGGAAGGAATCTCTGGTCTTCGAGCCGTGGGAAGGTAAGACAAGGTCTGATTTAATCGCTTAAATGTTCAACCTTGTTTTTATTCCTGTATTGTTTCCTGAATGTGTAACAGTAATTATGTAATGGGGGTTTTTTGGGCAAAAAACTGGAGTGTTGAGACTGACTGAGCGAGCCACAGAATGGCTGCTGTTCAGTTTTCTCTCTGTATGTTCTGCCGTTCGACTGTTGTCAGTATAGTTTGAGCTGGCGCTCATCACTTCAGTTTATGCGTTTGTGGCGTTCCTAACTGGCCGCCCAGCGCGATGGCTGTGATCTTTGCTGTATTTCTTATCTGAATTTCGAGGTAGAGATCAGGCTTATTATAGCGCCTGTTATTTTGAATAGGCCTGTATGTTTTTGGCCAGGCTAGAACTAAGTGTATGTATGGTGTATGTATAATTAATTCCCATATGTATTTTAGTTTTGGCCTTCTCCTGAGGGAGTGGCTGAATTTTTTGCCCAGATTATCCCATTGCTTATGTAGGTGCAACAATGAGTATAACAGCTAGGTTTTTAGACTGCTTTGTTAGAGACCTGATGCTGTTTCTCAGGTGGTAGGCCCTTATCTTTGCGTAGATAAGTTTATGCTATTATGTTGCTAGGCCCCACTCTCTAGAACATTCATGCTGAGAGGAAAAAATATTTTCTTCCGAGCCACTTGATATTTTCAAGTTTGAGTTGACTATGCCAGCATTTTAGCTCTGTCCTCTAAGGCTTGGAACAGATTTGAGAATCTGTAGCAATGATTTTATTTTTTCTCTCTGTCATATGGCGTGTATTTCAAAGTTTCCTTTGAGTTCTAGACGCTTGCCCTACATTTGGTATGTGAGCTTGATATGCTGCCACAGGTTGGCACCCGCTTATGATAGTAGGCTTTCTAAAAAGCAGCCTCTATGTAAGTGCTTGGTGAATCCTTTCCCCAGGGTTACTGAGTGCATCACCTGTTGGATTGCATACTCAGGGTAGCTAGATCACTTTTTGAGAAAAGTTAGTATCTGTCAGCTCCCTTTCAGTTATCTGTTTATCAGCTATATTGCATATAACGGTGATTGTAGGCTAGACTGTTCAGCCTCCTTCTAGTTAGCAATAGTTTTATACTGCTGTGTAATAGATTTCAGTCTGCTCACATACTGTTTTTTGGTTTTACACTGCTTCAGGCCCTGCAGCATGTTGTTTGAGGTAGCAGGCTCAACTAGCCTCCCTTAAGCCATGTTGGTTGTGTATGGTTCCCTTTAGTCACAGAACTTAGGGTACTTTGCCTGTTTGGAAAGTGTAGCCTAGCACAGGTAGCAGTTAGCTTCCCATAGTTTATTGGGTTAGAGCTGGTTCCCTGTAGCTTGGTTCCCTGGAAATTCAGGAACTGAAGCCACGTGTCATTGAATCGGCAGGCCCCTTCAGGCCTCCTTTTTAGTTTACGTGTTGGCACAGATTGTGTTTTTCTGTGCGGCTCTGGATGAGATGTCAGTAGTGAAACCTTACTGAGGTTTGGTTTAACCTATTGTTGCCTCTGAGTCGATGATTCTAGTTGAGCTAAGAGCCACCTAGCGCTTAGGTTAGATCTTTGTGCTCCTGGAAACGGCCACGAGACTTACGCCATGTGTCCTGAAGGATGATAAGCCTGCGGGCCGCCTTTATTGGACATACTGGTGTTTGTTTTGGGTGTATTTCTCCCTGAGAACAAGTCATATACACTTTCGCTGGCCAGGGGCCCAAGTGGTAGATTCAACCCCCTCTTTTGCGGGTTGTTTACCTGGCTTGGGACCTAAACACTTCCACAAGCTGATGCCACGTGTTTGTTGAGGTTATAGGCCTTCCAGGCCTTCCTTAATACGTGTTGGCGTACGCTGTACTCCTCTTGTTTAAAGAGTAAAAAGTGTTTTTTACTGAGTACACTGCTTGTCGGTTTGTGTTGGGTGGATTATTTAGGAGCACTGTGCAGCTTTCCCACGGCTGCCATGGAAGTTATCTGTCTCTGTACGTTAGACAGGTTTTCAGAAAGGCGTTTTACTAAAACGGGTCGTTTCTGGAGTATACTTCTGTTGTCATGTTGTAAGTCCCTCCCGGGCCTCCATGATTATGTGCTCTTGGCATAGTCTACCTGTTAGGTGAGCTCTGCGCTTCCCCCTTGGGGTTGAGTTTGGTAATAGTGCTTAGCTCCCTAAGCTGGTTATGATGGTTAGGCCTTCATCAGGCCCCATCTTTAGAATCAGCCCTAGGCTGGTTTGTGCTCCCCTTTTGCAGGGTTTTCAGCGCACAGCCTCCTCAGTGCGTTAATTAAGCACTGGGTAGATCCTAGGTGAGCGGATAATCTCCCCTCGATATGAGGGTTCATAGCATTCTGCTGAGTTCTGCTCTCCAGGATGCCCGTCTCTACGCGTGGGTCTGAGCTGGTTTCTGCCTTTTTGCAGTCACTCTTACCTATTTTCTTCTTCAAGAATGCATTCTAGAGGCTCTGTATTCAGACAGGGTTGGCCTGGGCTGAGTCTGTTCCCATATAAAGACCAGGCCGGCCTCCCTGGTGGCAATGAGGGTGACTCCGTTCCCCTCAAGAGTGGCTGGCCGAGGTTCCCTTTGGTTCCTTGGCCACATTCCCTTAAAGGGACCACTTTTTCCTTCGGGAAAGTGGGTCCCGGATGCCTTAGCGATTTCTTTAGGCTCTATTTTTTGAGAGAAAAAGGTAGTAGCCTTTTGGAAGTTCAGCTTGGGCTGTTGACCAAAGGGAATGCTGTCACTGACAGCCTGGTGTGACCCGAGGGGGAGTTGCTGGGCAGTTTGAGAACTGCCTTGAGGTCTTTGCCTCAGCCATACTTTTTTGGCAGGCACTCTCCTTAAGCATGGCGGCGTTGGTATATCGTTCCCCAAAGCGTGGCAACGCAGAGTTGAGTTCCCTTCGAAAGGGAACGTCTCAGGTTACGTATGTAACCATGGTTCCCTGAGACAGGGAACGAGACTCTGCGTTCCTTTGCCATGCTTCAGGCGGCCTGCTGGGCAGTCCCTTCAAGACGATGGATAATGACTGCTCCCGCGGGCGCGCTTTTATACTTCCGGGTCGCGCCCCTATGACGTCATAGGCTGTCGCCGGCCAATGAGCATTGGAGTTGTTGGATAGTTGGTTTTTCAGACACCGAGTCACGTGTGACGTTCCCCAAAGCGTGGCAACGCAGAGTCTCGTTCCCTGTCTCAGGGAACCATGGTTACATACGTAACCTGAGACGTTTTTTTCTACCATGATTTTGGTAAAAAAAAATATGTTGTCTACTGTAAAATTTAGGGTTAAAAAAAACAGTATACCGCATTGTCTTTTACAGATTCCACATTTTTTTCACGGTAAATTCCTGGCAACCACAGCTGCCGGTATTTTACCATAAATTTGACAGTTTTTTTTTAACACAACCCCAAAAGATGTAGTTTTACTCAAATAATACCATAAAATCTAAGCTTTTTAGACATTTTCAACATTACAATATTTAATTGTAAAATATATGCATATTTATTTGTTTTCACAGAAAATATTTATAATTTCAACATTTTATTACAGTAATAAACAAAGTTTTATCCAGTCTCACAATTAACGGTTATTCAATCTATTTAATACAGTAAAAGGAAGTTTTTGGTTTTACGCTCCATTACCATTGGAATTTGACGGTGTTTTGCTGTATATTTTACTGACTTTTTTTACAGTGCAGGAATTTACCGTAAAATGTATCTGGTCAAAATAAATTGATGTAATTTGTTATACAATTTCACTGTGTTTTTTACTGTCAAAGGTTTTAATAAGGTTTAACATATTTCTGTTATTTTTACAGTTATTTATCATAATAGGGTCTATTAAAAAATGACGTGTTTTTAACAGTAAAAGACTAAAAATGCTGCGGTGAAAAACTATTAATTGGTTAACAGAAAGTTTCCGTACTATATACGGTGAATAACTGTGATAAATCTAATGGTACATTTAATGTAATTTTATGGTAAAATACCATTAAATTCACAGTTTTTGGAAGTGAAAAATAACAATTCATTGTAAATATTACAGTGAAAAACCATAAATTAACATTCCCACAATTCCCTGCGTGACACTTCACATTTGATATATTTTCGTTGAAATAACTCTGTTTATTCTTAGTTTTTCTCATTTTTTTTCTAATTAGTTATGTACATTAGGGTTTTATGTTACATCTAATGTTGTTAAATTAATGTTTATTGCATTTTTAAAATTTCATGCATGTTACCATGATGGTGTTTAGTGTGTGTGTGAATGACACTGTGCGCCTTCTATGTGTTAGTGTTGTTCTTCTCAGCTTGTGGAAAAGCGGCTTGTGATGAACTTTGATTCATCATGTGACTCTCATCACCACTGTGTTTGGTGACTGTCAGTGTATTATAAAGATACAAAACAGATATTAGTACTTCATTAGGTTGGTAAATTAACATTATATCAGTTAATGAAATACCTTATTTTACCGTAAATTTAACAGTTTTTTTTTTTTTTATGTTGGTACTGTATTTTTTTTACGGTAAAGTTCTGGCAACCACAGCTGCCGTTTTTTTAACGTAAATTTTACTGGGATTTTTTTTTTTACAGTGTATTACTGTTAAATTAACAACAAATTACTGTATATATTATTATATTATAACTTTTTTTACTGCAAATATCTGTAAAAAGCTATGTAAAGTTGCATTTTTTACATAAAATTACTGTATAATTGACAAATATATTTGTTTTTTTCTACCATGATTTTGGTAAAAAAAAAAAAATACGTTGTCTACTGTAAAATTTAGGGTTACAAAACCAGTATACCGTATTGTCTTTTACAGATTCCAAATTTTTTTTCACGGCATATTCCTGGCAACCACAGCTGCCGGTATTTTACCGTAAATTTGACAGGTTTTTTTTAACAGTGTAGTAACAATCACATTAATAACCAGAAATGAATATTTTCACTAGTGACAATCAAATTATTGATATCAAAAATGAACATTTCTACTAGTAGAAATTCAATTGTTGATATCAAGAATAAATATTTCAGGGAGTTCAGAAACACTGATATAGAGAAGAATTCCTGCTGGAGGAACTTTGTGCTTTTTAACAGATATTTTTCAAAGTTAAAGATTAAAAAAAAAAAAAAAAAAGAGCTAATCTATATTTCTACAGTAAATTTGTCTAATCAAATCTTGTTTAAAACAAGATAAATTTACTTTAGAAGCAAATTATGTAAGATAATAAAACTTAAAATTTGTTTAAGTATATAGCTTGCTACACATTTTGTCCTGTTTAAAGCACAAACTCCATTCATTTTAAAACATCTAAAAAATACTTAACATTTAAGTCTTGATTTAGGACTGTTTAATTATTTCATTGTTCATTGTGTCTGTTTTCTCCAGCACCCTGTCTGAGTGAGCTGTAAACAGTCCTCCATTGCAACTTCATCAGTGTTTTCACCTCGTAATGATGTCATCCACGGCTCTGACGATGTCATCGATCCATGTTTTGACTTTCACCAGGTGTTTCACAACCAGAACGGGTTTGTTATTCTCAACAGCTTCTATTACTAACGGGAACAGCGAAGTGACCATGTTGGAACTCGTGTCGACACACTGCGAGAAAACAATTTACAAGGTTAAGTTTTATAAAACAACCATACATTTTTTTTGCCGCACTAGTATCTATGGAAGCTTATTTCCATACTCTTAGCCCGGATTTTATATTTACTTAAAAATATAATTACAATATACTTAAAATATTTAAGTTTGGTTGAATTACTTATAAAATATAAGTAAATTCTACTAATTTGTGGGTGTATTTGAATGTGTTAATAAATGTAAGTTAAATGCACTTAAATTATGAAGTTTTTCTCCTGACCACGCCTCCTTCACACTGTTTTGCGGCAGGTAATGACGCCATTTTGTCGTGGTGTGTGTGAATTCAAGGAGCTGTTGATGAGCAGTTGGAACATTTGTTTTGGCTGTTCTACAGACATTTTTTCCTAACATTTACCTTTTTATAGTTTTTCACCAAAGGACAAAATCACAATTTTTAAGTTACCATCATCGACGTCAGGGTTTGTTTTAGTTGAGCTCTTGACCCTTGACTTTTTAATAGTAGATTTTGTTTGGGCAGTTTTAACTGTATTAAAGCCAACCAGAAAAGCAAAGTTAAAGGGTCATGAAACCCTCCTCTTTCCGCTCAAGTCTAGCTCACAATCTTTTTGAAAAATGCAACTTAAATGGGCGTGGTGGCTGAGAGGAGAGGAGAGGAGAGGAGAGGAGAGGAGAGGAGAGGAGAGGGGGGAAACTCTCATCGCCAGTAGCCCATGCATATCGACTGTCACTAAAAATCAGTGGTAAAACATGAGGAAATACTACATTTAAAAAAAAAAAAAAAGAAAAGTTAAAATCTAATGAATTACACTGACACTTTATTTTTGTCTTTTCAAGAGTTACTGAATGCCCTGCTACATATATCCTACAGTAATCGTAATTCTATTTAAAACATATTAATGTACATGTGTAATTACAGTCATTATAAAATATATAGTTGTTTATATACACACTATACATGCATATATTTGAAAAAAAAAAAAATAACGCTTAAAAAAAAACCTTGCGTACATAGCATAGATCTACGTGCCGAACCTGCAACACGCTCAGTCAGTCAGGCTGCGTGTCGACTGGAGCAGAGCAAGCGACCAGTCACATTTAACTTACGCGCGGCTCAACTTCCATAGGAATGAACCGAAAACACTCGCGCTTACCCGCTCGCTCCGGGCCAACGGACACGCACCGTCAGTCAGTCAGTCTCTCTCACTGTTTAGTGCCGTTAACCGTCCTCGTCATTGGAAAGATCCATGTGGTGTCATGAATAATTAAGAGAGTGTCTTCTCATTGGATAAAAAACTCAGTCTCGTTAATAATTATGAAACACCGATGAGTCATCAAAGCACTATCGTGCCCTGCCACGTCACAGCCTGTGACGTGGACAGGATGAAGATTTTAAACCCGGAAGACGAAAATAGCGTATAAAAACTAAAATTTAACCATTTCCCCCCCACTATTAAATCTAACAGATGCTAACATTGTCTTCAATGGTGTTCAACACACATACCTCTGTTAAAATCTCAGAAATTTTGGTTTAGGGTTTCATGACCCTTTAAAAGATGATCAGGTGGTGTTGTTTATGTTTTCACATAATCATTATTTGATCTGAATCACTGAACTCATTTAGAGCCCAATCTCTGAGTTAGATTTACATTATTGATTACAGCAGCACTGTGATTTTGCAGCGGAGGATCAACTTCTACAATACAATTATTTTTTTTTTTTTAAGTTGTCCTTATCTCAAAAAAATAAAATAAAATTATATTGTAGGCCCACACAGACATCAAGAATCAGCCTGTGAATCTCAACAACGGTGACAAGCAACATATTCTGATCAACAGATCAACTCTGAACATTAGAAAACAAGCTACTAAAAAGTCACAGAAAAACAGCAAAATTTTAATAGTGTGAATAAAGGAAATTACTAAGACAATTAAGCTCATAATGTATTCATGCAGCAATGCATGATGGGAGCCATGGATGAATTTTGATTGGTGGCAAGTTAACTTTTGAACTTAAATATACTAGTTGTAATAACTACAAAGTAATTCATATTACAAAACTTTTTAAGTTAAATGAACCCGAATTATTAAGTTCACATTACTTAATCATTACTTATTTTTTTTAGGGCAACCCGTTTCCTCAAATTTTTTAAGTAAATTCAACTTACCGGGCTAACAGTGCACCTCAGAATAAAAAAAACAGTCTGTACTCTTTTAAACAAAATTCTGATATTTTTTCCCCTCACAATTGTGTTTATATCTCATGTTTTTTTTTCTCTAAAATACTAATACACCTGACCGCATACACATGCAGAATCCTGAGGGGGAAAAGTTTTTTATTATTATTATTGTTTATTTTATTTTATTTTTATTTTTTTGAAAAAGCTGCAATTACATTTTTTAAATGTCTTATATCATGGTGGAAATAAGGTCCCATAAGTATTTCGTCAATCACAATTTCAGAAGATTCTAAACTGGATTTTGCGGGATTTTTGTTGTTTTTTCAATTGCATGTCAAAATTAACAGCACGGCTTTGAAATGACCTGAGGGCAATTAAATACTGACAGAATTTAGATTTACGACATGTAAAGCAGAACATGATACATTTAGTCTCACCTTCATCAGAACAGCCACAGAGGATCTAAACAGCATTTGTGTTTCACTAGCTTGTTCTCTGATCAGATACTCCAGATTTGGGAAGCCTCCCAGACACAAGAATGACAGATGATGGAGGAGAGCCGTTCGCTCTGCAGATGGAAGAAGCTCCTGGATGAACTCTGGACTCCATGAGGATTCACTGATGTCAACCTCTGAGACACCGAACCGAACATTAGTGACGTTCAACAACCTCTGGGGTTCAGTCATGGGTGAAATGTGTCATAGCATTTATTTATATACGTGACTCTCAGATTTTCTTGATCTGTTTGAAATGTTTGAAAGTGTCTCACCTCTGCTGTCGGCCATGTTTTTTAATTGAGCGTAAACTGGTAATGCGTCCGACAGTACGGCCTCTAAAAAAATATGACAGAAGATGTGATGAAAGTAGAATCAACAGTTAAAAATGTTTATAATTTAAGGGTTCTTGAATATCAGGTGAATTTGCAGTTTTCAGCTGAGATTCAGTTTTTACTTTTTAACTTTAGTTAGTGTGTAATGTTGCTGTTTGATCATAAACAACATCTGCAAAGTTACGACACTCAAAGTTCAATGCAAAGAGAGATATTTTCTTTTACAGAATTTGACTACAACAAACAGCTGGTAGGAACTACAATGAGCTTCTTCCTGGGTTGGTGACATCACTAACCCTAAAATTTACATAAACCCCGCCCCCAAGAACACACAACAAGGGGGGTGAGGCCATGATATTGCAATACAGTGATGTTACAAATGCAATAGCATGTCATGAACAACATAAGTTATAACCGTAATTAAACTAAACTAAACCTGTTCTGTCTTTATGAAGCAAAACAGAGTGTTTTTGCTCACCCTCAAAAAAGTGACAAAATTAACATGCTATAACAAATTATCTGTGAGGTATTTTGAGCTGAAATTTCACATACACACTCTGGGGACATCAGAAACTTATTTTACATCTTGTAAAAATGGCATTATACCAGACTTGAGTCCGAGTCCTTAACATCTGCATCCGAGTCGAGTCCCAAAAAATTTAAATGATTTGAACTTTTGCAAAGACCCTCCCCTCTTAGTTACAGTTGCTAAGTCTGACAATCCCTGCCGCTCTCACGCCACACATCATGTTCTCCATACATGACACTGACAACGCACCAGCAAACAAGGCAGAGCAGGTTACTTTCGATATGAAATAAATCTTAGCTTTCAAATTTTTTCAATTTTTCACTTACTTAAACTCTCACGAAATCACTTGTCATAAACAGTGAAGTGAATCTCTTATTTACATCACGTTTAGAGTAGACTTTGCTGGTTATGAGGGTTATGCTGGTTAAAACGCCTCTAATGGGCCATTGCGTTCATGTGCTCAACGTACATGTAAGGTACTGCTTGAAAGTTTGTGAACCCCTTGTAGAATCTGTGAAAATGTGAATAATTTTAACAAAACAAGAGAGATCATACAATATGCATGTTATTTTTTTTATTTAATACTGTCCTGAGTAAGATATTTTACATAAAATATGTTTACATATGGTCCACAAGACAAAAAAAAGAATTTATAGATATGACCCCATTCAAAAGTTTGTGAACCCTTGAGGTTAATTAAAAACGGTTCAAACATTCACTGATGCTCCAGAAAGAAACACGATGCATTAAAAGTCAGGGGGTGAAAACTTTTGAATAGGATGAAGAGGTCCAAATTTCGCTTGAATATCATTTTTTTTTTTTTTTTTTTCATTTAGTTCTGCCCTTTGGAAGCAACAAAAGACACTTAAATGTTTGCCAGAAGACAAATTAAGTAAAATATTTCTCGATCTTCAAATTCAAAAGTTTTCACCCTTTAGATGTTAATGTGTTGTGTTTCCTTCTGGAGCATCACACTTTTTTAACAGTTGTGTTTGAGTCCCTCAGTTGTCCTCAGTATGAAAACACAGATCTCAAAGTCCTTCAGTAACTGCTGGAAAGGGTTCAAATACACAGAAGATGCTGGAAAACCAAAGAATCTGCAGGAGCTGGAGGATTTTTCTGAAGAACAGAGTTCAGTTTAACTGCTCAGAACAAACAAGAGACTCATGAACAACCATCACAAAACACACAAACAGTCGTGGATCATCAGGTGACCACACACAGTATTGAGAGATTCACTGAGATTCAACTCTAATCATATCAGATAATGATATTCAGAGATGTGATTTGTAAAGTAAACAGGCGCCCATAATGACTGAAACATCACTTTTTAATTTACAAATATATCAATAATAGTTATATATTCAATCATGCTAACATATTTTACAATGTCAGGTGCAGAGGTGGAGATTCCAGGGGTCAGAAAGTAAAAGTCCTGCCATATTTTTATTCCACCCACTGAAGCATTAATGAGATAAATAAGTGATTAATTGAGTGATGATTGAGCATTATTGAAGACACCTGATGATAACAAGCAGAATCACCAAAGGAGAAAATCACAATTTTTAAGTTACCATCATCGAGGTCAGGGTTTGTTTTAGTTGAGCTCTTGACCCTTCACTTTTTAATATTAGATTTTGTTTGGGCAGTTTTAACTGCATTAAAACCAAACAGACAAGCAAAGTTAAAAGATTATCATAAAATTAAAAAGATAATGTTGTTGATTATGTTTTTACATAAACATTATTTGATCTGAATCACTTAACTCATTTAGACTAGAGCCCAATCTCTGAGTTAAATTTACATTATTGATTACAGCAGCACTGTGATTCTGCAGCACAAGATCAGCTTTTACAATACATTTTTTTTTAAGAGTTCTGATTTTAAAAAAAAAGCAGAGCTCATTTAAACACACAGACATCAAGAATCAGTCTGTGAATCTCAACAGTGGTGACCATCATAAAGCATGTTGCAGTGCATTCTGGGAGCCACTAATCAAAATTCATCCATGGCTCCCATCATGCATTGCTGCATGAATAAATTATGAGCTTAATTGTCTTAAAAATTTTAATAGTGAGAAAAAATGAAATTACTCTGTGACTTTTTAGTAGCTTGTTTTCTAATGTTCAGAGTTGATCTGTTGATCAGAATATGTTGCTTGTCACCGTTGTTGAGATTCACAGGCTGATACTTGATGTTTGTGTGTGACTAAAAGAATTTTTTTATTTTTTGTGATAAGGACAACTTTTTTTAAAAAAAAATCTGTATTGTATAAGCTGATCTTCTGCAGAATCACAGTGCTGCTGTAATCAATAATGTAAATCTAACTCAGAGATTGGGCTCTAAATGAGCTCAGTGATTCAGATCAAATAATGATTATGTGAAAACATAACCAACACCTGATCATCTTTTAACTTTGCTTGTCTGGTTGGCTTTAATGCAGTTAAAACTGCCCAAACAAAATCTAATACTAAATAGGCAAGGGTCAAGAGCTCAACTAAAACAAACCCTGACCTCGATGATGGTAACTTAAAAATTGTGATTTTCTCCTTTGGTGATTCTGCTTGTTATCATCAGGTGTCTTCAATAATGCTCAATCATCACTCAATTAATCGCTTATTTATCTCATTAATGCTTCAGTGGGTGGAATAAAAATATGGCAGGACTTTTACTTTCTGACCCCTGGAATCTCCACCTCTGGAAATCACGAGATTACAAAACATTTACAAAAGGACTATAGCCTACATAGGCTATAACTATACAAATCTGCATAAATCAATGACCACCCAGAATAAAAATAAATTACAAGAATACTTAAATACAAACAAGTACATTTGTAGTACATTCTTATATTTTTGTTGTAGTGCACTAAGATTGAATATAAGCATTAGTGGTATTTAGTTTACATGTTCATTTTAGAGTACAGTGTGCAAAACTGAGACACTTTCCATTACAAACTCACTAATTTACCCTGAAATAACAGCTCAACACGTGTTTAATGACAGTATCAACTAGTCTAGATGGATTCAGCAGTGAACACTCAGTAAAAACAGACTGATGGCAAAGGTGAGAGAGTTTAAATTTCTCCTTATAAAATGTTTTAATTCCGGATTTTGCTTGAAATAATTCTTATATGAAGCTTTAATTGCAATAACAGTTCTAAGGTTCATGTAACCCTATTTTAGTAAATGCTACACGATGTAAGCCCACATTTACATATTGTTGGTCTAAATGTCATACTAGTTTAGTGTTGCTAACCTAAAAAAATTAACCAAAGCACAAACTATGCTTGTTTTTTATCTCAGTGCTGTTTCTTGCCATATTTTATATTTTTAAATGTTAATTTTTTCTGCAGCTTTATTATTTTGTGGTGTAGTGGACTAAACCACTCAACTGGTAAGCTCAAGGTTGCTGGTTCGATCTCCGCAGCCGTCACTAATGTGTCCTTGAGCAAGACACTTTACTCCAGGTTACTCCACGGGGATCATCCCTGTAATAAGAACACTGTAAATCTCTTTGGATAAAAGCATCTGCCAAATGCATAAATGTAAATGTGATTTTTGTAAATGCACTTTTTTTAGTGTCTCGGGCACAAACGCTCAATAAAGCTGCCTGTTTCTTAAAGTTTACTTTTTCAAGGTACTACTATAATATAAATCCATACATACATTTCATACAATTTCTAATTGGGGGCATAAAGGGCTGATCTTGTTGAGTATGAATGCGATCTGGACATCATCTGTCATGTTGACATTGACCTTAAAATATATGAGTGACAAGCTTATAAATAATAATAATAATGATAATAATAATAATAATATTAAAATGATGCATTATGATTCATTTATTTTTTATCTTTTTTCTGTGTATATAATCTCATACTATGACGTTACGAAAACCCATTAAAATGTGTTTGTTTTTTAATCAGTATGATTGCTGATTGTTAAAGGGTCATAAACGGAGCTTTACGAATTGAATCAGTGATTCGGATCTCCTATCAAACGTCTAAACTGCTGAAATTAGACTTTGGTGCTCTGAATCACTGATTCGATTCATAAAGCTCTTAAGCAATGTTTTGAAATCGGCCCATAACTATATTGTTGAAAAGTTATTTTGGGTTTTTTTGGCGCACAAAAATATTCTCGTCACTTTATAATATTAAGGTAGAACCACTGAACTCACATGAACTGATTTAAACATGTTTTTAGAACATTAATGGATCTTGAGAGAGGAAATGTCATTGCTCAGGCCTCACTGAGCCACTGGATTTCATCAAAAATATCTCAACTTGTGTTCTGAAGATGAACGAAGGTCTTACGGGTGTGGAACTACATGAGGGTGAGTAATTAATGACAGAATTTTAATTTTGGGGTGAAATAACCCTTTAACTGTTTTGAGAACAAGTTTGGAGAAATCGAATGAGAAAAACTGTAAGTGTCTATTAGCTGATCTCTGATGAGTTTTATACATTTGTAGACGTTTTAATGAGGTATTTGTAAAATTAAAAGGAATATAGTTAATAATCTCTGTTTAACTGACCCATAAAAACAAAACAAGCACTGAAAACTGATAAAAGAATACATATTATACAGACTCTTAATATTTAGTTATATTAGATGATTAGTTAATTGCATCTGATAGATTATAATTTCAATAAAAAATAAATGGGTTTGTAAAAGCTTTTTTTTATGCATGTTTGGCAACAGTTTTTGTTGCATTTACACTGTTTTGACCAGCAGGTGTCACCAGAGTGTCGTGTTTCGAACACTTTTAAACAGTGAATCATTTTGCGAAGCAATTTGGTTCAATTGAATCGAAGCTTTAAAAAGCTTCATTTCTTCCATCACTAGTTTTTGCAGAAAACAAAGTTATCTTTCCTTCCCAACTCCAAATAATTTTCACAACTAGAACACTTTTTTTTTTTTTTTTTTTTTTTTTTTCAATGCTTTTAACTTAATGATTAATAGCCTATACTACATTTGTACTACATCTTGGCACTAGCCCAGTTTAGTTAAACAGTCAGAGACATATATTTTCTGCTGTGTAGAAGATATCAAACTGTTAAAATAACCACATGATCTGCAGCTTTTTTTCGTTCTACGTGTTTAGCAGAAATGGCTTGAAAGAAGAACATTTGGTGCTTGATAAAATATTAAGAGGAAGATGATTATCATAAATGCCCCTGAATGCTTGTGGTGTGTAGACTACTACAGCCCTGAAACATTAGAAAAAGACTTTTGAATGATTTAGCTACAATGAAATGTTTAATGTCTTTATTGTGTGACATAGGCATCAGTCATGTGACCAGACCCACCACAAGATCTTTAAACCATAATGAAGTGCAAAGCAATTTTAACAGAAATATTAGGCAAATAAAATTTTTAACATACTCTCACTAAAGTATATGTATGTTGAACAGCAATTGAAAGAATGTTTACAAAGCGTTACAAAAATGACAATATAAGCTGTATGCATTAATATGCGTATGTCTTATAAAGAGCGTTTAAAGTGTGAAAGAATCATCAGATCTCTGTCGGTCACACAGTGATGGCGGCTTTGGTCAAGTCCACAGGATTGATCCTCCTCAGCTTCTCCATGATAGAGTCGTACTGCTTTTTCCATTCATCCTTTGAGAGTGCAGACGGATTGACCTCCAGGAATTTATATGCAGTCCTAGACTGAACGCTGAAGATGCCCTGTGCTCTCTGACAGCATTCACCAAATATCTGCCAGTCCTGAAAGATTGAAGGCAGCATTAATCACAACACATTCACTAAAAATGTCTTGGGAATTTTAAATGGTTAATTCACCCAAAAATGAATTTTCTGTCAATAATCACTCACCCTCATGTCATTCCACATCTGTAAGACCTTCGTTCCACTTCAGAACACAAATGAAAATATTTTTGATGAAATCCAAGAGGTATCTGATTCATATATGAGGTATCTGATTCATATTATATTGTATTATATATAATACAATATAATCAACACTTTCAAGGTCCAGAAAGGTACTAAATACATTGTTAAAACAGTCATGTGAGTGCAGTGGTTCAACCTTAATGTTATGAAGAGACGAGAATACTTTTTGTGCACAAAAACAAAACAAAAATAATGACTATTAAACAGTTTCCTCCAATTTCTTAGACTGACAGGGAAGAGAAGATGTTGTTGATTAGAGTCATTATTTTTGTTTTGTTTTTGAACACAAAAAGTATTCTCGTCTCTTCATAACATTAAGGTTGAACCACTGCAGTCACATGACTGTTTTAACAACGTCTTTAGTACCTTTCTGGACCTTGAAATTGCTGTGTTTAATGGGAGATCAGAAACCTCTCAGATTTCATCAAAAATATGTTAATTTATTTTCTGAAGATGAAGGATTTGAGTGGAATGACAAGAGGGTGAGAAATTAATGACAGAAATGTCATTTTTTGGGTGAACTAACCCTTTATTATAGATCCCTTTATCCTACTCAATACCTAAACTCAACTACCTTACTAACTATTAATAAGCAGTAATTAGGAGTTTGAAGCAATATTTAATAGTGAGAATTGGACCCTAATCTAAAGTGTGACCCAACTTTCACCAGAAGCATTTACTCAACGTCTAACTAACCTGTTTTGCGTCTTCAATGGAGTGCAGAAACTCCTCCTTCATGTCTTCCAGGTATTCAATCAGTTTATCTCCAACAAAGGTCTTGTCTTTCAGTGTCTCCAGCGTAACACCCACTTTCTCCCAGAACTTATTAAGATCAACCAGAATGTGTCGGATTTGATCAAGACACTTCTGGACTTCTGTCAGGTGGTCAGGATCAGGAATCACACCTTAACAAACAACATACAACAGATTCTGATTTATGAGAGGTAATTGGGTGAACATGTAAACAGCCTGATGTGCACACTGATGCATTAACATTTATAATAATCATTTTAAATGCACAGAGAGACTCTCACCCAGTTGTATTTTGCAATTGGCCAACTTCAGCTGAAGATCAGTCTGTTTGATTTTGATGTCCCACCCTTGGTTTCTCAGACTGTTCTTTTCAGAGACTAGACTGTTCAGTTCGGCTTGTTTAGCAAGAATAGCATCATCATTATAGCTTCGTCTATATGAGAACAAGCCCCATAAAAAAGAATAGCCATAACTTCTATTATTTATGATCAGATGATGCAGCTCTTGGGTGCTTTTTTCAATTCTTTTTTCCATTTCCCCCATATCGCTGACATTTTTTTCCAGCTCCGTTTCAAGCTTGGCCAAAGCATCCTCCAGAGCATTCATCTCATCAGTTTTTTTCGTTATTTTTAATTTGGTCGCGTCTTGCTCTTTAAACACATCACTGGTGCACTTCCCCACACTTTGGGCTTGATGATCATACCTGAAAAATAGGGTGCATGTACAGTGATATAGTCTGGATTTCACAAGCACAGACAATTTTCTCTAAGAAGACCTATTCTGCGCTTTTACACAGACTTGATATTGTTTTGGGCTCTACTAGAACAGGTTTTCATGTTTGATATTTTATCCATATTCTCCATTGTTGCAGCTCCTCTCTTCCCAGTCTGTTGTTAAGTTCAGAGTTATGCTGCGTTCACGCCACCTCGTATTTACCGAAATCTTGAGATGACAACACGTAATGTTGTATTCGGAGCTGTTTACGACCTTTGAGTGGGAATTATGTGTTTCCATGGCACCACTATCAACCCCTAATGAATCTACAGCGGTCAGGTGGTACATGTGGGAGCTTTCAGAAAACTCCCAGCTTACAAGCTGTAAGTACGAGCTCTACGAGGACGTGAACTCTTTTTACAAGCTAGAATCTCGTAACTACGGGACTTATGAGGCCACGTGAATGCACCTTTAGTTCACCCCAAAATGAAAATTCTGCAATTAATTACTCCTGTCAATTCGAACTCGTTAGATTTTCATTCATCTTCAGAACACAAATGAAGTTTTTTTTGATAAAATCAGACAGCATTCTGTCCTTCTATTCACTGCCTTTGCAACTCATAAATAGATCAGAAAACTAATTTTCTTAACCAAATTTTCTTAAGAGGCTTGATCACTTTTTATGATGAACAGATTTAATTTAGGCTTTTACTCACATGTAAACACTGTGGATTTTACTGTGTAGGTTGAGCTGATCAGAGTTAAATCAACTCTGCTCAGATAACATTTGGTCCCTCTCTGAATAGTGTTAAAATAACACTGAAGCAGGTGTTCATCATTAATGTTCAATCATCCTTGAATTAATTGCTTAATTGTCTCATTAACTTTAACTCTGCTTCAGTGTTATTTTAACCAAATGTTCTCTGAGCAGAGTTGATTTAAATCTGGGTTGTTTGTTGTGAAAAGCAGATCTTCAGTGTTTTCACCTCTTCACCATGTCATCCACGGCTCTGACGATGTCCTTGATCCATGTTTTGGCTTTCTCCAGGTAGATCACAGCCAGTTTGGGTTTGTTCTTCTCAACAGCTTTTATCAGTATCGGGAACAGCGAGGTGACCAGGTTGGAACTCGTGCCGGCACACTAAGAGAAAACGAGGATAATTAATCTACAAGGATAAGTTTCATACAAGCGGCAACATTACGACAAACTGTTTCTGACAATTATCAAATAATATGGCTTTCTGTGCACAAAATTTGCATATGATGCAAACAATGGACAATATGGATTGGATTTATCTCATGATTGCTATTTCATTACAAGGAATTCCTGTTTTGATTTTGTGTGTTGTCATTTGCACACCTGACACAAATTGCAATATTACTGTTGCTGGAGCATCTAAATCGTAAAACAGACAAAGTAGATTGACATTAAACCCTTAGAACTTTCAAATGATGTATAATTTGTTATCTTTATTAATATTTTTGATAGTATCTTAGATAGATAGATAGCTCCTTGAGCTAACTTGATCACGTCGAGCTAGGTGGGTGTGGTTTCAGCAACCAGGCACCTCAGCTCCACCCACATCATACCTCTTTGCCCATTTTTGGTTATCCAGGAGTGACACGCTGATAAGATGGCCATAGCCGGCTCCACCCGGCCATCAATGATGATAATTCACAAGATGAATTATTCTCACCTTCAGCAGAACAGCCTCAGAGGATCCGAACAGCATTTGTGTTTCAATAGCTTGTTCTCTGATCTTACGCTCCAGCTGTGGGAATTTACCCAGACACAAGAATGACAGATGATAGAGGAGAGCTGTTCGCTCCGCAGATGGAAAAAGCTCCTTGATGAACTCTGGACTCCATGAGGATCCACTGGCGACAAGCTCTGAGACACGAAACTGAACATTAGTGATGTTCAACAACCTCTAGGTTTCAATCATGGGTGAAATGTGTCATAAAGGTTTTTTTTTTTATATATATGTGCCAGACTTGGTTCCTCTCAGAGTTTTTTGCTCAAATAAAATTAAAGAGGTGTGTGAATTCGCAAGTATGATGTCAGACACTTTAATATGCTCTGGCCCCCTTCCTGTTCACCAGGGTGACGAGATATGTAAGAAGCCAGGCGTTGGATAGCCAGCTTTACCACTGGTGGTGAGTCAGAACCTTCAACTAAAAGAAGCTAGCCTTTAGTGGCAGAGTTTGAGGAGTGAGTAAACATGCCCTTCAATGAAACTGCAGATGATGACCATGATTGAATTATATTAACCAAGGTTTTTTGGTTTTATTTAGTAAAACCATGGTTCATTTTTGTTAGTGCCGTTCAGACCTCCACCACCAAGCACAGAAGTGAAACTCCACCTATCATCATGATGTATTGTTACACCCCTACCACCTATATCAACCAAAAACACATAAAT